>NC_085025.1:9887435-10214935 GCF_963692335.1 Osmerus eperlanus
GGTAACAGCAGGAGTTCTGGCTAAGCGCATGTTTTCACTGATGAGCCCATCCCCAACATGGACAGGAACATGCTCAATGAGCAGGTTCTGCCGGCTCCCCGCTAAACGTACTCAAGACCAAGACGGAGGCGCTGCCTTCTATGCCTCGTTGCTCCCTGTAGTTAAATAGCATCCCGCAGAACTGTCATGCAATTACACTGTCACCGTGTTTACAAGGAGCTGTTATTTAGATGACCACAGGAGGCATGGTCTTGTGTATTTGGGGGACTTTTGCATTCCCCATTGGTTTCACCCCAGAGATTTTCATTTCTCAAATATTTGCTTACCGCTGGTGTTTTGCCGATGTGTTTACTGTCCCTGCTGAGCCTCAGAGCAACTTGGTTGGACTGGTCTCATATGTTGTATGTTTCCCATAATTGCAGGACTGCACGGTCTTTGAGATGGAGGAGAAGATATTGGAAGTTGTAAGTAGCAGTTCAGCTTTTCCTAGACCATAGGTTAATCCCTGGACGTTCATAATAAAAATAGAATCTGTAGGAACACACACACACGTATACATAGACATTCACTCATACTTACACACACATGGATGCACATACAAGCAAACATTCATTTTGCAGACGCAGACAGGCACACACGCACACGCAAACCCCTACTTCCCTTTCCTGTGCTGTGTCGAGAATCCCATGGCTCCTGTGCTGTGATGTGGGTGTAGTGCAGGGGGCCGTGTGTTTACACAGGTCAGTGATGTGATGAACCACAGAGGCCCTGCTTCCACATCCTGTAGAAGATAATGCTGCTAAGCGCTGGGGTCTGTCACACACTTAGCTGAACATTTCATTAAAGTGATAATATTGGTGTGGATTAGCCATTTCCTTTCAAGCCTGACCCTCTGTTTCACCTTCGCCAGCCAGTGTTCAGGCATTTTTAATGTCTGGTTATATAACACCGCTTATGCAAGGCTGGATCCGGCTCTCACGGACAGGATTTGGGTTCCCGGAGAGGTTATACACCTCTGTTTGTTTTGAAGCTCCCTAACCACAGCTTCCAGGAATGATGACAAAGCATTGGCATCATGTCTTGTCAGAAGAGGACCCAGCCCATACCTGAGAATGAGTGATGTTTTGTTTATGAATTGTACTCCCTATGATTCATATAAAATCAAAATAATAAAATGCATGACAGCAAAACACAGAGCTGTCCCACCTAGAATCCTTCAAAAAATAACCAGAAGCTGTTGACCACAGAGCTGTAATCACTAGACACCCAGGTCCCAACCAGTGACACCCAGGTTAAAATGCTGCTTGACAAACATTACCTAGTAATTAAGTCAATAAACAGACTTAAATAATATAAATAGACTTGCTGAGATACATTAAGAGTGATAAATGTACAAGTAAACACATTTAGTTTCTAAATATGTAGAAAATGTAAAAGATAAGCCTGTGTTTGTCTTTCAGTCGCGATCTCTGAACGGGATCTGTGACCAGACGGTGAGGATGACCTCTGACCCCCTGAAGAGTCACATGGCCTGTCTGGAGGAAGTCCACATCACCAACATCAGATCCGGAGAAGGACTGGTAAGAAGAACCTCAGGATGCACAGTCCTGCTGGATTGTCTATCCCACACTGCTCATAGACCAACATCCTACATATGTATTGATGTTTGAAAAATAAGCTCACCTGACAGTCTGGTTAGACACACAAATGGTAGCATGAAGCACAAAGGACTTTTGACCTTTTCGTTTCTCAGAAACAACGTTATTTTGCTTATCCCTACTGTTTTTCTTTGTCTTTCAGGGGATGTATATCAAATCTACCTACGATGGGCTCCACGTTATCACCGGAACCACCGAAAACGTGAGTTTCCAGCTGTTGGAAGTGCTGGATAAAGCACTTACTGTCAGTTATAGTCACGAGAATCACCTCCCAAGGAGGTTCTCTCAGTGCTTTGATCTTGTCTTGGCTCACTGGGTTCCTCCTTTTCTCTAGTCTCCAGCAGACCGAACACACAGGATCCACGCAGGGGACGAGGTCATCCAGGTCAACAGGCAGACGGTGGTAGGTACCTCTGACCTGTCCGACCAAACAGAGAGCTCAGAGGCGTTTCCCTGGCGATGAACTGGCACAACACATCCTGTGGATGACCCAGTATGAATTCATGCCGAACGGGACACAGGAAACAGATGATCATGTAACAATCTGCGACTACCGTGGGCACAGTCGAAGACGGGGGGTGTGGATGCAGGTGCAATAGGTGGCTGGAGATGGGTGTGGTCCTGATAGCTCCTGTTTGTGATTGGTCCAGATGGGCTGGCAGCTGAAGAACCTGGTTGGCAAGCTGAAGGCTGATCCCGAGGGTGTGGTGTTGCTGGTGAAGAAGAGGCCCTCAGGAGCCTCCTGCAACTTAACCCCCGCCCCCCTGAAGAACATGCGCTGGAGACCCCCCCTAGCTCAGGTACCCCCCACCCACCAGCCTATGTCTAGTCTCAGAGTCCTTTTTGGATTCCTTCTCATTCTGCCATGCATGTGCGAGATGTGTGTGTGTGTTGTCCTGGAGCTGTTTTGGTTTGGGAAGGGAGATCTGAGGAAAGGAAACTAGCTCTTCTACCAGCCACCCAGGCTGCTGTTGTGGGTGGGTCACTGGCTGAACAATGATTCCCTTCTTCTAACTTTTCCTTCAGGAAGATAAAAAAAAAGGCAAAATGTCTGTGCATTCACTGGGGTTGATGTTCGAAATGTTTGGAAGGTGACTCATGTTCAAAGACAAAGAGTGTGATGGGACAGGGTGCGCTTTGGTTTTGCGTTTGGAAATTAGGCCAGGATGTGTGTTTTGGAAAGATTGCATGGAGTCCCTAAATGTCACTAGGCGGACTGTGAGATGGTGTGCCCTCTAATCTTTGAAACCTGCGAGGTCTCTTGTCAAAGTCTAGCCCATCCCTGACTGACTAGGTCGTCTCACCATTCAGGTTTCAGTTGAAGGCTAATCTCCACCCAAGCCAACCCAAGGTCAACCTGAGAAAAGACCGAACAGAAAGTTGTCCACATAACGTATTTGAATCATTTCGATTTGTTAATGCAATAGTATTAATCCTGAAATGACTTTATTTCTGAAGAAATTAGGAATTGAGGAAAAGCTGTCCCAGCCTCGGAAATGGTCAGGACACAATTAAAAACAAAAGAATGTATTGTTTCATAAGTGGTCTGTGACTATGTCCTCGCCAGATCTTACTTTGGAACATTCTAGAGTAACCTCTCAGAGCCAGACTCTAATAACCTGGGCAGCATTACCTAACCATATTTCAAATTAGAAAAATATCAATTGTAACACACTGATATATTTGGTGTTGTGAAATCATTCTGGTGATTTAGTGTTTCTCAGAACAGAACATTCAGAGAAGACCAAATGAGGAACCCGTCAGAAGAACAGTCGTCACAGTGAAACCACTTCTAACACATCTCCTCTTGTTTTGTGTCACAGGGCGTCCCCAAAGTGTCTAAAAGTATCTCTGATGTTCCCCTTCGAAAGAAGGAGAAACCAGGCATTCATGACCTGTACATCCCTCCTCCCCCAGCTGTGGCCTATGCCCCTCAGTAAGAGCCTGTCTGCCAAACCAGCCTCTTTTCATGTCTTCATTTAAATACTCAACCTACTTCTAATACTAGACAACAGTAAACCAACGGTCTCTCCATTCCCTATCACCCTCCTAAGCGATGGGAAGACAAACGTCAGTGCGAGTGTCAGAATGAGACCCAAGTCTCCAAACTCCTTCCTGGATGTCGAGAGCAGAAGGCGCTTCACCATTGCAGACTACGAGAACAAGATCACTGTTTGTCCCGCTGAACCCCACGTCCAGCCAGTTCCGGCCCCAGCCCGTCTGAGGCAGCGCTGCTCCACCCGCGGTACTGCCTCCTCACACACACACATGCACACACACCCACCCACCCACACGCAGCCTACAATCTGTCAGGTACTTTAATAGATTCCACGAAAAGAGGCACGTTTTATAATGATGGACTATTTGAACCCCTTTCAGGTAAACCCCGACCACTCTCCATGCCTGTGGACACATGCTTGGGCATGTCGGATTTGTCCTCCAGGCCATGGCCTCATGGGAGGAAGGGTAAGCCTGATCCACCTGCCTGAATGTAAAACACCAAAACAAAGCAGCCTGCTAATCTACACTGTTATCTGATTGGGCATTTTACTGCCTCACTACAGCTGCATGAACAAACCTGGGCAGGATTTGACCTGCGTGCTCTGAATTCTTATTGGGTTGTTTATTAACTTTGGGGTAAGCCCCGGCAGAACCACAGGACTATTCAGTCATTATTCCCTCATTACACTCTATTGCACTTGAGCACTTTTAGATTCAAAAGGTGTTCTGTACTGTTTAAAATTTAGCAAAAGAGATATGGTGTGTGAACGTCCAGTAATAAAATATATATACTTTTTGTCTCTGCTAGTGTTAGATACGTGCAATTCTTTACTAATTCATCAATGATAATTGTTAGGGTATGATACACATTTTCAATGCAATATGTGCATATAGTGCAGGTACCTGTCAGTAATCTGTAGCTAGACGAGATTCTCAAACGCTTGCCCCTGCCCCCTTTAGGAGAAGACATCCTGCACAGATACCTGAGTAACGAGCGCATAGCCTCCATCTCAGAGGAGCCGCCCTGCTTCCCTCTGCCCTACCGGCCCCTGGGGGAGCGCCAGCTGGTTTGCGGCGTGGACCACATCAGGGGAAGCCAGTGTTTCATCAACGCCGACCTGCACAACAGCGCCACCATCCCCTACCAGGAAGCAGCCTCTAAAAAGAGCCCTGCTCCCCCTGCTGCTGCCCCTGCCGCTGCTACTTCCAAACATCCCTCCCAAGGACACTCTTCATTCCTGGGGGGCTGGCTGGCTCGTCTCAAGCTGCTGACTCACTGACGCCCCCACCCACCCCCACCCCTCCTGGTCCTTCCCCCTGGTGGAGCATGTCCCCAGTTCCCTCACGCAGCCTTTCCACGATGGTGGGATCTCTCAGTATTAGAGCACTCTGTTGAAATGTTATGCTGGAACTTCAGGCAGCCTCCACTACAGGCTACGCTTGGGAACTCAGATGGATCACTATACTGCATTTCAAACCTGCGTTGTGTTAGAGCATACTTCTGTATGCATTTCAACTCCTTAGAATGGCATATTGTTCGATTCAGTTCAGATACCTATGTTTGCCATCCTTCCTGGTGGAGGTGGAGAAATCATAACAAGTGAAGTATTGTTGTTTTTAATTAGCATGGCCTGTTTCTGCCCGTACTCCTCCTCATTCCACAGGGAGGGGGATTCAGCTTTAGGAAACATTTGCCTTGCCTTTATTGGTGACTATTCTATGAGTATGTTAAATTATTCCTTGTGCGTCCAAATATTTCTTGTAAATTGCTAATTCTATAAGAAATTTGATTTCCTTTGTATTTTGTACTTTGTTCTGTGTATTTTATCAGGTTGAATGGTATGCCAGTAATTTCATCTAAGACAATGTGTTTTCTTTTATGTCATTTCCTGTTACAAAGGTTTGGAGCAAAAAAAAAATTCTGAGGTGCCCTTTGAAGGTTCAGTGCTTATATGTTGCTTTTGCAGAGTATGGTAATGTTTAAGTAGATACATTTGCATATAATGATTGTTTTTTGATCAGGTAAAACATTTAGACGTGTGTCTAACTTTATCTCACTAACAGGTCTTCACTAATTCAGGTGTCATAGTTTGGCACTAAAGCAATGTCTTGACCAATTCACTGACATCTTTGTATTTTTGCCTTAGAAACAGAAAACACACTTAATAAATATTCTGAAGTGTTTCTCATGATAAATGTAGCCTACTCGATAGGATAGACAGTTTCATCAATAGTTTTCTGATATTAAACAACTTATCTGTGCTAATTAAAGATGGACCATATCCAGTCACTGAATTCAGGAATATTGACTATTTAAGATTATTTAAGTGCTTGTGCTGTTGATACCTTTCTCTTCAACATGGTGAGAACTGCTAATAAAAGTGCAATTCACTTTGGTGCCCTTATTTCTCAAAAATAAAAAGCATTCTTTGTACTTACAAAGGACGGTTGAAGCAAAATCTATAAGAAACATGAATACAATAATGCTTTAATGTAATGTGGGGAAAGTATGGATATACTTAGCAAAACTTCTAAATTGATGAGGACCAACTAGACCCAGATTTAGCCTCTCATAAAACAACTCCTGTTTTGTGTGACCATAGCCCTCACTATAGTCCTAAAACGTTGTAAAGGGAGTGTTAATATTAATTTGCCATCTTTAGCTTCAAAATGACTGTATGTTTGCTCAAATATTGTCTGCTTGTGCTGCAAACTGAAATTATTTAATATTCTATGACACAACGGCGACATCTACTGGTATCTGAGAGACGTACACACAAAACAATGTTTCATGCGCTCTGAAATGCAACCAACTGGTGAAGGAAAACATACGTTTAAAGAGACATAAATGATGTTTTGATCAACGTAGCAACTTGACAAGAATTTTTCTTTTCAGTTGTGTAGCTGTTGCAGACCCTATTTGTTATTGGTAGAAAAATGCTGTCCATGGATCAAACAATTCTATCGAAACACTATCAAACATTGGTTATAGCAGGTACACAAATGTTATATTTTCTATTAAAACAAAGGCAGTTTGACAATGTCATTCAATTTGACAATTATTAATTGATTTTTTTTATTGTCACGAGAGAGAGGGAACACATATTTCATAACCACCAGCTAGATACCGTATTAAATGTATACTAAGTCCCCAACGAACTTCCTAGGGACAGTGCTGGCCTCACTGTCATTTCTGTTGTCAAGTACAAGTAAACTACCAGAACAGGTGACAAACATGAGACCCACAGAAAATCTGAAACAGGATGTCACCGCACGACCTGTGGCTTGGCAGATCGTGTATGTCTGTGTATTTGAACGTGTGGGGGTGGGTGAGAGGCAGGCGGGGGGGGGGGGGGGGGGTTGGTTCGCCTCCTCCTTCAGTTAGTCATCTATCACTCTGTGAGGCCCGTGGCTGCAGAATGCTGCTGAGAAGATACAAGGGGTTTTCTCACCCCCTGTTCATCTCTTATCTTTCTGTCTGGAGCTCTCCTGGCCACACACAATCAGGACTGGGGTTGGAGGTAAGAGTCCATCATTTCTAGGTAGTACATTCACAGAAGTTACTAGACATGTATGACTAGGTCGCCTTTGTTTGTTTCCATTCCAGCCTGCATCCTCCATGAGGCTGTTGCAGTTTTTCATTTGCACGTAGGGGACTTAGTATGCATGTATTGACGTGTGTGCGTGTGGCAGGTCATGCAGCCATGAGTAGGCGAAAGGTCTCTGTGAAGGAACTGGGCCAGGTGGACTGTCATGGATGGCTTCACAAGAAGAGGGAGGGAAAGGGCTTCCTTGGCATCAAATGGAAGAAGTACTGGTTTGTTCTGAAGAAGACCTCTCTTTACTGGTACACCTGTGAGACGGTAAGTTCACTCATCATAAGGATGAGGGAAGCAAAAGCTAACTTTGTGACTCTTATCAGACGCTCAAATTCATCTGAAAAATAGTCAAAAGATATGTTGTTTCAAAGTCAAAACCAAATTGTGTATCCTTGAGTTCTACCAGTGTTCCTCAAACCCACATTTCCCTTTTTCTACATCAGCATGTTGTCTTTAATTCTGTTTATAGGCAGAGAAAGCAGAAGGATATATAAACCTAGCCGATTTCACAGTTGACCAAGCCAGAGAATGCAAAAAGAAACAGTAAGAACTGCTTGTGCATCTATAAAAATAGGGACCTAACCTGGGACATCATCCCAGCCAGGCTCAGGCTCTACACCTCTTAAATGTAGTCTTTTAGTATAAGCACATCACTTCCCCCTAGGATGTAGTTTTAACTTTCCACTTCTTTGGATAAATATAATGCTGCCTGTTTATTCCTGCTTCACTGTCTCAGTATGATATGACCTGATGGGTTGTAGTAATATGATTTCATTATGTTAACACACCTTCTCAAAGCTGGCTGTTAGCTAGCTGTCTTATGCATACTGTCACAGGAACTTGTTTAGAAGTGTTTATCACACATATACTTCCCTATCAGAAAGGGGGGAGCTGTACCACATTATGTGTAGTCATGTTCCCCTATCTAAATTAGATGTAAGTTTACTGTAACATTTTCAGAATATAAAAAGAAAAATACTTAGTATGTCCCACTGCCTGTCAATGCTGCCATGATGATAAACACCAGAAAGTAGTTCTTACTGCCATTTTGTTTACCTTGAGCTTTCAGTGCTATGAAGGCCAGCCACCCGCACATTGTGACTCTCTTCTTGGCAGCTGAAAGCCTGCGAGACATGAATAAGTAAGTGTGAAAGAAGAAGAGGAAATGGGTTACCAACGTATAAAATAGGTAGAATAACCCACTGAATATCTCTGTCACAGGTGGCTGGCTAAACTGTCTATAGCTTCCACAATGACAGAGCCTTCAGAGGAAATCAGTGGAGGTAAGTACCACTGAGGGTTCAGGGTATCATTGTACCTGGGTCCTGCTTTGTGTTGTTTTGGGTGTGTTTCTGTATGTGAGAACAAGAGATAGAGAGAATGGGTGTCCGAGAGACTCATTGTATCTGTGTTCAAGTTTCCTCTCTGCGTGTTCGTTCAGAGTGCTACAGCGAGGCTAGTGACCAAGAGGAGGAGTCTATGGAGACGCCCTCTCCTCTCTACTCTGAGCAGCTGACCACAGACTCTGTCAATGTGAGTGGTCAGTGACGTCCTCCTCTGGACCTCTCTCTTCTGGACTGTCCTAACCTCTGCCATGAATCAGGCCTTGAGAGGCTTGTGAGGCTTCATTGTGAATGGTGTGATCCAAACCGTGTCTGAACCTATGATGCTGTCACCAGGGAGACGTGCCCCAGAATTGCTGCATGTCCTCCCCCTGCCCTCCCCCCCTAGCAGCCTCCCCTCCCGCCGCCATGGTGACCCCGGAGAGCAGCAAAGTGCTTCCCACAAAGCAGACTGAGTCCTGGCTGGAGGTCCATCCTCCAGGGGGTCCCCCCAGTGGTCCGGCCCCGCGCCTGCTGGTGACACAGGAGGATGGGGCTCCAGGAGCCCAGGGAGTACAGGAGGGTGAGGCAGGCGTCTTTTATCTACATCAAGGCTGGCCAACCCTGTTCCGGGAGAGCTTTATAGGTTTTCATTCCAAACCAATCCAGCATATTCAATTATGATAGTTAGCTGGCCGACAAACTAAATCATGTTTGATACAACTGGCGCTGGAGTGAAAACATACAGGAAGGTACATCTCCAGTGGCAGAGTTTACAAACACAACACATTTTTGTGTTGTTTGCTATTGGGGGAAGTCAGACTGAGTCCGTTGACACAAGTTCCTGTGAAAAGTAACCAAATGTCTTGGAATTTTTCTTTGTTGGATTACATTTAGAGAACACGTCTGATGAGATGAGTAGGTTGTTCATCCACCTGAGAGAGATGAGAATATCTCCTACCGGCCAGTTCAGACCCTGCTCCCAGCGAGACTTCAGAGTGTCTTTCATCAGGCGCTGCAAAAACGACAAGATCAATGACAAGCTGCATCTGGTCCGGACCCTCAACAGCACTTTAAAGGTCAGTGCTGGATCTAACACAAAGGTCAAACTGACCGCAGGATCATTATTTCCATGACATATTTTATACGTACCAACATTTTTGGAGAAAAAACAAACTGTTAGAAATGAAGACATTTTCTACCACTGGTTTAAAGAACAATTTATCCATGTGTTTCTGTGGTAATTCATTTTTAATAGTCTTTTTGTCTTCAAGGCAAAAGAAGTGGATCTGTTGAGCATCCAACAGGTGCTGGAAGACCCTACTCTCACTGCTCTCTCATATCGCTCCTGGAAGGTCTGCAACACACTCTTGATGCAGGAGATCATTAAATGCCAGAGTCCTCCAGAGGGCAGTAGAGAGCTTCCTGTCAGGGCTCACAGTGAGGTCTGTGTGGACCAGACCGCTGTGACAACAGACAAGAAAGGTGTCTGAAGGCTTTAGGAGGAAACAACAGAGACTGTTATAATTCAATATTGTACTCGAGGACAACATTATATCGCTCATTTGAGTGGAGTAGTTCCTAAAATGTGTGTGTCTTTTGTCAAATTGTTTACAGTTACATGCAGATGTGTTAGCTTCTATAACAATGATTTAATAGCATTTTCGTTTACTCATGTTTTTGTTTGCTTGTGCAATATTTGTATGGGTGACGTGGAGTAAAAGATGTCTTACTGAAAAGCATTTCATCTCATGGTACATTCATTATATTTCCCTGGTTTTGCACAGGGAATAGTGTTTTGTTTTGTTTTTTAATCACACTTTTGTTTGTTGTTTGCCAAAAGGGTTAGGTTAGAGTGAGCATGCTGTCATAACTGTAATTACATTCATGTCACATGACTGGGTCTTGAATGCAATACACTGGCATTATGCTGTCATGAGATGATTAACGATAATGTCTTAATGGTTTTAATGGTAATGTTTTTTTTGACTGTTAATTATAACTCATAGTTTTTCAATAATTAGTCATTAATATAACTTTTCATATCGAAATACTGCCAATAAATGCTTGAGCTATATATAACATAGTCTTTGTGATCTGAATCAAACTGCTGTTGCTAAAGTTCCATAACGGGTCCGTGTGGAAGCCATTAGAGCTGTTGATCATTCTTCTATGAGGCCGTATTCACACTCTAAAGTGAGTATTAAAGCACACCATCTGCGGTCACCACAGAATATTTAGTATTGTAAAGGAACTGCATATTAATGCCCAAAAGTCCTTAAAAAGTCCAGTGAATGAAGTTGACAAAAAGTAGCTTGGAAGACGCAGATGATAACTGGCCATCTGTTGCTTGCTTTTGTGTCAAGGAACAAAGGCAACTTTGCTGTGCTGGCTGCTATTCCTTCAACCCCAACCCCTACATCGGCTCATTTGAATGAGAATTGAGGAATGGAGATTTGTTTCACCCTTTCACCACTGGGGGTCCCTAGGCAGCCTGGTGCAGGGTTGGGGATAAGATTGAATGTTGTTAAACCTTAACATAAGCCCTCAAGGGAACTAAGCTTGCAATGTCTCTAAGGTAAACTGAATATAACCATGTTTGTCTGGAAAATAAGTACATTTTCTTGGAAGGGGATTCTATATAATACCCCTAAGGGCTAACCCACTATGTCCTGCTGAGGTCAGACAGAAGGCAAGGAGAGAGAATGCTGCAGAAGAAACAACTGGAGTGCTAGACAGTATAACAGTGTTATGATGTTTAATGACAAGGCTTCTCAACCTGCCTGTAAGTTGAATTTGTTGTGTTTGTGGTCCATGGTTATAAAAAAATTCAGTGTTAGATGGATTGCCACCACATACAGTATCACATAGGTAGCGATGAAGGACCGAGACAGAAACTAACCAACTATTTAAAAGGAAAATATAAAAGAAACTGTTTGCTTGATTTGATCCCTGGTGAAAGAATCATGAAAACTGAGCAAATAATTGTAGGAACCAATTTTTGAAGAAATTGCTAATCGCATTCACTAGCTTTGATAACAACATTCCATTGTAAAAGGATGATTTAATCATAAGCATTCCTTTTGCGTTTCTGTCATCAAACCATTTTTCTGCATGAGCAGATTCTTCAATACCCTGTTGGGGTGCTGCTATAATGAGGATTCTCAGGACCGTGCATATCTAGCAGTCCCAGGCCTGCTCCATTCAAGTGTACACATCTTAATGAAAACAGCAAGTCCAATGCTGTCCAAAGATTCAGATCAAAGCCATGTGATGACCACGATCTATTACATTAGTACGGTTCTAATCCACTTATACATTATTCTATATCATGCTCATCACATCTGCATTTAAATGAATACTTCAGCACAGCTAGCCTCTACAGAGCAGGAGGAAACTCCTAGTTGATAGAATGTTCATGAACATTACTTTCATCTCCTTGTCTGTGTTGAACGTTGACTTTCTGAGGACTCTTTAGTCAGTCAGTCCTGGAAGATGGGCATATGTAGAACTTGATGTTGCTTGGAAGACGATGCCACACATTCCTTACAGCGCCTGTGGTTTAATATTCTGCTATGCTACCAGTGTGGGGTCAGACAAACTAGGCTGCTAGCTTCAAACCACAGCAAGTAAGCAAAACAAAATCTCCTCATCCTTACATTCTGACTCATTTTACTACTCGGAACAAACATTCAACAACAAAAACAACATTCTTGCACTCTCCCTGCCCTATCCAAAAATAACAAGGGATTTTTTTCTTTTCTAAAAGGATGATATATTGAGGCAGTTGGAATTGCAGGTTTTATGTTTCTGAACACAAAACATGGTGAATCACCCTATGGCATTGAGACAGTGCAAAGAGGAGCAGCTGTTTTTAACAGCAAAGCCTCAAAACACTGTGAATATTCATGTCAATATTCACAAGATTCGCAACTAGGTATCCCTAGGTAGGCATTTCTCCTCGGACACACTCTGTCCCTGGAGAGACGTCTTCGGTCTGGGCTCAGGCATTCATGTCAATCTCTCTGGTGATGATGTTTCCGCCTCACTGGACACAGATGAATATTAATGCTGATTGTCCCTGTGTGCTGTTTGCCCACGGCCAGCCTAGATCCCCCACCAGCTACACTACGCTTCCCCTCTAACTGTCTCCATATCTGAAATTCTCACCTCTCATCTTGATTTAGGGCCTTGTGTGTGATGCCCTGTGGCAGTAATTAAGTGGTGTGTGTGTGTGTGTGTTGAGCGTTTCCATCAAAACAAAGTTATCGTATCAGACGATGTGGGGAATTCTCAATGGGCTTACAGGCAGAAACAGAGAGCCTCAGTGATATCTCAAACAGGCCCTGTGGCATTTTGGCAGCGTGTACTGAAACGTACATGCTTCTGTATTAATGGGACAGCTTGTCAGGGCCAATGGGGCTTCACCTAATCCGTTTGGGGGGATAACCACAAGTGCAATCCATCCCACTGTCCCCAGTCATGTCTTACTGACTCATCTCTTAGGGTAGATTATTGAGTACGAAGTGTAAACAGAGAGCACATGAACCCTACATATACCAGCAGGAACTTCAGTCTCTTGGTCTATGTGGTTGTTTAGCACTGCAGAATATGGCCATGGAAGACAAGGGATTCCCTCATGAGTGAACCCAGCTCTGCTCTGCTTCGGGCTTACTCTTCCACACCCCCTCGGCAGTCCCCTTTCCCTGGGGAACCCTACTGAAAATGAGAAACGTGAGCCCAGGTGGACTCCCACACGCTTTCATTTCACAGGCCAGGAGAAGTGTGTGCGAGGTGTAGATGAGTGAAGGGTGAAGAGGAGGATGCCAGGGAATGGAAAGAGGGCATTTGGTTGTGACTGGTGTGAAGGTGGCCGCTAGGTTTCTCAATTCACTTACAGTGAAATGATGAACAGTGGTGAAAGCTGTTCTAAATAGTGACTAAAGAGGCTCTGGTTTGTCTTAATTTTATGAGCCAATTAGCTGGATGCATGTAGGCTACCCTGTGAGCATTGTTGAAAGCAGCCTGTTGTGAGGAAGAACAAGATTAAATTGGAATCAGTCTCTCTCTTGTTAGTCAATTATGAGAGCATACTTGGCTCGATTTGTGTTTATGGTGTCGACTTTCCCCAACTTTCCCTTTTTTTCTTAGCACAGACCAAATGAAAGTATTCTTATGCGATGCCTTTCTTATTCTCACGTCGATCCGTTGCATAATACTGTCTGTTACAGTATTTACTATATTAAACATATTTTAATCCTAATCGAGGCCGGTACACTTCCACACACTCTTTAATACAAGTGGTTTAGAAGGTATATACTCATATGATATTAATATGTCAAATAATAACTAAAGGCATTTGTGTAAATGTAAGTAGAAACTTCATCCCCCGAGTTCTTCATACACCATTATTTAGGATATTACGGCGGGGGTGTGGTTTCCACTTAAACATCGATGTACTGATGCGCGTACTGTACAATTGGGAGTAGACACTGTTGCGGAGGGTACTTTTAGTCATTGAGAAAGGACACCAAATAGTTTGAACGTACAGACGTAAAAATTAATTGTGGAGTAATTTGCAGTTCAACACGTTTGGTAAGTAGCATGAGTTTATTTTTTACATTATTCCGAAACCATACTGTGCACTCTAAAGAGTACGTTTGGGGAAACATTGCAGCACTGCAACTTTGTTTATCATAACCTTTACATACTGTTCACTCCTTTGTCGACTCACAGGCAACCCGATTTCCACTCGAGCAGCTTTTTCTCAAACATTAAATTGAAGTACGTAACCCCCATTTGATGTTATATAATCATACTAAAACGGAGAAAGTTTAAAACCAACCTTCCCGCTAGATTGACTGATGCACCGTTTCGTTTTGTTGTAGCGTAAGTCTCTTGGCAGTTTTTCAATAATTCAGTTTCTCGCAAAATGGGCATCATAGTCCTTCATACTGCCATTATAGACATTGATTGTATAATATACACAACAATATTATTTTTATTTAATCATATTAAGTGCTCTCTTGAAAGTAATGTACAACTGCCTATTTCTCCCCCTTGATTGCACTAGATTCGATTTGAAAAATATATGGTCATGTATCATATGAAATTACTCTGACCTGTAGAACTCCATTCCCCAGTTACCAACCAATTTTTTTTGCTGTCTGAAACACCTGCTGTTCTTTGTCTTCCACCCACTCAATCATTCACAGAAGGTAAAGTTACTGTTATATCCTAAAGGTTACCGGTTCCCCATCCCCAAGTGTATTTTACTATCATATGACGCCCAAGACCATCCTTGTTGCCAACTCAACACTAATTTACAGCAAAAAATCCAACAAGAAATTCACCTCATGTTGGCCGTGTAACTGTCTCTATTCAGCCTCCATTAAAATGCTTGAATCCCCCATAACCACCTGAGGTGTCTTTGTTGTGGTGGATGTGGTGCAGCTGAGCTGGGGAAGACCTAAACGCGTACAAAAGGCCAACTGGAGTCCTGGAGTGTGGCGGCAGGCAGCTCAAAGACAGCCCAGCGCCACAGGGAGGCTGTGGCATGCTGATGGGCACAAAGAGAACTCTGTCAGAGAAACCCAATCCTGTAGTCACCACTCCATTGCTTCTACCCATGTAGAGACTGCATCTGCACACACACACACACACACACACACACACACACACACACACACACACACACACACACACACACACACACACACACACACACACACACACACACACACACACACACACACACACACACACACTCTTTTATTGGTGATGCTGGTGGCCACACCATACTGTGTGCTTAGAGGATTAGAGGTTCAGTGTGTCAAGTCAAAGAGGACCTTTTGAAAGAATCATCTTTCAGCTGTGTGAAGATTTCTTGCAGTACATTTGACACATAAACGGTAAAGAATAATGTGTATGTGTTAGTTGTTTTCATGATATGCTATTTTCTGATGTCAGTGCTACTTTGCAGGAGCACATTTCTAGTGTGTTGGTTGATGTTATCTGCTGAGTGGCCCCAGTGTTTCACTTCAGTTGAGCATGGGCCCCGACCATTACCATATGGTTATCAGAAGGCACGCCTGGCAGGCTCCGCATGGCCCTAGTCTAATGACTTTGGTCCACCTGATTATTGTTGTTAGATTGAAAGCATGCAGTGGTCTACCATAACTGTGGAGTGTGGAACGCCCCCCGTAGTCCAATAACAGTTCTGACCTGTGGACTGACAGGTTTTCTAACCAAGCTAGTTACCTTTGTGCACGACCAAGTAACACTCATGTCAACTGCTGTTATTGTTGTAGGGAAATTAGACCCCTTTCTGTTATGTCTGTATTTTACTTAAGACCAAATAAATATTATGAGGATCCCTGACCCCAAGGACTGTACTGTGTTGTTATGGCAATCATAGGCATCATTCAACTTCCAGTTAGGTATTTTAGGGGAGAGTTTTGTTCCAAATAAAAGGAGTTTGGACAGTGGACAATACGGTAACAGAAATATAGACGTCATGGAAATGGCATTAACCCTAATCCAGTGTGCCCTTAACTGGTCCCACAGTGGGACTTTCCATTATTTTGCCGTCTAATTTGATGGTCATTTGCACCCCACTGTCAAACGGGTCTCGACCTCAGTGACCATATGGTCAATGGTCCTAGCAGCTTCAGCCCTTTTAGGTCCTCAGATAATTGTATAATGAGCTCCATCGAGCTGCTTTGAAGATTTGCATTTCAAAGGCCAGTTGACATTTCAGTGTTGACGGTTGATGGAAAGCTATGTCTTGCGGTTGCACCTTCAAATTGACAGCCCGGTGACAGTAGTGGTTTTGGCGTTTAAATGAACGACCAACTTGTTCAAATGGTTCTTTGTGTTAACCAGGTAAAAATAACTTACCCTAGATCAATAGTCATGAATCATTACCCTTTTTAGTCTAATGGATAATGATGGCTTCTCAGATGTGACCAGGGAGATGAACCTTTAAAGTGATCACTTGTTTTGCCATATGTCCCCTAATGGTTTAACATTCTGTTCCAGCAAGGTAATGAATAGAATGTTGAATGGTCTGTGACTAACCCTTCATTATGCCTCTGTCTTGTTAATGAGAGACAATACAAGACTGGTAATCGGTACAACTTTCAATCTACTGCCATTTTCAGTCCTTGTAGTGTACAAGTGAATCTATTTAAAAGTATTAGAAATCTGTTACCTTTTGGACTGAAGGCGATGTTATGTTTACTTCTGTTGGGGGGTATGTTCTTCCTTGAGAAGATGGAAAATGTTTTTGAGTAAGTTATGTGCTGCTGGCCTCTTATCAGCAATGTTCTCTAACTGAGTTACCGGCCTAAATTGAACAGTTTGAATGGTAACAGTGATGAATGCAGCAGCAGTAGCCCATTGTGCAGCCTATAACAGGCTCTCTACAAAAGCCAAACATATGCTCCCATAGACTTGGAAGTCGACATGTTAATCCCAGGTTTGTTCTTGTCTTTCATACAAAGATGATGAAGTTGCATCAAGAGGTGGGCTCCATTTTCCAGACCTAGTCCGTCTCAGGCAGGGAGCCCAGCTGCATCTCTGGTCCAGTGTTGGAGTGCCTACATGTCTCTGTGGGATGAAGAAGGTCCCTCTCTATTCAGCTGTGTGAACGGCTGCAGGCTGGAATGTGTTGTGGATTTTCTACCTAATTAACCCCTATTTTCTCATGCAAGCAGGCCGTTTTTATTGGATGAAGGAATGTATTAGGCTTAGCTGTACCAAGGGTTTGTTATTTTGCGCAAAGCCACCTCGCTCACAACATCAGACTGGGTGTACCAGGCATGAAGAAAGCGTGTCATCTGTTGGTGGAGAGCCCCTATACTATATTGCATTGTAAGGCACGCGAGCAGCCCTGATACCATCTGTATTTCAACCACCTAAAACTCAATTATGGGAAGGTAATTCCCCTGGCCAATAAACATAATTGGTTCATATTTTCATCATAATGAAGACTTAAATGTTGACCTCGAAGGGTTAGACATTGAAATGAATTCCAAGGAAATGTACTGAGTGATTAGATTATATTTTATTGTTGTTGAAATTCTGCTGGAGGCCATGATATTTGGTCACTGTTTTTATGGACATTTAGATATCAGAATAGAGGCTGCTCATGATCGGATGTGAAATTCATGGGCAACTTGTTCTGCTGGATGTTCGTCCAGCGAGCTGTGTTAAGTATGCTGAAGCCACGTGACTGCAGGGAGCTGCGGACACACTTTTGGGGAACCAAAGCCCCATTGAGTGTCATAGAGTACATGATGCTGAAAGTCAACATGGAGAGGAAGAGAAGGGTGCTGTCCCCGAGCATACCTTAACCCAAATTAAACAAGGCATACACTGTTCTAGCCAAACAGACACACACACACACACACGCACACACACACACACTTAAGCACATCCTCTCTCCTATTGGGAGGAAAAGTAAATTGTGGATTCAGCTGAGTTATGTGTTGCTGGTCTGCTCTCAGTCACTTCAGAGCACCAGCCCGGCGGGGGACTCTCTAAAAGGGACAAAGGACCAGACTTTAAAGGGCCTGAATATGAATTAGGCATACATAATTGCTCCCTCACTTCTACATATTGCCCTTTAATGAGTCATGAGTAATGTCAGCCGAGTGGGCGATCCCACCGGCTACTTACTGTAAGTTGAAGTGCCTTAAGCTGTGCTGTCTTGCAGTAACTGTCGTTAGTTTACAGTGTACATATTCTCTGTAAACATGGAGACCAGAAGTCTGCTCTGTAGACATGGATCTCCAGAACCCCCCCGAAAACACCACCACCACCTCCACCACGAATTTACATGATTTACAGGGATGAGGAAAACTTAAGCATGTAGCCTATGATAAAGAAGGATGACTTGGTGCCCACATCTGTAATTTGGGTAGTCCTCTGTCTACACCACTGGTCCTGGTGTCTTTGCTGGAGAGCTGAGGGGGTTTGGGTGAGGGGGACCCTTTCTCCTGACACGGGTGGAAAAACTGGCTGCCACGCCGCAGTCCAGCCACAATGGAAACCCGTGGCTGTCATTAGCCTCTTATTGATGCTATTTTACAGTAAATTGGATCTTATCATTCAAACCAATGCCGGGGCCAATCGTCTGCCTCTTTTAGTGCTCGCCGCATGGTCATTGAGATACAGTCCAATCTCCTCTTTCAGTTCCAGGCTTTGGTCACACTGGGCAGACCATGTACTGTCAGCCTTGGCTAGACCAGATGGGCAAAATATTTCTGTTTCCATCTGAAATCCGTGTCAAATTGACGCCATGCTAATTCTTTCCCTCTGGAGAACCAGCGACAGAACTAGAGACAGACAAGCGCTCGTTAATGTCAATTTTCTCTCCCTATCCCTGGAGAACGACGGCCAAGCGGTTTCATAATTGCAGCGTTTGCTTCCATTCGTACACAGAAAGACAGACCGGGAGGTGGTGGAGCAAGTTTCTTCGAGTGAGTTTGAGTATCCTTCCTCGTTGTTGTTATGACATCATCGCTGAGCTTTTCCCAGGCCTCCCTCCTTTCTAATGAGAGGCCCATAACAAGGCCTTGTGTTTCACCAGTCTTTATGGCCCTCGCAGTGCCACAGCTGCATTTCATTACCTATCTAATAGTCCTCCTCTCCCGCTCCTTCACTCCCTGTTCCCACAACAGATAAGCCCACTCTTACACACACACACACACACACACACACATACACACACACACACCATCAGCTGAAGCTGAGTATTTTTGTTCCTCAACTTGTTTACAAACATAGACATGCACTCAAGAGCACCCTCGATCTGCCACTTATGAATCCATCCTGCATCTAATTTCCTCATAATGGGGTCCCTGCATGTCACAATAACGTTCATATCCGGCTGCCTCCAATCGCCCAGGGACTCATCCATCCACGCCAGCTCAGCTGGAGCTCTATTCCCCAGTGAGAGGGCCGGGGGGCCGGGGAGAGGCCTTACAGGAGCTGGGGAGGTCCACTGGGGATGGGAGCTGGACGTGAGTCGGGGCCCTGTGAGGTTCCAGGGTTTTCAGACAACCCCCCAGTCTCATTAGATTTGAGTTTATCCCCAAGGGGTGAGTGGTGGACGTAATACCCCCAGATTAAGGATGTAACGTGCACTAACCGAACCTCCCCCCCTTCCTTCCCCGTCGACTTCCCACAGTAGATTTATGAGAAAGTCAGCCAAGCCATCGTTTATCACCGTGCGTCGCACTAGAACACAAGGGGGGTGATAAGGGTTAAACGTTTCAGGCCAATGCAGGCAATGGCATCAATTCAAGAGTGGATTGTGTAAAAGGCGAGTGTGTCGGGGAGTGCACAAGTGATTTCACGAGAGGGACACATCTTTTACCGGTGCGTCAGTTTTTTCCACTCCTCGCTCGCCACTCCTCCCTCCCTTCACTGTTTTCTTCTCCCCGTCTCTTCTCCGACAGCGCACACGCTGCAGTACAAATGCTCTCTCTCTCTCTCTCTCTCTCTCTCTCTCTCTCTCTCTCTCTCTCTCTCTCTCTCTCTCTCTCTCTCTCTCTCTCTCTCTCTCTCTCTCTCTCTCTCTCTCTCTCTCGGTTTTCTTTGGCACGGCCCCGACGCTCCTTTCAGGCTCCAGCCGTCATTGTTTTCCACTGCGCGCGCCGGCCTCCCCAGCCTCTCCCTGGCCTCTCCCCGTGTTGTGTAAGAGGAGGGCTGGAGTGAGGAAGCCTCTCCTAAATCCTCTGCGGTTCCTGGTGAGCTCAGCTCCGTGCCTCTACTCCCGACGTCGCCCCCTGACTCGGGCGGGCGGCCTGTTATGTAAGACGAGTCGAGGGGCTGGTTTTGGGGGGGGGGGGTTTGTTTATGTGTTCCCCTTTTTCAAAGAGGAGAGAAGTTAGCTCGGAGCTGTCATGCTTCAGCGCTCCTTTCAGAAGTGAGGGACGTGTTTTGAACTTCAGCTAGAGTGCAGAATTAAATGTTGTTGTGAGTTCCAAAATTAGACGATTAGAAGATATTATGTTACAAGAGAGATTTAGCAGGGCTCTTCAGTTGGTCCATCAGGGGGTTTGTTATCATGTTTTACCCCGACCGTACGTTGACAGCAGGACAGGAACAGCAGCGGACGGGATGTTTGACCCTGGGAGACCTGTGACTCACATTCTGGATAAGAAAGGAGCACTCCAATTGGTTGGAGACCAGCTGAGGGGAAGACGCCTGCCGAACCCTACCCGACTGAGGAAGTGACTACATCCTGTGTGTTGTATTTGCTTTACTATGTGTGTGTGTGTGTGTGTGAGCGCTCACTCTTGTGCACGTGAGAAAAAGGACCAAAAAAAAAAGTGAAAAAAAAGCTTCACGTCAGATCACTCAGATCAACCTCGCCTTCTCATTAAACGGACGGGTCAGCATAATTCCTAAGCCGTGTGTGCACAGCCCGCGTGGACTCTGACCGCCAGCAGGCCTTTTGTCTTCAGAGTCTCTGCCAGAGGTGTTTTTGCACAGCCCGTCAGACGAGGAGATCCGAGCTGCTCTCCCTGATCAAGATCATTTCCATGGCTGTGGGCCGGCAGTATAGGCCTGCCAACAGTGCTCAGTCAGGCTACAATACCCTTCATGAAAATAAAACAGGGGAACACAATTGGTGGATGTGGTCCAGAGGTTTTCAGTTGCTGTACTTTGCCAAGTCTGCTGTAAAAGCTTTCACATTCCTCCCGGGCTGAACAGTCATTTACCAGTGACCTTAAGGAGAAATAGGCGCGGTATTCAACTTTAAGCCATTAAAATCCGGGGATTGTTGTACTTAGTTTTCTAAATGGCCCCATTCTACCGTTATTGTTTAAGTGTACTTTGTGCACTCAGTTGTGCACTCAAATGAGGTTTCTGTGGCGCGCACAACAGATCGATAATGCTAAGTAGATCTTAAAAGGAGTCCACTGACCAAAGACAATGCATCGCCATAACCCAGCTTAGCCAAAGGAGGTGCTTGTTTGAGTGTGTGTTTGTGTATGTTTGTGTACATGTGGGTTTAAGCTGGTGCGAGTGTGTCGGTGTACATTTGGGTTTAAGCTGGTGTGTGTGGAGGTTAGTGTGTATGTGAGCTGGTGTGTGTGTTTGTGTTTAGAGGGGCATCGGGTTGGTCTGTGGTATCCCTGTGTTGACATGGGCTTAGCCCTAACCGCTACATCCTGCTCATTAGCGAGGGTGGCCGTCCACAGCTCCAGCCCAGGTGTGCGGAGCCTCTCAAGCAAACACAGCACGGCTCCTACCACCGGACCGCAGCCAAGTAGGGACTCGGAGCCAAGAAGCTGAGGCTATTACCGACACCAGATACAGTCTATGAGCTCATTCAGTCTGGACCATCCACAGCTCTCCATCTTCTCCCCTTGCTCCATTAAAGCCCATTTGTTTACATTACATGGCTTCCTTTTGAAGATCTGGCTCGACCAGAGGAGGGTTGCCAACATATGGCTTCTCTCAGACAAAGAGCATGTGCGACCGTCGCCATTCATCCACCACCAACAGTGTGGCACAGTGTTTCCTCATTTAGCTTGGCATTGTACCCAGCATGTGACGGTCGGCCTTTCCGTCGCCGGCTCTCGTCGGAGTTCCTCCAGCTTCTTTAGATATTGAATGCGGCCCATTGATGGATGGAGCGAGGGCCAAAGGGGGCTCGGCGGCGGCATCTGGGGGCTGAATAGAAGGGCCTGCGCCGGGCACCCGTCCCCGCTTTGTAGCCTCGCACCCCCACCCCCCGACCCCCATCCCTCCCCCACCCCGGCCCCCATACCTCCCCCCCACCGGCCCCCATCCTCCTCCCCCCCTTCGGGACAAAGAAGCGCAAAGAAAAGAGGAGTGTGTGCTCTGTGGAGGAGAAGCCCTCCCCCCCTCTAGCGGGGCTCGTCCTTCACTCCCCACCATGTATGGTATGGGAGGAACGTGGATGTTGCCTGGCTGTCCATCCAGGGGATGGATTCCAGGGTTCTCCAGCTCTGTGTATCAGGGTAAATCTCCTGGTCGCAAAGCTGGGCTTTATATACCACAAAGGGTCGCGATAGAGTTTGACGCGACCCTCACCCCCTGAACACCATCGTGTTTACTAACCGCCTGGACAGCTGCACTGCTGGATTGATTTCCTGAACTCTAATTGACAGATCATTTGATTAAAGCCCTTTTGTTGGTGTTGGGAAGTTGACAGACACAGTCAAAAGGTGGACGTGGCTGGATGTGGCTAAAGGGAGGTCAATTAGATCAGGAAAATAGGTCAAATGGATTTGGGTAATGGGGACAAGCTAATTTAGCATTTGCAAGTAAAGTGCTGTGTTTGTCAATATTAAAAAACACATGCTTGAGAGAATGTAGAAAATCCCAATCTGCCTTTACCTGTAAAAGTCTGAATTCATACTTCTAGACCAATCAAGATGGGTCAAACCCCATGAGACCAGAACTGCCTTATATGGAGAGTTCCAGGTGCCCTGCCTTGGAGGGCACAGCACATATGAGCCAGTGTTCTTCAGTCTGTTTGATGGTCCAGAGGAGGAAACAGCTGCAGGACCACACCAAACCTAACATTTGGCCCCGCCTGGGTCCAGCAGGGGCCCCCGCCTGTCTGCCCACAGAGAGAACACAAGGGCCCCTCTCACAGTGCTGGGGAGGAAACAAGACCCTCTCCCCCTGCCTCAGCCCCAGCCCCGGGTCCAGCCCCGGCCCTGGCCCTGGCCCTGGCCCCGGCCTAGCCTCCAGCCCCAGCTTGAGTAGACTTCCTCTGACGGAGCAGCCCGGCGCCTGCACTGGTCCTTATCGAGGCCCTTTGTGCTTTCCCATGGGAAGCGGAGCTCTCACCACTCCCCTGGCCACCCCCTATACAACCAACCACTCAACCCACCCGCCTCTACACTCCCAGACCCAAGCCTGCCATCAGACCAGGGAGGAGGTGAGCTCCTCTTGGCTGGCTACCAGAGGGAGGGGGTGAGGTTGTGAGTGTGTGTGTGTGTTGGGGGTGGGTTGAGAGAATTGTTGTCTGCTTCAAATGGCTGGTTTCCTGTGACTGTAATGTGATATGATGTCGGTGAGAGTTGTGTCTGCCTAGTCCGCCAATTACAATCCGTGGAATTCTTAGCAGCGACCAAACTGTTTGTTTGTGGAGACTGTTGTTAGGGGTTTTGTGTTTTTATTCATGTTATTACTGGCCTTGTATACAGGTCATAGTTGCATTTGAATAGTGCTATTAATATACTAAGCAGCATGTGTTCATGTCATACAATTGTTTTAAATGAATACGTGCACTGGCAATGCCCAGTGGGAAAATCCTTTCCTGGATAGCCTGGTGTTATTTGATCATCGGACTCATCAGACCTTGACATGTTAACCAACGTTTTATTTAGTCATGGATGCCGAACACCTGTGGCCAAAAAGAATCCCTCGTCCTCTCCTCTGTGTTTCTCTCTACCTCCACCCTCGGGTGTGGGCGCTTGTCCATGTGTCCATCCATGCATGTGTGTGTGTGTTCGTGTGTGGCTAGCCTGTGTCCTAAGTTGCGGTGTAGCAGTTGAGGTATTCCAGGTCAAACAAGAGACCCAGTCATGGTTGACTCCCAGGTGGCCAGCTGCCATACCCACAGCCTCGGCCTCCATAATCACCCCTGCACCTTCACCCCCCCCCCCCCCCCTAACGCTCTCACCCCCTACTCACACCCACCTCAACCCCCTCACACCACTAACCACACCCTAAACCATACCCACAGCCTCGGCCTCCATAACATAATCACCCCAGCACCCCAGACACCCCCACTCCCCCATAACCCCCTCACCCCCACCCCCTCACACCACTAACAGCATCTCACACCCCTGGCTGCAGCAGAACAGCACCCTCAGGCCAAAGCCATGTATTGTCAGGTCCCGAATTAGACCGAATGTAGACATTGTGTCCCGTTTGTAGTTGTTGCTTCTAAACAGAATGTGCCGTGACCGTAGCGAGTAACGGTGTGGCGTGGTTGGTGTGTGTTGAGGTTTGTCTGTGTGTTGAGGTTTGTCTGTGTGTTGAGGTTTGTCTGTGTGTTGAGGTTGGTGTGTGTTGAGGTTGGTGTGTGTTGAGGTTGGTGTGTGTTGAGGTTGGTGTGTGTTGAGGTTTGTCTGTGTGTTGAGGTTGGTGTGTGTTGAGGTTGGTGTGTGTTGAGGTTGGTGTGTGTTGAGGTTGGTGTGTGTTGAGGTTGGTGTGTGTTGAGGTTTGTCTGTGTTTTGAGGTTGGTGTGTGTGTGTTGAGGTTGGTGTGTGTTGATGTTGCTGACGTCCACACATGAGGCTGTTGGCAGTTCTGACGTCCCCAGAGAGCTGGGAGGTGTTTCTGTTTCCTTTTGTTTATGGTGTTTCTGTCCTTCCTGTTTCCGGCCCCAGGAGGAACGCAGCAGTGGAGGGGGGGGGGGGGGGGGGGTCATCACTACAGATCCTGACACTGTAGGGGGCTGGAAACACACCCACCATAGCCTTGTGTGTCTAGATATAGCTGCATGGGAAATGTATATTTTTTATAATTAGTGTGTGTGCTTTATTGTGTTTGATAGAACTAAATATCACGTCATCTTTAATCAACATTGCTTCGAGCCCTTTTCACATGCAATCACAATAAGGCTCTACAGATGTCGACACCAGAGCCCCAACATGAACTCTTAGAAAGACCAGTTCATTACTGGGGTGTAAAATGCTCCCAGGGAAAAAAACTTCCAAAAATGGAGGAAGTCGTAAGAGAGGAAGCCTCATTCAGTCAAGGATCCTCTCCTCCAAACGCAGTCGCACGGACAGTAACGGTTGTCATCCATGAGTCAGATACTGCGACTGTAGCGGTCATGAAAGCATTGTACTAATTAGATCGCAAAACTTGATGTTCCTGTGTGTGTTCCTGGCTTCGTGCCAGCGTCGCGGTGACATGTCATGTGACAGGTGTGGAGTGGATGAGGGCTGGAGCCCAGCCTGCTCTTGGTTTGGTGTTTTGGAGGCTTGGCTGTTTGGAGTGTTGTCAGGATCAGCCATGCCCTGTCGACTCCTTATCCAGCTAAGGTCATGTGCAGCAGGGTTGTTTATAGTCCCCTCCAACACGGAGCAACAGGCGGGAGGAGACGGAGAGGCAGGGAGAGGGGGAGGCCTCCTCTGGCAGCCTGAGCAGGCTCTCTCTCTCAGTGTGACAGGAGAAAACAGGGAACCCTTCACCATGGGTCGAGTTAGGAGTGTTTGCTCTGATCCACTTTGATCTCGAGACGCATTTGAATGGACGCGACGCCCGTGTCAAGGGCAGGTGGCATTCCGATGGACGAATGCAAACATGCTCGCGGGCACACACACACACAGAGATGAATGGTCTCTGAATGATAGTATTTTGTGTGAGCGAGAGCAAGTCCTCATTGCAGCTGGGATGCATTCCGCCGCAATATGTCGGGGCTGGACTGCGTACAGGGGAGACTCATTGTGCCTGAAGAAAGCCGGGGTCGGGGGGTGACAGCCTCCAGCCTCGGAGGCGGCAGATGGCCTATAGCGCCGTCACACAACAGTGCAGCCTCCTCCACCATTCACACCCGCGCGAGCCGACCCCGCGGCACAAAGCGCCGGCTCCGCCCCCCCCCACAGCACAGGCCCCTCGGTGTCGAGCGTCACGGACATCGGCCGGCTCTCAGAGAAAGCGGTCGCTGGCTCGGGCCACCCGAGTGCAGCCCGCCCTGGTGATGGCGCTTTGACAGCTGTGATAATGACTATTCTGTCCTGGAGAATACCTCCCCCCCCCCCCCCCACCTGCTGCCTCCTCCTCCCCAGGAAAGTCATTTCTCTGCCGTCTAATTGGACGTTAAAGCTCTGAAGGATTCTCCCCGTGCTTCCTGCTCTGTTTAAATGAGGAGGTCAAAGGTTGTGTTTGGGGAAAGGGGTGGGATGTATTTTACTGGACTCTGCCCTCCTTTCTCCTCTCCTCTCTTGGTGGAGGGGCGCAGGGACAGGATAGGCGTAGCGCGGCGTTAGTTACCGCAGGAACTCTGTGAACCACCGTCCACTCTGACCCCTGACCCCTCCACTCTCTCTAAGGAAATGAGTCCTTTGCGAGACGTAAAAGTCCCAGAGTCTTTATCTTTGTCAGGAAATATTGCGGTTGTCATTATTCATTTGTGTCATGTTTTTGAGAACATATTTAAATCTGTTGACAGCTGTAGTGGTGGTCCCTTAAGACTTTGTTGTCCCAGTGACCGATTGGATCTGTCAGTCTATCATTTTCACTTTGTGTGTGTTGTAGCGTTCCTGAAACCTATTTTATAAAATTGGGGGCGTTGGGAGTGGCGCCACCTAAAATAGTACTGTCCGATGACTTCAACCTTTAACGTTGTTAAAGTGAAGAAGAAGAAAAAAGAAATAAGTGGAGAGAAAATTGCTTGGAATTCCAGAGAACCAAAAATAAATAAGAGACAGAATGAAGTCTGCTTTTGAAAAAGGTCCTTGGGCAGCGGTACGTCATGGAAGAGGGTCTGGAAGAGGGGGGATGGAGAGTGGAGAGAAGGAAGGGTGGGGTGGGGGGGGGGGTGGGGGGGGTGGAAGTAGTGGGGAGGCGTGTGGTGGGGGTGTTTAGTTTTTGGGTGGGGGGTTGGAAAGAGGGTCCTGACCACAGTGGGCTTCACACAAGGCCAGTCTGTGTGGAGCTAACCCAAGCCCCTCCCTCCTCTGTTTCCCCTACAGATGAGCCTGCGAGAGAGAGAGAGAGAGAGAGAGAGAGAGAGAGAGAGAGAGAGAGCGAGAGAGAGAGTGAGCGAGCGAGAGAGAGAGAGGGCAGATGCGTGAGTGTGTGTGAGTGAGCGAGGCGCTCAGTTTGGAAAAGCTCACACAACAGCACAAAGCTGGCGCGCGGGACAAGGGGGAACACAAGGGGATTATGCCGAAAAGTGCCTGAGTTTGTCCCACGGACCTACAACGGGTAAGACAAGATTTGTTTATACGTCGCTTCCCTCGCAATATCCTGCGTACCAGATGTGCACTTTTTATCCTCTTCACTGTTTCCATCTTTGCTTTCATCGACATCATGTCTCACTGGGGTTCTATTTATAACAGATCAGAATGGGAAACACTGACAGCCAGTACAGCAGCTTTATGGCTCCGGGGAAACCGAAATCCTGCACTCTAAAGTTCCACTCCAGGAAAGAGGAGGTGCAGTCCCCCCACTGCTGGTGGAGGGGGAGTGAGGCGGGCTCGGGGTACAAGTCTAGAGGGGCGGGGAGGGGCTACCTGCCCCAGCACAAGAACGGCCAGCCTTACGGCCCTCGCCACTACGAGCACCTCGCCAAGGGAGTGGGGAAGGGGGTCCCCTGCGGTAAGCCGCGACCCAGTTCCCCGCTGACGTACGGCCAGGGCGACGCGTCGCGAGCCGACGGCCATCGCTACGGTTACCTGGAGAGCAGCGGCGAGAGCGTCGGGGCGAGCGCCGGCGGGCGCCGGAGCCCGGCGGGGCGCGGGGCGTCCCTGCGCGAGCCCCCGGAGAGCCGCGGCAGCCCCAAGGTGCTGCTCAGCAAGGACGGCAGCATGCGCGTGGAGTTCACCAACGCCAGGAGGGTCCCCGCGGAGAGCCAGCCCCTGTCGGGCCACCCCTCGGCCACGCAGGAGCCCTCCCTCCGGACCAGCAAGGGCAGCTCGCTCAGCTCCGAGGGCTCGTGGTACGACTCGCCGTGGGGAAACGCGGCCGAACTCGCGGACAACGTGTTCGCCTGCGCTCCGCCCGCGGACCCCGGCGGCGGCTACGCCACCTACTCCTCCATCCGGACGGAGGAGACGGGCTGCGGCTACACCAGCAGCAGCGGTTACAACACCTTCTCCTCGGCACGCACTGATGACATCTCCCCGGGCTTCAACACCAGCCTGCTGTTCCAGACCGAGGATGGCACCAGCCAGTACGCAAACACCGGCTACAACAGCAACGGCTACAACACCTGCTCCTCCGGCCGCACTGAGGACAGTGGCATAGGGGACTCGGTGATCCTCCACCCAGACCAGAGGGACTTCAGCCTGGGCTCGCCTCCCGTGTCCCTGGCTGACCTGTACGGCACGCCCAGCATGGCTGCCCCCTTCCCCACAGCCCGCTTCCAGGACGTCCCCCAGCACCGGGCCTCGCTGGCCTCGGTGCTGGACGCCGTCATCCAGGAGGAGGGCCCGGACGAGCAGCGCTACTCCTCACACACGTTGCCTTGCCGCAAGGCCGGGCCCGTCGCCGCCACCGCCGCCGGCGGCAACAGCAGGAAGGACTCCCTCAAGAGTCGAATCAGACGGCTGAGTGACTGGACAGGAAGTCTGAGCAGGAAGAAGAGAAGACTACAGGTGAGAGGGGAGGAGAGGAGAGAGGAGGAGAGAGGAGAGGAGAGAGGAGAGGAGGGAAAGGAGAGAGGAGAGGATAGGGGGTGACGGAGAGACCTCGGTAGAGAGAGACTGAAGGGTAAGGACTGGGCATGTACAGATTTGATCAGATTACTGGCCCCTTCTTCTACCTCCTTAGAGACCCCTGCCTGAGTTTGTCTGATGGTAATCTCATTGTTGGAGTTGTTTTGGTCACTGTGGTGGCTGCAGGCTCTTCTAGATGTCTAGTCTTGCGGAACACAACATTTCATTGTTCAGACACGACTGTCCTGTAAAAGTCACAACAATACCTAGTTGATCACATGAGTCACATCAGTCAACTAGGATCATCTGAGATAGCGGTAAAGATCATTGCTTTAAACAAAATGTCAAATATCTCTGGAACTTAAAAGGACGTCATTTACAAGAAAAAGGGGTAAACCTTGTTCATGGGATAGTGTTTTCAGTCTTTTCCAAAAGGAAAGAATAGCTTCAGATCCGAATACCGTCTGACAACACATTCTTCACCACAGTGTGGCCTGGATGCATTAGGGGGCTTCATTTATTGTGACGGAGGCCAAGAGAAGGAGTAATGAAATAACAAGACTCATCATCTTCCAGTCTTCCAGTGCCTTGGCTCTAGAATGTGCTGGCTGTAAATCAAGCCTGCAGGCCATGTAAGACGAGCCCTCATACCTTATTCTTTTGAAAGGAAATGCTTATTGATAGCGATTAAGGAACTTTAACAGGGACATGGAGTGATACATGGTCCTCCTCCTCACGCCATTGAAAATATGTGTAAGATATTAAGACACAACCTCTGTTTTGGTCCAGATGATATCAACGTCTTTTATTTTCAAAACAAGTTGTTCGAGCTATTGATATCTGGGGTATTGCCGAGTTTGATGAATGTACTTGCAGACTAGGATCATGTTATGTTATTCAACAAAGCGTCACAGTTTCGCATTGTAGCCGATGAATGTCGTATAACTGTGATCTTGGGCGTTGCTTTTGACCTCCGGTTAATAATAGAGCTATTACATTTTTTGAATTTAGATAATTTTTCACACAATGGACTCATATTTCATATTCCTTCAGGAGCCGTGTGGTGGGGATATCAGTGCGGTCTTCTGTGGCCCCTCGGACCCTGGCTCGGCTGAGCCAAGCTCCCAGGTGACCTGTCCCTCATGGAACCCCCTACACACCCAGAACCAGGCCTTCTCCACCTGCTCTGGATCCATCCGCTTTCCTCCGGGCCAGCAGAACCCCAACGACGCCCTGAGGCAGAACATCTATGAGAACTTCATGCAGGAACTGGAGACGGGCGGCGGCGGCGGCGGCAGTGGGCCGGAGCGCCCCGAGCCCTCCGAGGAGGAGGGAGACGGGGAGGAGGGAGGCGGGGAGGCCGGGAGCAGCAGTGGAGGCTCCCTGGGTTCTCTGGAGCAGCTGGACCTGCTGTTTGAGAAGGAGCAGGGCGTGGTGCGCAGGGCGGGCTGGCTCTCCTTCAAGCCCCTCCTCACCATGCACAAGGACCGCAAGCTGGAGATGGTGGCCAGACGCAAGTGGAGGCAGTACTGGGTCACACTCAAAGGTACCTTTTGCTCTCCCTGCACACACACTGGAGATAAGCCTCCTGTAGAACATGAACAGGTGTTGGATGGGTGGATGGACCGGATGGATGAATGAATGGACAGAAGGAATGAAAGAAAGAAACGACTGTGTCTAAACTGCTGTCCACCTCTGGTCCAGGCTGCACCCTCCTGTTCTATGAGACCTATGGGAAGAGTGGTCCCGAGCAGGAGCTGTCCCCGCGCTATGCCCTGCTGGCCGAGGACAGCGTCGTCCAGGCCATCCCCGAGCACCCCAAGAAGGAGAACGTCTTCTGCCTTAGCAACGCCTACGGAGACGTCTACCTGTTCCAGGTGAGTTCCCTCCCGCTCTCCTCCTGACTCTCCTTCTCCTCCGTTTGAGCGGTGTCACGGTTCCAATCTGCAGAGCCTTGTCTTCGCGTCTGTCTTTGAAATGTTGAAATCTGCAGTGTGAGTGAATGTGTAGGGAGTGTTCTGCGTATAACTGTAAGAAAGGGTTAGAGAAGCGTGATGTTGGCACGTGATAGCTCTTCCAGTCCGGGCCCCATGCTATGTCCATGGGTGAACCACAAGCCTGGACTGGCCTCTGGTTCATTTTAGGATTTTTATGTGTGGCTGTTGGGGACAGTAATGACTGTGCTGGTGTAACTCATATCCTGCCCATACTGCCAACCTCTCAGTTCTATTGTCCTCCATCATGGAGTTTAAGTGATGGGGTTGGAAGAAGAAAGTTCTCTCCTGTTGGCATAGAGCTGTTGACCGCCTTTTTTCCAGACTCCACACAAGGGAAAGTCTTGTCTCCTTAATGTCCTTCGCACCAGTTTTACGAGCGTGAAAACACTTTTTTTGGTCTTCCATTTGATTCGGTTACGGAGTGTTTACCAGACACACAAATCACACCGTCGGTCTGTCTACCATGCATCACCATGGCAATGGGAAGGGGGGGGGGGGGAGAGTGTCTTGGCCCGGCTCAGCGAGAGAAGTGGGGGGAGAGGGGGGTGGGGCGGAGAGATGGAAGGAGGGAGGTGATGAATGTGCAGTGGGGCTTTTGTCTGGCACTTAAGGATCCTCGTCTGCCCGGGAGAAAGGCCCGGTAATGAGAGCCGTGTTTGTCCCCTCGCTCCTGGGCCCTGACTCACCTGGCTTGCTTCCCTCCATCCCCTCCCCTCAGGCCGCCAGTCAAACCGACCTGGAGAACTGGGTGACGGCCATCCACTCTGCCAGCGCCTCCCTCCTAGCCAAGCGGCAGGGCAAGGAGGACACGGTGCGTCTGCTGCGCAGCCAGACCCGCGCCCTGCTCCAGAAGATCGACATGGACGGGAAGATGAAGAAAATGGCCGAGCTGCAGCTGTCGGTCATCAGCGACCAGAGGAACAGGAAGGCCATTGAGAGCCAGGTGAGTGGGGGGGGGGGGGGGGGGGGGGGTCCTGGGGCGGATATCCCTGTGTGGAGAGATCAAAAGGCTGGGGCGAATCTCAGCCGTTCAGATAAAGCGGTGAGGTAAATTGGTCAATTTGGTCATTCGTTTCTGGGGTTGAAATAGGAACCAGGGTGTTTTGCAGCCGGTGAAGATGAGATATCCACCTGTATGGCATCCTCCTGGTTCTAGGCCTCTGACCTCTGCATCATTACTCTAAGGCGTCCTTATGGAACGTCTTAGAGTCTGTCTTGGGGAAACACTGTAGAAAATACTATGTTGCCGTCGCATGTGCAGTTTTAATTAGTGTTCCAGATGTTCTTCGCTCCGCATAGAGCTTCACTCTGACAGGAAAACCAGACGTGGCCTTTTAAAAAAAACGTAAAACACCAAATGCTGATGTGTTGACAGTGAGTCAGCCTGTGGCCCTGTGCTTACCATTAGACTACCCCCTGCCTACGAGAAAACAAGAGAGGGTTTACTGGAACCGAATTAAGGCTACTTAAAGATCCTTTGTTCTTAATGATACAGGGTTGCGGGGGGCAGGGGGGGGGGGGTGCAGGTCAAGGCCAGTTTGCGGGGAGGAGGTGTGTTGGGGGGGGGGGGGGGGTAGGGGATCAAACCCCTGCTTGGATCATCTCCAGGCCCCTCGCTCTCTTTGATGTTCTCTCTCTGAAAGTGATACCAGCGCTCTGCCATTTGAAGTGTAGCTCTTAGGGTCTCATCTCTAGATTAAACTCTTATCTCACCCCCGTTCAGTCAATTACAGAGCTCTCCTGAGTGAAGTAGACGAGAGAGAGTCCATGCAGAGAGATTCCTTTCGTTCCTCCACACGGGGTGCAGTGACAGATTAGATGTGGCGGTGTGAGACCCTTGTATTGAGACCCTTTGCTGAGGGCCCCATCCTCCTGTGTCTTGACCTTGTATGTGTGAATGCGTGTACGTGTGTTTGTGTGTGTCTGCGTTGTGTGTGCGTGTGTCTGTCACCCCCCAGATCCTGCAGTGGGAGCAGAACCTGGAGAAGTTCAACATGGACCTGTTCCGTGTACGCTGTTACCTGGCCAGCCTGCAGGGCAGTGAGCTGCCTAACCCCAAGAGTCTCCTGGCCGTGGCCGGCCGGCCCTCCAAGATGACCCTGGGCCGGCTGGGCATCTTCTCAGTGTCCTCCTTCCACGCCCTGGTGAGAACCTGCAACACACTCCCCCCCCCCCCCCCAACACACTGCCTTTCTATGAGGTTTCTCCGAAAACCCAACGGAGTTTGATGAAAGTCCAACTGCTTTCAGTACGATTGAACTTCAGTCGCGGAAATCCACCGGGCTCTCGGCTTCTTATGAACATAATCTTCGGATTGGGTCGTGAAGTACAAGACTCCAGTAACGACCCGTTCTCTTCTGCGCTCAGATCTGCACGCGTGACGACGCGACCCTGCGGAGGCGTTGTCGGTCTCTCTCCCGGGGGATGCGCAACAAGAGGGGGCTCTTCTCCTCCCTGAAGGGCCTGGACAGCCTGACCAAACACAGCCGGGAGAAGAGGCAGTCTGCGTCCCAGGTACTGTTCCATTTGACCGCCCCTGGCCCGCCCTCCCCGTCCCCCTGTTATGTGAACAACACGGTGGAGCAGTGACGTGAAGCTGAGTGCGAAGCTAGCTAGCCTCGGTGGATTAGCCTGGCGAAGATTGTATTAGACTGGTTTAACCTATCAGCTGGGAAGGATTTGTGGGGGGCTACACCCTTTTGGCTGTGCCGGGCGCCCCATTTGCCATTTGCCTCTCTCCTTTTTATCACCTGTATAAACAACGGTTTACAAGGGACCCCTTGGCTCCTGACTGGACGGCACGTTTTTTTTTTCCCCTTTCCGTGGGCCCTTCTGTTTGGAACAGAGGGGCTGTTTGATAAACCCGTTGGGGCGGTAGGTTCCTGGAATGTGGTTTAAGCGTTCCTTGTGGGCCGTGACCCATAAATCACCCTCCTAACCCCCCCCCCCCCCCCACGTGCCCCGTGCTCGTCTCTCGTACTCTGACTCGCAAGCTTTCCAGGGAGGGGAGGGGAAGCACGTCGTACAGCCGTCTTCTGAGGAGGTTTGGAAGCGGTCCCGGGTAAAAGCGTCCAGAGAGGGAGGACGTTGTTTCCCCCGTCGGGGATGTGGCGAGCTGCTGATATCTCCCCATCGTTCATTACTGTGTACACAAGCCAGCTGCAAAACAAGCCCGGCTCCACTGGCCTCCGTTAGACCCTTCAGAGTGGTCTATATTTAGACTGGGGGACAAGCTGTCATCAATGTTACCCCTGATGGAGGACCTATCTCTCTGCTCCCCCCCCCCCCCCCCATCAATGATTTGGTTCTTCCAGAGTGATAACATACAGACATGTTCTCCTTCCAAACACGTGCTTTCTGTTGACATTCCCTCAATGTCCTTCATGTACACACACATACACCCGCTCTCAGCCTAGTCCTTCATGTACACACACATACAGCCGCTCTCAGCCTAGTCCTTCATGTACACACACATACAGACGCTCTCAGCCTAGTCCTCCATGTGCACACACATACAGCCGCTCTCAGCCTAGTCCTCCATGTACACACACATACACCCGCTCTCAGCCTAGTCCTTCATGTACACACACATACACCCGCTCTCAGCCTAGTCCTTCATGTACACACACATACACCCGCTCTCAGCCTAGTCCCGTGGCATGGCCGCATGATGGTTCAGACAGAGATACAGCAGTTGATGATGCCCAAGGGGTGTGCTAATGTGTGACATGTCCATATATGACTCCCTCCTGACTGGCAGAGAGAAGGAGAGAGAGAGAGAGAGAGAGAGAGAGAGAGAGAGGGGGAGAGAGGGAGAGAGGGGGAGAGAGAGGGAGAGAGAGAGAGAGAGAGAGAGAGAGAGGGAGAGAGAGGGGGAGAGAGGGAGAGAGAGGGAGAGAGAGGGAGAGAGAGGGGGAGAGAGGGGGAGAGAGAGAGAGACCTCCCCAGCAGTCAAAGTCATGAGTCAGAGAAAGTAGCCCTCTCAGACAGGCCAGTCAGTGGAACACAGAGAGAGGAGCCATTACTACACGCCATATGTGGTTAATTGCAGCAAGCTGCAGCAGCGTGCCAGTGGGAACAAACAGATGGTTGGGGTAAACCACACTGTCCACTAAACGTCCAGCAGCATTATACCAAGGGGGGCGGGGGTGTGTGGGGGGTAACTCTACCCTCCCTGCTCTCTGCCAGCAGCCCACTTTTATGTGAGGGGGGCGGAGGAGGGAGTTATGTAGTCAGTCACAGAGTATATTGTAATTGCTTCCAGAGAGCTGTGATCGTGAGGTGACATGAATCCCCCACTCCCCACCTCCCCCCCCCCCCTCCCCCCAGACACAAAGGACCGGAGCAAAAATGCCGGATCAAAGACGAACTTGTGTTTAGGCGGGGGCACTAATGAGGGCACTTTCATTCTGGGATGCCGTGATACAGAATCACGGTTGGCGCAGGCATGCCACCTGACCTACGTGGAGGTCCTGTCCACGGTCTTCGGTGCCGGAGGGCGGGGGGGGGGGGCGTGCGCGGGTGTGTGTGTGTGTGTGGGGGGGGGGGGGCGGAGGGGTGTCAGACTGGCGCGTATGGCTAGAGGAGACAGTCTCCATCCTCTGGCAGGCCTGATTACGGCTGTTCCATCTGCCTGACTCCTAGACCTGTAATTTCAGCTGGGCCAGACCGCTCATTTCTTCCCATGACTCCTCTGGGTTCATTTTGGTTTCTATCTGGATCAGAATTAGTATCAAAGTCTTTGGTTTTAGACAGATAGCTTTTAATTACATGTAAATATAGACCCCTGTTCTGTTATTTATAGAGTGCATTTTTCTCCCGAGTCACTCTTGTGAATGTGTGCGTCCTCTTCCTGTGTCGCAGATCTTCGAAGGCCAGAGTTTCGGGCTGCGAGGCCCCGCCCCCAGCATGTGCAGCTCGGAGGTACGGTCGACCTTGCTAGATTAAACACACCTTTTGTTGTCTGCTAAACGAATACAGATTCATCATCCAACGCTTCACTTCTTGTTTGCGCTCCCAAACTCCTCTTACATCCGGTGGTACGTGTTCAAAGCCAGACGTCGCTCATCACCTCCACCCCCCCCCCCCCCCTCCATCCTCTTGTTGAGTCTGCCCCCATGTGCCCCCATGTGCTCCAGGTGCTGGGGTGATTTGTGGCCCGTCCATTCCTCAGACTCCGTAATCCCGGGATGGGGAAAGAGTGTGTGTGTGGGGGTGGGGGGGGCAGGGGTGGGTGGTGGGGGGTGTCTCCATTCACACGGACCCGGGCCCTAGTACAGCTGCCACAACAGCCTGCTGCTCTGTTGACTCTGCCTCAGTGCAAACAGGCAGGCGTGAGGCGGGCTGTAGGATCCTTTGGGGGGGAGGGGGGGGGGGTGTGCTTCTGGATGGAGTTCCTTTATTCCACTAGAACACCATTGTCACTCAGTGTTAATCCCTCTGTGCTGTCAGAGAATGCCTCTCCACTTGCCAGCGTGCACACACACACACACACACACACACACACACATGCTGACCTGTTGCTGAGTGTATTCAGTGGCTTTTGGCTTTGGTTCAACAGACTCATAAAACAGCTGTGAGGGACATGTCAACATAGGTATCTTATGGGTTCTAAACTGCTTTTAATGATAGATTTTTACGTTGTCGGTTTGTCGGTGAAGTAAATATTTCATGTTTAAGTGCGTTCTCAGGCAGAGGTCCGCTAAGACAAGATTTTAACAAAGTATTTCAGAGATGTGCTCATTTATTTATTGAGCTACAAAGTATGTCCACACGCTCAGAAGATTAATAAACACTTTCTCTCTTTTTTCCCCTTTTTTCTCTTACTCTTTGTCTCCTTTTCCTGCTCTAAGAGGTTGGACATGCCTTCCAAAACACAGCCAGCAGCACCCTCTGAAGGCCTTCCGTGGTACTGCGCCTTAGAACCTCCAGTCTGTGTGAACATGCCCGACAACCAAGCTGTTACGCTGTCCCTAACGCCAGACCTGCTCGTATCAGACGTGCTGTCTTTGGCATGTAAGGTAAGTGCAAACTCTCCCTTCTCATCACTAAACCATGTTCCACACAAACCGGGTGGATCTGAAACCTCAGTGTCAGCAGATTCCCAGGAATCCTCTGGTGTCTGACTGGTACGGGGAAGAGATGATGGGGGAAGGATAGCTGTAGGGTGGCTCAGCCGGTTTAATTGCTCTTGATACTTTCATCATTCATACCTTCCCTCCGTAAAAAGAGCTGGTTCACCACATCCTGCTGGCTGAAGGGGATTCCAATGCCTCCTTATTCATTCAGTGGAACAAGCTTGTGTCTCACTTGATCTTTCTCTCTCCGCTTCCAGGAGAGGCAGCTGGACCCCAGCCTGCACTGCCTGCGTGTGAGGAGGCGACCAGGCCAGGACTGGGACATCAGCACCCCAGCCCCCAGTGACCCGCTCAGAAACCTGGTGAGCCACAACATTCAAAACGGCGGTGCCCAAAACCCCACCAGTCACTATCTGTCACACAGCACTGCTGAGTGGGCTGCCCTGTCATTGTCACTACTCCTTATTCCTGCATCGCAAGTGTTCCCTCTGAGGACATTACACATCGATAAGATGTGATCGATGATGATGATGATGACGATGTTGCTCTGGACAGGTGTATGAGGAGCTGGAGGTGTTCCCTCTCAACGTGTTCTCCATACGGCTGTCTCGCCCTCACAGCGCTGTGGACTTTGGTGAGTTAGACATTAACATTGGATTTGACGGGACGAGAGAGAGAGAGAGAGAGAGAGAGAGAGAGAGAAGAGGAGAGAGAGAGAGAGAGAGAGAGAGAGAGAGAGAGAGAGAGAGAGAGAGAGAGAGAGAGAGAGAGAGAGAGAGTACAGAGGCATGAACATGGAGTCCCAGTGCTCTGACCTGTTCTCCCTCCGTCATGCAGGGTTCGCTGTCACCGGCCACGTGGACGGACTGAGGAAGAGCCACGTGTACGTGAGCGAGGTGAGCCCAGCCGGGCTGGCCGTCACTGAAGGTAGGTCCTGGTACTGTCCCCAACACAGGCCACTGAAAGACAACAGCTACATTTTCCAATCGAGATCACAGACATATGTAGATATCGATATATCTACATATATCTACCATATGCAATGCATGCTATAGTTTGAGTTCACTCTGCGTGTACATGTCTCAGTGCTGACCGGTGTGATCGATCCCTCTGCAGGGCTGCGGGCCGGGGATGAGATCCTGGTTCTGACGGGGCCAGCGTGTCCACGCTGGACCTGGGCCTGATGCAGGTGTTCTTCAGCCACCTGAGCCTCCAGCTGCTCCTCAGACGTGAGGAGACCAGCTCCCAGGACCTCAGCTCCGCCTGGCCGGACTGTGACGTCGGCGAGCCCTGTGCACCTGCACCCCCGCCCCCCCTCAGCCACCCCGCTCCCTGGCCCGCAGGTAAACATCGATGACATCACCAGAGCCACATGCTTTTCCTAAAAAAAACTTTAAAAAAAACTCTTCTGTTTGATTCTAGATTGTTCTCCCTGCCACTAGAGAGCATCAGAGAGCAGTGTCCTTCAGCCCAGTTACCTGAGGCAGTGTGTATATGTGTGTATGTGTGTGTGAGAGGGAAACGCCTCACCACCCAGTGTTGCGGTGTGTTCAGGCCTGGCTGGGGACACAACACCACGCTGCTCTAATTAGTGGGCCCTGATGACAGATGGCAGGTTTCACTGGGCAGCGCGACACAGTCGCCGGCTAAATGTCCTCATCGTGACCACAGTAGCTATTTATAAAAATTCCGGGAAGACAATCAAGGATATTTATGTTTGAAACGAGTTTTCAGATTGTGCCGTGGGTATTCAAGGTTTGGCGTCCTCGACCATGGAATTGTGCCTGTGGTAAAGCAGTGAGATGACAGCGATGTGCTGTTTTCTTGTGGGCCTCTGGTGTGCCGCGTTTAGAAGCCCTTGGGACAGGAGCGCGAGGCCAAATGCATTGCCTCTCCCTACTGCGTGTGTACTGAGGTTAGATCGTTGACACCAGTCAGGTCCATTTAACTACCCGGCAGCGATGCCCCTTCCCTGGGGAAGACAGCTCCACAACTGCCTGGAGCGCTTCAAAACCCAGGAATTCTCCCTCAGCTAATGTCAGCCATTTATGTCTTCTCCTCCATCTTCTCCAGCTGATTATTTGGTCCCGTCTGTCTTTCCTGTTCCTCAGAAATGACGCTGGTCGCCCAGGAGGTTCCAGAAAGTTCCGTCGCGTCTGCCGTTGACGACACGTCACCGCCCCCACGGCCCATTGATGACACAGAGCAGCTTGCACAGGTGAGCTGGAGTGTGTGTGTGTGTAAGCTAAAGTAGTTGTGTTGTGTTTCACAGCGTGCCTACTGTGAGTAATTAGGATTTACTGGTGATAACAACTTGTGCGTAGTAGGAATCCAAGACACATTTGGACTCTGTCCAAAACTACAGGTGACCCCAAACCTGACCTACTGACATATCACATCCTATCTAAACAGTTTCGTGTGACGAGAAAGACTGCTCATTTGAGGGTGAACAATACAGACGTGAAAAAACAGAATACTTCCCCCAGAAGCATTGAAATACCTAAATACTCCCTCACACCATTGACTTCTTTCCTACCCTGAATTTAAACTCAACTCAGCCTCAGAACTGCAAATCAAACACTATTTCCTCTCGAGTCTTATAATTCACTCTCTCTGCTTTCACTGGAATCCCTCCTTGGCTAGCTGTCCTTGCTTCCTCTGAGCCTGCTCAAGCCGAGCCAAGAGCAGCCCTGTCAGCACATGACCCCTGAGCAGACCGCTAATCCAGGCTTTACTCCATAAGTGTGTATGACTGAGGGGGAGAGAGAAAATAGAGCTAACCCAAGGATTATGGCTATCAGGGGGGGGTTACTACGCCTGGTGCTGGTGTGTAGAATACCGACTGTGTTCAGCTACAAGTGTAGCCAGTGGCAAGACCCCGGCGCTCCGCTCCCGTCCGTAGGGGCCATGTGCGGGGTGCTATCCCAGAAGGAGGAGGGAGAGGCTGGACACCTCTTCTCCAAGTTCAGCCTGACGTTCCCCAGACAGTCCTTCAAGGACAAGCTGACTGGGGCGCTGTACAACGCTGCCTCCTGCATGGTCTGCGGCCGGCCTGTCGACGGGATCGTCCTGCTGGTAACAACTTTCCCGGGACTTCCGTATGCGTGTTTTACCTGGGCTGTGGGTTTGCATTGGCACTGTGCAGTGTGTGTTCACTATTAACTGTGCTTATGTGTGTTTGTTCGGCCTGGGCAACAACACCAATCTGCTATGCGTGCGCTAGAGCTATAATGCAATTGCCTGCTCTAAAGCAGGCTTTTTTAAATATTACTGTAGGAGGAGAGTTGAGGTAGGACTTATGCCCTCACACTCCACTGAGACGTGCAGAGGAGACTGCGATAGGAAATAACTCATAAATGTTAATGCTTATGAAGGGAATCTTTTTCACCTTTTCCTTTTACCTGCTTCTCATTTCCCGGGGTATTAAAAGCTTGGATTGCGGCGCAGCACAACAGTCCAAACCCAGGGAATTTATCAGTTTGTCAGCACTTTATTATAGCCTGGCAGGACAAATTATGATGACAAATGGCCAACACTCAGGTTGGGAAGCTTCCGTGTTCCGAGACCTTCCGGAAAAGAAACGCTGGGAGCTGAGGAGGAGCGCTGCATCCTCAAAGACCCTCTCAGGGTGAAATGATGCTCACGCTTCAAGTGAGGAAGTACAGTGTGAGAAGCGAACTCCTTTCGTTTGATCCCTCGATTCTCGAGCCTCGGCTCTCCTTTGTTCTGCTGACGGTGTTTGTTGCTCTCCGGTGCCAGGCATTATCCTGTCGAAGTCGAAACCCGAACGTAGAAATGAGGAAGCAGTCATTGAGGTTCCTCGATTTCACGGGCTGCATAATTACTGTGGGAGAGCGAGTCTGCCTTTGGCTCTGTCCCAAGACGCTTCTCTTCAGACGTGTTTACCTCCACTAGTGTCTAAATCCAAATCTCTCTTGATCCCTCTCTCCTACGGCAACGATACCCACGTCTGGCTGGCTTACAAACCTGGCCCTCTGCCTCTCGATCAGCTCTCAGACGCTCACACGCTTTCACAGAGGGTGCACGACTTCCACTGACGTGACGAGACCGTTTGTGACGGCACGTTTGAACCGAAGTGCATTCCTTGACACCTCCAGGTCAGGTCGGTGAGGAGACGAATGCGCTGCTAATCGGCTAACGCTCCACGTTGCGCTGTTCTGTTTCACCCAGAACGTGGAGACGGTGTGCTCGCTCTACCACACCTTCCCAGAGGGCTGTGGGGTGGTGGTGGACGGCCAGAGGAACCCCTACTCAGTCGAGAACGGCCTGCAGCGGCCCTGCCCACGCCACATGTCCGTCTCCGAGAGGCTGTGCAAGGTCATCCAGGAGCTGGTGGACACTGAGAAGTCCTACGTGAAGGTAAATATCTCCTCACGTCTCTCCGCACTGCCTGGGATGGAAGGTCATGCCATGTCCTGTAAAAGAAGCTATGATGAACGTTCATGGTGCTTGTAGAAAAAACACGTCGAAAAGCTATGAGGGGTGGCTTCTCAGTCAGGTGGAGGTGATGATGTCACATTCTGCTCGTGACATGTGCATCGTCTGTGATGACGTGTCAGTCTAATGGCTTCTCTGTGTGTCTCTCAGGATCTGGGCTGTCTGTTCAACATCTACCTGACCCCGTTGCAGAATGAGACCTTCCTCAGCCAGGACGAGGTACAGTAGAGAGGAGGAGAATGTAGAAAACGCTCTCAACACCTGAGTCGTTACCCACAGTCTATGGTGGAAGTCTATCAATCTTGCAACCCGACAGTCTGTGTTGGAAGTGTGAAGGTTTTACTTTGCGTTGTCATGTCTGACCACAGTCCCATCACCTTCCTCCCTCAGATGGAGTCTCTGTTTGGCAGCCTCCCTGAGATGCTGGACTTCCAGAAGGTGTTCCTCCACACCCTGGAGGAACGGGTCGCCTCCTCGCCCAACTTCAGCTCCCTGGAAACCCCTGAGCAGTTTAAGGTACGGCCCCCTTCTGCACAGACACCCATGTGTTTCAATAACAGCTGAATGAGACTCGGAGTAGGTAGTATGACTTAAATTTATTTTCACTTTCTGCTTCCAGAAGCTACTCTTCTCGCTGGGCGGGTCCTTCCTCTACTACGCTGACCACTTTAAGCTTTACAGTGGCTTCTGTGCCAATCACATCAAGGTCCAGAAAGTTCTAGAACGAGGTAAAACATCAAGCGCCGTAGACGAATATATCAGTCCTACACAGAACTCTATACCTCACATCGAGTGAATAACATCATCGTGGATCACGACTCTCTTTCAGTGCAGACACCTAAGCCCTAATCTATTTCCATCCCTTTCCAGCAAAAACAGACAGAGCTTTCAAGGAGTTCTTGGAAGCGAGGAACCCCACCAAGCAGCACTCGTCCACCCTGGAGTCCTACCTCATTAAGCCGGTCCAGAGGGTGCTGAAGTACCCCCTGCTGCTGCGGGAGCTGGTGTCCCTCACCGCCTCGGAGAGCGAGGAGCACAGCCACCTCACGGGTACGAACGGGCTTCAGGACCCTTTATGAGCACACACTCTCATGCCTGTACCTGGAGGTGCTGTACAGTACCATGCTTGCTCAGGAACTGTCTCTCTCTCTCTCTCTCTCTCTCTCTCTCTCTCTCTCTCTCTCTCTCTCTCTCTCTCTCTCTCTCTCTCTCTCTCTCTCTCTCTCTCTCTCTCTCTCTCTCTCTCTCTCTCTCTCTCTCGTTACCTCAGAGGCCCTGAAGGCCATGGAGAAGGTGGCCAGCCACATCAACGAGATGCAGAAGATCTACGAGGACTATGGCACCGTGTTTGACCAGCTGGTGGCGCAGCAGAGTGGTCCAGAGAAAGAGGTAACTCCTACGACAACATAAACTGACGGAGCTCTACATATAGCATGTATTTATTTGGATTCTATTTACGTATGCAGTTAGTTTGCTCATGAAGCCAGCTTGGTCGAGCACACATCTAGGCTAAGTGTGCTGTTCTCTCTCCAGGTAACGGAGATCTCCATGGGGGAGTTCCTCATCCACTCCTCCCTGGTGTGGCTCAACCCTCTCCCATCCCTGGGCCGCATGAGGAAGGACCCCGAGCTCACACTCTTTGGTGGGTGGAGCTGTCTACCACCACAGCTGGGACTTACAGAGGAGCATGACTAGAGGGACACATGTCAAGTTAGCCTCAGATCACTAATAAGACTACCCTCTCCTTCCTCCTTCCCTTAGTGTTCAAGAGAGCAGTGATCTTGGTCTACCGGGACAACAGCAAGATGAAGAAGAGGATGGTGAGTGCAACTACCCTCGAACACATATGGAGCATTGCTCCATAAAGTCAGAAAGGATGGTGTATTACTTCTGTAATTCTGTTTGAACTTTGGACCTTTTTTTTTTTACCTATGATTATCTGCTGCACTATTTGTACGCCGCCTTGGATAAAAGCATGAATTAAGGAATAAATGTGAGTGTATGACAGATGGTAATGTGTCTCTGTTTGGGTTGTTTATTTACAGACTACCTCACGTTCAGGCGACCTGGACCCCTTCAAGTTCCGCTGGCTCATCCCTGTGTCGGCTGTACAGGTCCGCCTGGGGAACGCAGCGGGTGAGTGACCTCAGCCCACCCGACCTCTAACCTCCGACCTCCAGCCTAGCCTAGCAGCATGTTCAGCCACATCATCATCATTATCATCTTCAGTCTTTCTCTGGCTGTCAGACTGACCACCATGTGTTCTGTCTTCACAGGCACAGAGAACCCTTGTGTCTGGGAGCTGGTACATACCAAATCTCAGGTGGAGGGGAGGCCAGAGACCGTGTTTCAGCTCTGCAGCAGGTGAGAGAAGTGATTGTTAACAGAACAGTTTACTGTTTATTCATAATTGTTATCATTCCAAATATTTCTTTCAAACATTTGTAAACACGTAAATAGTTACACATCCCAACTCATTGTGTTATTTGGTATTTTCCAGTGGCTTGGAGAGCAAGGCTAGTGTGTTGAAGGCCCTGCGCTCCCTGGTCAGAGACGGGTCCACCAGGAGAGGGGTCCTGCCAGAGAGGACCCCCAGAGAACACCTGGGCTCCCTGCGGAGGAACCAGCCTCCAGCGGCCCGAGCCGGTTCCCTGAGGAGGAGACCGCAGCGTTATACGGAGGCCCAGAAAGCCAGCCACACCCACTCCGACGAGGGCAGTGTGTCCAGCGGCTCCCACCCCGGAGACACCCGCTCTGAGCCCCAGCTGCCCAGCCGCCCCACAGACCTCCCCAGCCTGGAGAGCAACACGCTGGGCAAGAGAGCCAGGCTCTGCTCCTTGACCAGCGCCCTAGAGGCCCAGCTCCAGAGACTCAACTTCACAGAGGAGGCTGTGCAGGACACAGGGTCCCAGCAGGGGGATACGCTTCGGCAAGAGTGCCCCCAGCCCCACCATGCCCAGAGGAGGGCCCCAGACGAGCCTCAGTGTGTGGACTTCAACAGCATTATGGGGAGGGACTTTAGTGTGCAGAGCCTGGCTTCGGTGGTCAACGAGGATTGCTTCTACGACACCATCATGGGGATCCAGAAGGCTGCCATCCCCACACTATAGGGACACTGAACACTATAGGGACACTGAACACTATAGGAACACTGAACACTATAGGGACACTGAACACTATAGGAACACTGAACACTATAGGAACACTGAACACTATAGGAACACTGAACACTATAGGGACACTGAACACTATAGGCGTTAACCGTGTTTATACCTGGCAACCTTATCAGACTGATTAGGTTATAGACGGATCACAGTGCTTTGTATTAAATCCAGTTCCACATCGTCGAACATGGATGCTCCCTGGCCAATCTTGGCCAAGCTAGACTCTAAGCTCTGAACACAGTTGCCTATGATCAACAACATTCCTTTTGTAAATTCCTGATTCACACGAGGATGACAGTGTAAATATGACGCTCTGTACACTCTGCCAGTTTCTAAAGCTTTTTTATGGTCTGTTGCTTTTTTGACAAAAGCAGTTGTTAGTTCAATACTGGAATTGCTTGATTGAAAATAAAAACGGTATTTCTAGTGCTGAATTCTATTTATGTAGATGTTTCTTTTATGTTGTGTTCATTTCCCTGTATCGACCAACTACACAGACATGTAGCATGTAACCTATTTAATAGAACACATTAACTTAAAAAAGACCCTTGAAAGCTATTTCGCATTTGAAGCAATTTGATGTATCACTTAAAATATTATTGTTAAAATAATATCTGGCTGAACTGTAATTTATTTTCTAATAATGTGTATATCCTTTTCATAAATGTCATGCTGTACAGATACGGTAATATGCTGTAATATTTAATTAAACCCTTTTACATATTGTCTTGATCAAATCGATTTCTCGTTCTCTACTCAAAATAAATAGCGATTTGCATTCATTATTATTGAATGGGGATTTTGACGTATAACCTGGCAATCTCCAACCTGTTGCTCATCCAGTAAAAGTAGGTCTGTGATCGAAAACTAGATCCACTATCAGAGCCACAGACACCATCACAGCTGTACTGTAGTGTGTAGTAGTGTGCATGTGTGTGTGTGTGTGTGTTTGCGTGTGTGTGTGTTTCACTGGGAAGGCTGTAAACCGGAGACTGTGGTATATTCTTCAGCCACAGCAGAAGAAGAAGGGCTTTAAGGCAGCAGCACTACAATGACTCATAATTGCTAGTCTTCCACTCCTGGTCTTTCTGTTCTGAGAGGCTTGTGGGCGATGTTAATCATGTGTGGGAGTGAGGCTCTTTAACATCACGGCTCTTTGTTGCTCTGTCGTCTTCTGTCATCCAAATGGAACAGAAGGAGCTGGAGATACAAGCGAGCAAGCGAGCAACCAAATGGACGTTGTGTTTTTCTTTTCTGACGGTTGTATTAGAAGAATGTCCTTGATTGTTGAACGCAGCAGTCCAGACGTACAAGTGTAATCCAATACATGCACAAAATTGAATTACACACACACACACACACACATATGATAAGGACACACTCAAACAGATACAGGCATCCCTGTGAGAAGGAGGTTTAAGGTCCTTGCAGCAGCATGATGTGGAACAGACTTTTTTGTTTATCCGGAAAACAAGAAGCCTGTGCAGTTGCTGTTGCCACAGTAACACCTATGTGAAGGACCATAAAGCCCCCCCCCCCCCCCCACCACCACCACCTCCACCACTCACACACACACACATATCTATTCACAGAGGCTCCATCTCCCTACATACTGCCACTCAACAGCAGTCTGACAGCCTGAAGTGGAGAGATAGCACTCCCCAACATGTCTGCTCTTCCTGGAGAAAGGCTGGGGAATGGGCTCTTGTGTTGGTTGCAGCAGACGAAGGATCAAGGGAGACGAGGATGATGGAGGAATGGCTGGACCTCTCTGTCGGTGAAGATTGAATACTGGGCTCAACAGCCCACTGGCAGCTAAACTAACACACACGCATACACACACAATTTTCAAGGAATCACAGGAGTGCCTGGGCACTCCTCCTCCTTCTCCCTCCCTCCCTCCCTCCCTCATCCCTCATCCTCCTCTCAAAACTCATACCGCCTACCACTACACTCTCCTGCTTGGCTAATGCCAGGTTCCACCCTGAACAATAGCTGGTTTCTCTCCACAAAGACCACAGCTACACAGAAGGACAGATAGCATACTTGGACAAAGCAGGATCCCAGCATCAGAACATCAGTCTCAAATTCATCCAGGACTGTCCTTGTGAGGCCTCTGGGATTTACATCAAAAACGCCCAGAGAAAGAAGACTCAAGACACGAAAGCCTGGGATCAAGGAGAAACATTGCTCTAATCTGGTAGCTTTGACGAGCATTTTTAGCCCCCACCATACTTTGGGCAGCGAGCTGGCTGTTGCTGGCCGGGGTTGTGTGGGAGTGTAACCCGCTGACGGTGAGGAGCTGATGGAATGTGCTGTGCTGGACTCAGGACGCATTCAACTGACATTCACGCCTGGGGTCCCCACTCTACCTGGGGTGGAAATGCTTTGTGAGAACCTAAACTACTACTCGCTGAGCTGACACATACACATACACAGTCTCTCTCACACACACGCAAACACACGCGCACTCGAACGTAAACACAGGCACATAGTTCTTTACACACGGGACTAAATCTATTCCAGTTTGTGCCAATTATAATGCTGGATGGAGCATTCCAATAAGTGGTAAGTGCTTCTAGTGTTCTTTCATGTGCAGTTCATTAAACATGTTTTATCTAGAATGGACTTTTTCTCGTTTTCAAATAGACCTTCCGTCTATTCTGTAATCTAACATTAGACTGAGATGTGTCCGAGGATGGCAGTGTGTTTATGCTACAACATCTGTTAGCAACTTGAGCATGTTATGTAACCTAGGATAGTCTGTCTTAAGAACTTTGTTGAGAGTGTGTTTATTTTCGGTTCCCATCTTTACCAGGGTTAATGCTTATCTAAATCAACCAACAGGATCCAAGCTTTCCCCTCATCATTCCAGTGCCACTCTAAATGTAAAGTCAGTGAGAACTGGAACAAAAATAGATTATTTTTTTAAAAGCTGATTTTTATCTAACTATCAGTAATTGGCTGTTTTCTATTTAAAAACAGCCTGTTATTTATAAACCCCCACATTTACAGTTTGATGCTTTGTTCATGAAAACCCAAACCTTCAAATCATCCTCTGACAGATAACAATGAGCTTTTCCTCAGAGCAAATAGGCCATCTATATTCCTGTCTCTTTGATGATTTAGGAAGTGTGGATGCCCCGAGGCTGAGTTGGAGGTATTACAACTGAAAGGACCAATCTCTTCTCAGAAATTCAATTTCATCCCATGTTTTGCCTTTTCGAGAGGTCTGATGCCCTTAGCTTTAATGCTTTGCTATTATTTCAGTTTCAGGGAGTTCTTTTTGTCTTTTAACTCTGCATCTCCTACTTTTTTAGTTTTAAAAATAGATTGGCTAAATGAGTCCAACACGTGTTTTATGGGCTTGTATGAACAACCTTTAAAAGAAAAGCAACCAGCAAAGCACAAACCTATAATCAGTTCCAGACTTTCAGACATGAATCTAAACAGTTTGGTTTTACTGTTTGAGTGTTCTTCATTATGTTCCAATAAAAATGCATTGGCCAGCTGACCAATTTAATAATTTCTTCTTCAAAACAGACTTCAAATAAACCTGGGGGTAAAAAACACATCTTGCCAGTTGACATTAACAAGGTATCTGGTGAAGAGAACATGAATATGCTTTCCTTCAAACCACTAATCCAAGTGGTTTGGAAAACCGCACAAAAACATTTATTTTCTAGATCTTCTTGAAACATGATCAACACTGGGTGCCGAGTACAATGATCAATACTAGACAGAGAACTGCAACAGAGACTGACGTCAAAGTTTCACCTCAACCCCTGCGGCTCTAGCGAGGGGGTTAAGGAGAACCACAGAAACAGTATTCAGTCCCCAGGAGATCTCCAGAGCACCAGAAACTGCACTGCTCTTCAGAGAGTTGTCTTGGTTCCCACCTCCCTGTTCTTCCCACGCTCTCGTTGCACTGCTCAGGGCAAACAGTGCACCAGATACATAACATGCCTTCATGTACTGGAGCCCCCATGACTCAAAGACACAAGCATGTCCTATATACAGTGCTGTGGGTCTACTTGCAACTACGCAGTAAAAGACGTACTCCTTTTAAATCATTCTCGTTCCATATGTAGAAATGGCAGTTATTATGTACAGTGTTTATCTTTCAAGTGATTGTTCTCTCTGATGAGATGTTTAAGTCCTCTCGGGTACATTAAGTTCATGACCCACGATGGACTCAGCAACTCCGGTCAACTTAACGATGATGAATTCTTTCAGCCAAGAATAGAAACAAACAGCAAAATCACTCTGGGAGATTGTACAAGGACATCTTCCCAGCAACACTGAGTCATTTCCAGAGCTGTAATTGTCAAATACATGAAAGTATACTTGTTACATACACCCATAATTTCTAAAAATCTAAAAATTGTATTTCCATAATGCTGGAGCTCCAAAACAACCACATACTGTAAATCAGCGTGTCGTACAATTTGAATGTGCTGCGGTTCCAGAGCCAGTTTTGAGGAGCAGACATGCTTTGCGCTCCAGCCCAACTTTGGTGCCCTGAAGGCAAAAGGACAAATAGTGGAGCCTGCTTTTAATGGTCTGCCATGTCCTGTCACATCACAGCTCAGCACTCGCTACCCTGGAACTGCAATATTCCCCTTCTCCCACAGCACCCTCCTCACACTGTACTACACAACCCAATCTAGCCACGCACACACGCTAACGCGGAGATGATGTGCATGTCCTCTGCAGCTGTAGTGCACTGATGCCTCCAGTATACAGTCTGAATGCCTCGAGTACTGTATACGGCCTGTCTGAAGGCTGAGGCCCAGAGAGGGCCCTATGCTGGAGAGAGAGTGCAGTGCCGGGGAGCCAGACCTTCACCAGAGGGCCGTGATTAGAGCTAGGACGAGCCTTCTGATGAGGACGACTGCTGTGGTAATGATCACGGTGGCATTTCCCCTCAATGGCCTCTTAGGGGGAGGCTAGGTGGGCCCTGGGAGGGGGCCTGCCATCGAGGGCCTGTTAGGGGGGACAGCTACCGGGAGTTAAGGTCAAATTATGTTTCGTTCAAGTACTATTTTTCCTCCCTATCAAGTGTTTCTCCACAAGGGGGTGGCTGTGGGTTTGTGGATACTGGGGGTGGGGGGGGGGGGGGGGGTTCATGTGTATGTGTGTGTGTGTGTGTGGAAGGGGGAGGGTAGGCTGGTAAAGTCTGATAGGAACCTGAGGGAAGGGCAGAGTAAAATTGATGTTTTCATGTTGAGCCCTCTGGTAATTGTTCCTGTTGAGGCAGGTCGGACTCTGTCACAATAGGGTGCTTTGTGCTGTCACACTGTGGATATATAGACGTGGGATTACACTGAGGATAGGCTGGGACTGCCAGCGTACTGCTGGGTTTGGTCCCCACAAAGGGACGGGGGAGGTTACCAACCTTATCAGCGTGCTGCAGTGTGCCATAGTTCATGTGGTCGTATGTGGACGACACCTTTTCATTGACTGAGAACCAAATAAAGAAAAGCTCCCTGTCATCCTCGGATTGCTGTCTGACTGTGACGGTAGAACAAATCATAGCGAATGCAAAACAATATCCGTAGATGTATAAAATGAGCCTCCTTGAGAATCTTTCATCACATTTTCCGGCTGTTCCAACACCTCATTGCGGCTATTTGACCGAATCAATGACCTTCAGGTTACTTGTCCAGTTCTTTGACCGGCACACCAGCACTAGGCTCAGTTTTGCACCATTCCTCTCAGTTCACCGCTCTGTGCTCCTTAACGCCTGCTCACAAGCAAACAAGACTAATCCTTTATGGGACATTGAAAAGGATGGAATTGTATGTGCTGTTGCTAAGGCGACGTTAGGAAGAGTGGTTGTTACATGCTGGGAAAGCAATTCACCCCATTTTTGTGTTTTTGTGTTTGGCTCCCTCTCCTCTGTGCTAGACATCATTGGAATTGGCTGACGCACAATGGCACACTGCTCAAGACATAAAGGTAAGGATTTTTGCATTTATTGTTATTACGAACATCATTTCATCATTCATGTCATCATTTATAATATTTTTTCACCGGAGAGAAAGCCATAGACACCCCCATAGAAAAAGACACTTATGATTACATGAAAACGAGGGAATGACACATTTTCTTAGCCATGCATGTTTCAAATCAGAGCATCACTTTGTGTTCCGACACAGCATTTGCCTGACAGCTAAAGTAAAAGAAACCTCTAAAAAGAGTAACCCACTTTTGGAGGACGCGCACTGCAGCTTTAAATTCACATAATTGAGTCCTTCAATGAACACCACAAACTGGTATGCAGAGTCCGAAATGTTACCGGCGCACATGATTCCCCCGTTAAAAAAGAGAGGCGAAAAGAGGAACGCACAGTCCTCCCCCCCCCGTCACCAGACCCTGCGCCTCATCTGCCCGAACGTCACGCTTGCTCACCCAGTTCAATTCTCATTTCGCTTTTTATCGCAGACCACTGGAGCCTGCACTGAGGAATTATCTGCTGTCAGGACCTGCGCTGGGGAGATAGGGAGAGCCAGAGCGAGCTCGGGCCACCGCAAGGTGAGGGTGCCCGAGAACAGGGAGGACCGGAACACAACGATGGCATCCTCCACCCTCCAGATCCTCGCCTTTGCCCTGGCGCTGCTGGGTGCCCTCGGCGCCACGGTGGCCACGCTGCTGCCCAACTGGAAGGTGAGCGCCGACGTGGGCACCAACATCATGACGGCCATCTCCCAGATGCAGGGGCTGTGGATGGACTGCACCTGGTTCAGCACGGGCGTGTTCAGCTGCACGCTCAAGTACTCGGTGCTGTCGCTGCCCGCCTACCTGCAGACGGCCAGGACGACCATGGTGCTGTCCTGCATGATGGCTTCCCTGGGCCTCTGCCTCGCTGCCCTGGGGCTCAAATGCACCCGCTGGGGGGGCAGCCACCGTGCCAAAGGACACACGGCGATCGCCGCAGGGGGGTGCTTCATCCTGGCTGGCATCCTCTGCCTGGTGCCCGCCTCCTGGTTCACCAACGTGGTCATCACCAGCTTCCTGGACTCCAACGTGCCGGAGAGCAGCAAATATGAGCCTGGAGGGGCGGTGTACGTGACCTTCGTCTCCGCCGGGTTCCTCCTTGCCGGGGGGGTGATCTTTTGTTTGTCGTGTCCCGGGAAAAGAGAGGGGCAGCTGGACTACACTTCGTCCACGGACCCCAATAAACTGCTCCAGCAGCAGCTGCGGCAGGAGCAGCTCCAGCGTGACCAGCTCCAGCGCGAGCGACTGCAACGCGAGCAGCAGCAGTGCCGTGAGCAGCAGACGCTCCAGGAGCCGGCGAGCCGAGATCAGCTACACCGGGACAAAGCAGCTCACGAGAAGCTCCAACCAGACGATCTGGACGAGGAAAAGCCTCCGAAGGACCCCCTCCACCACGACCAGGAGCCGCAGTACTACTCCCCTTCAAGAGTTCCTCCCAAAGACGCCAGGGCTGGCTACAGCTTGCAGGACTACGTTTAAGGAACCCTCCCCGACGTTTCCCCTTGTTTTGCGGGCTGAGACTGCGGTGGACTTCAGTTCTGGACGCCTTTTGTGATGGGAGAGAGAAAGAGAGAGTGGGGGAGGAAATATAGAGGGGGGGAAGGCGGAGGAGGGTAATGGCTGTGAGAGCCTTATCTCCCACGTTCATCTGGTCTATCTCATACTGCAGGAGGAGGCTGTAGGGGTATTCTGAAAGCCTTGGAAAAGACTGCTTGCATATCCAGGCGCTTCAGGCAAATGCCTCGTTCGCTGCTGCGGGTGATGAGTAGTGAAGACGAGGGTAGGAGGTGTCACAAACATTGCACATGCACAGCACGCGTGCTGGAAATCCAGACAAAAGTTCCTTTTAAAAGTAAAAGCTTTTCCATACCAAAGGTTTCAATAGAAAGAAAGTGTTGATCGTCTGCTGCCGATAAAAATAAAAAAATGAACTGAAGTTTGCTTCAAAAGCTTTGGAACTGTCTGCAAGGGAAAATTTAAAAGCCATTCTTCACAAGCGCGTGTCTTTTAGAACCCATTTGCCTGGTGAGATTAAATAGGTCTTACCATCCTCAATCATCTTTCTAAAGCTAACAGACTGATTGATATTCAGTCTACGCATGCTATGTACTGTAGCTTGTTTAATAATGCATTGGAATGCTGCGTAGTTGCTGAAACATAGCTACTAATGCTTGTGCCTAAAATGTGTTTTAATAGGATCTTGCTCAAAGTATTTATAGAGTGAAAATGAATATTGTCAAAATGAACATAGACTGAAACATCCAGTCCATGTTTGGCTGAGAGTCATGAGGGAGTGTTAAGGTCCAGGCTCAGGCTGTCGGAGATAATGACGCTCTTTGCTTTCCCATTATCCTCTCTTCACGGCTGGATGCACATCTCTCATTTACTGCACACGCACACACACTCGTCCTCTCCCTTTCCATCGCTCCTCTCTCTGCAAGGTTGCAAGGGGAAAAGGACTTTGCACCCAATCATCTTTAAGATGTGTGTCCGAATGTCATTGCTGGGGGGGGGGGGGGGGGGGGGCACGGTGGTGGGGACTATTCTAAGGCCAGTGGTGGGCTGTTCCCTCTTGTCCACGGTAAGTCATAGAAGCCTTCAGTGAAACCTGCCTCCAGCCCCTCCCCTAGGGGCCTCGGCCCCCCCGACTCCCCCTAAAGTGTTACCTAAACCAGCCTTCACCCTGCCTCATTCTTTATTTCATCAGAAGAACCGTTCGGACTGGATTGAAAAGGATGTCATGTGAGGTGTTAAAAGTAGGACATTGATCTCAGGCATGAGTAGCTCTAGTTTGCTTTGCTGCTCATTTGGTAAAAAGGGACATGGGCACAATACCTCCAGAGAGTTCAGCTCCTTTACAGCTCGTTTTTTTGGTGTCCCTCATGCTTGCCTCACGTGTCAGCACATATGCTCTCTTTCTCTTATCTGATATTAAAGTAACAAGGGCTCCTTTGAAAAACAACACTGTTCTCTTATCAAGGATGTCTGCAACATACACAAAAGAAATCCTGAAAATTGCTCATGCTTTGCATTTTGCTTGTGCTTTTTTGCTATTCGATGTGCACTTTAGAGGCTTACATTTAGGCTTGTTTTGATCCATTTGACTGGTTTGTTTCATTGCCGTTCAGGTCAGGATTTTAGGTTTTTCTAATCATGTAAAGGCATGATCGTTAATCCACAAGCCATTTAAACCGAAAATAATGTTTTATTTAAGAATGTTTTTGATTGTTTGTCTATGATACAGAGCTTCATGGAACAGTTCAGTTGTTCTATAAAGAGTGTGAGGACAGAACAGCATACTACAATGGGGATAGTATATGGGCCACACAGAACTGTAAAAAATCATGTTGACTGCAATACTCTGGTCTCTATGTCTCTCATCATCACAATTTATGTGTGAGTGTGCACAAATGCTACTGTTATCCTACATGTGGCAGCAATTCAAAAACCTGTATGCATCATTAAAGCAAATGTGTGTACTGATCCAAAAAGTGTTGATTCAGTGTCAAAATCAGATATTTGCAGCAGAACCGGAGTGGAACATAAAAACACTTGTGCCAAGACTTTCCCAAACAAGTCCAAACACATCGTCTGTTCCTGAACTACATGCACACATTTCTTGTTTTCATGTTGCATGCTTTGTTGTATCCGTGGTTGGACTTGTAACGCTGTTGTTAGACATGACGAACGCCAGAGGGTAGACTTTGCCAGTAGTCAGTGGTGTCCAAATGGAAAATCTGTATCCTCTTACACTGGGTGAAACCAGGCGTCAAATCAGCTCAATGCACACACAGCTGAGCACCCCAACAAAGCACACCCAAACAACATGTCTAGAGTAGATTAACTTCCCCTGCTGCACAGCCTCTAATCAAACAAATGATGTTGGTCTTTGGGTTATTACCATTACTTTCTGTAGTATTTTGGTTAATTCATGCACCAATTAAAATAAGAACCTAATGCCAAGGTGGTTCCATTGTTTGGTTGGGCCTTGTCGATATAGTATTTACTCGCACACCCAAACTAAGTAATATGGTGTCCCCGTCAGAATATGCTTTCACTGTCAGGGAATAAACACTGATTGAGGACTGATCTGAGGACTGATCTGAATTTTGAAAAATAAGAACAAATGCATGGAAAGGTGTTTTAAAAACACTTCCATTTTTACAATGAAGTAATGGCATTTTTACTCATTTTTATGTATAACAAGATGGTTATCAATAGGCCCTATGAACACACTATTTAGGGCTGTATGTGTTTTGTCTAAAGGACATAATGAATGTGACTATGACAACATGGCTGGAGTGGGTCACAAAACCTTACAATGAAATGACCTGTGTTGAGTAGACTAGCTGCATCTCATAACTAGTCAGGGTTGTAGACGTTTTGTCGTGCACAAAGCGTCTCCAAAACAGAGAAACACCCTCGTCTATCTCCCGCCAGAAACTCTTCTAGGACATTAGTTTATGATCAAAATATATTTCAAACAACTAGCATCACGGTATATGACGCCATCTACTGGATGCGTTAAATTATAACAGAACACCAAAACCGTTATTCTTTTGTGAAACCCCCATGGTTAACAGTTGCACTACTGCATGTATGACTTACAGTGTTGTGCTACTTCTTCAAATCAAGGATTTACATGCAGTATAAATTGTGACTGTAAATCAAAATCTAGAAATGCTACAGATGCTGCTCTTCACCAGTCTGGTTGACCTCATTTCTGATGGGGGGCACACAGCCTGGGGTGCTCCTAGGGTTTCTGGGCCCACTGTCTAATTTGTACTCTGGGTACCAAAATCTAAATCATACCTCTGTCTGACCAGGGCCCTTAGAACAGCTCTAATCTTGCCCCCGCTACGGCACCCCTGCATAGAACACCTGAAGGGCCATCAAGAATCAAACAGTACAAAAGGGTGATTTTATTCACTTTTATTTTCCATTGCACAGTAATTTCTATCTACAGAATGTCTAAATTGTTTGTGGCAGCAGATAAAGTCATAAACATCCATGTGAAATTTGCATAAAACTGTACAAGAAAATTGGCTACAATGAGAAAATACTGCAACCCACTGATAACTGTTAAATTCAGGAGAGAAGATGGCATATGGCGGACAGACTCCCTCTTGTAGAATGAACATGAATCGTTACCGGGTAAGAACACTGTATACTGCATACTTAGGTGTGTGGACAAGAAACGACTCACTCAACAGACGAGGTTAAATAATATAGAAAATGAAACGAAAAATAACGAGAACTAGAAGGAGAGTACCTCAATCATATACAAGTAGTTTTCCTGAAGTTGTTTTTTTTTTTTTTGCTCCGAAGAGGATTAAGCAGGGCTACCTATCCACATCCACACAACAATGCATACCTAACATAGAGAAGATAACCAGAACCTTTTGTAGGAGTAGTATCACCAATATGGACCACCTGGAACACCCACCAGAGAGGGAGAAAAGGCAGAGAGTTAGATGAAGCGTGTGTGCAAACACTGAACATGCGCCGACTATGACACCACATTCCAGAGGAGGTCAGCTGATGCCTGACGTCTCGTTGCCATGGTTACGAAGCTTTTCTGAACATTTACAGATTGGTTGTTAAAAAAATTGAGTATTTGAGACAAGAAGGATATACAGCAAATAATTCAAATTGAACAGCAAAGAAGATTTACAAAAATATATAATAAAAAGATGACACGTGAAGAGAAGATCACACAGTTGAACATTTTCATAACGAACCACTTCCATCAGTATTATCGTGTAAATAGGATGGCTAAGTTCCATTCCAAAACCTTGAACCGATAACTTGCACTCTTGACAGTAGACCTATGTTCTGAAAGGTGTCACTGTTGTTTTTCTTCAAACTCGTAAGTCTGTCAGATCAAGGAAGTGAAGTCATCAAGGGCCTAAGAAAAGGATGCAAGTATTCAGAATGGAGTCAAGGCCAGTGATGGATTATTGAGTCGGAATGCACGGTACCCAAAGCCTAGGGATGCACCCTGAGGGACTATAGCACTAAATGGAGTCAGACCGTCATCTATACTGTATTTGAATTAGCACTGCCTTGGAATGCCAAGTTGACTAATGACACGATGGAACAAAAGCTAAAGTAAGTCTTTGGCGTCAGAAAAATATGGCCTCTGTCCTTTTGTGCCACTTGAATTCTCCAAAACTCCCTTTTCTTACTTTCCAGTTGGTCTTAGATTGTCAAACTATGAACCTATGTACAGCTGAACGGTTACAGCCTGGCAGAGGGGGAGAGAGAGAGACAGAGACACACACACACGTATGAACAAATGATATGGGCAACAGAATCACGGATAACGGATAACGGAAGGACAGACAGCTCTGACAAACCAAATGTTTAGCAGCATCTCATGCGCTCCAATAAATAACAGCTTGCTCTCACACACACAGAAATACACAGACACCCACAGAGATCAAATTCATTTTGTTTACGAACAAGTATTGTCAATTAAAAACAATAAAAGTGGTTTTCTCCCAAACGTATGACTTGCGCATGGATGACTGTACATCTGTATATATTTTTTTTTGTCCTGCATATATCAACACACAAATAGGGTTTTATACCCATATGTGTGTATTGTACGTGACTCCAAGGTGATGTGCGCTCCAAGTTCAAAGGTCCTTTTAGGAACTCTTAAAAAACCTAGTAGGTCCATGTCCAAAAACCCTTCAGTAGTACACTGGGTTAGATAGCATTCATACAGACACACTAGCAGACCAAGCCAAACAGTTAGGTGCTGACAATGTTTCAGAATGGAGGGAGAAGGTAGCATTTACATGGAACTGGACCCTCGGGTACTCTAGGAGTCAAGGGTCACACTTCTTAAGATCTTATGATCAAACCTGTGGATCCAGATGTGATGTTTTTTTTATATTGGCGTTATTTCTGAATGATACAACTATGTCTTTTATATCCATGCCCTCTATTTGTTTCCAGCCCTTTTCTTGAAGGAGAAATGAATGGGATTTAGGACCCAAAGCCACAAAAAATGACATACGTTGGGACGTGACAAAAATTAATTGACACCATTCACTTTTACAACAATAGAAAAATAAAAACTGTTTCCCCCCCAACACACAGAGCAAAATAAACATCAACAAGAGGACTAATAAATAAAAACTGGTATACTGTTTCTAGGTATATGAACTTCCTCTATTGGATGAGTAGGAGAGTCTATAGAGCAAGGAGAAGGAGATCCAGTGTACATCGGAAAGACATTTTCTGTTTTTCACCCAGCAACTCTCTGCATAAAGGAGGCTGTCACTATGACATCACATCCTGTGACTCTGGAAACATAACATCCCTTCCCTACTCCGAACACACGTGGCCTGTGCGTTGTCCACCTTGTTTTGCACTTTACAGTCGGAAGTGACTACAGCGTTGATCATTTATATAGATTTATGTATATATAATTATGTATATATATATTATTTTTTCCTCTTTTTACATTTTGATTTTTTTCTCCATAGTTGTTTGTTTATTCAATGTTTTTTTTTTTTTTTTTTTTTTTTGTCTGTCTGTCTGTCTGTAGGCATTCTGGCCCCGGGTTGGTTGGAGCAGAGATGACGGCACAGAACATTTTGGCAAATAAGGATGGCAAAACCCCGGCAATCCAGCCGATTGGCTGCCGCCGAGGGGATAAACAAACAAGACCAGACAAACAAAGAGACGAGAACGTAAATAAGGAGCACGCTTTGTTTTCCCCATTTGAGCTTGTTCCTCTTGCCAGGCCACTCCTCAGTATAACCACCTGACTGAGGTAAGTACAGTATACAACATTGTGCTAAGGAGGAGAATCCCACGTGTCCACCAAAGGGAGGGATGGAGGAAGGGAGGGAGGGAGGGAGTGAGGGAAGGAGGGAGGGAGGGACAGAGGAAGGGGACCCGTCGAGTCTGGATGAAGCAGTGGAATGTGACGGTGGTGTCCTTCCGGGTCGGCTTCCCCCCTTGTCTGCGATCAGAACTGGTACCACTTCTTGTCTTTGCACTTCAGCATCATCTGGGAGGGAAAAGGCAGAGAGACGATGTCACGGAGATCATCCGCGTGCTCGCTGAAATCTAGAGCACTAGCTTCTCCGTAGCACCTCAAGTGTTTCTGAATGACTACTGTAGTGCAGGGCCTACGGTAACAACTCTTATAGAGGGAACAGGTAACAATGGGGGGAACTAATTCTGGAAGACTGTCAGTTAGTGTCTCCTAACCTTTAGAGGTAAGACTCAGAGTCCTCAGTCCTCTGGGTCTCTTCTGAGTCTCACTGGTTGTACTAGAGGTTGGCAACCAAGGGGCATTTTTGTTGTGTCTTGTGCCTGTTTGTTCTACCGGTTGCTAGGGACTAAATTGCTGTCCAGGGATGGAGGACTGACGACACACTGTAATAATTAGACCGTCTACGGTTTCAAAGGATCCCATGTCGCACTGGGGGGTTTGTGCAAGTGTTCATGTAAATAAACCCAAGAGTGAAGGTATTATTATGTTTTTAAAAGAAAAACAAAGTGACAGAAAACATACGCCATTCATTGTATTATGGTTGTGTCATGTGTGCCTTCTAATGGTAACAGCTGGTTGAAAGTAAATACTCCACTGAACATGTCATATTTATAGCTGAATGTCATTTAGTTTTTTGGGCGTTTTTGATTCTCTGTATACTTTCCCTGTAACTCCAGATAGCCTTAACCCTAAACACTGTTTATTCATCAGCATAATGTAAGTTATTTGTAATAGATTACATGGAGTCTTGTTTGAATATCTCCAAAAAGTATATTTTGTCGTCCATTTCTGTTAGAGAATTAGTTAATACTTTCAACAATGTCCATATTGTGCATTACAACCCTTGTTCTTGGTATGAGTTTACTAGTACATATTTTCTGTTTTGGTTAATTTTGCAGAACTCAGTTTTGTGGTCCTGACAGCGCAGGCAGGTGACACACAAATTTTGTTCAACAAAATTATCTTTGGCCTTGTGTTTGGGCTATGTTTTGATGATGAAATTAATCAAATAAATAGGCCTGCTGATAACCACATTAGATAAACTGTTACTCCTGTAGTTTTAGTCTAGAGGTTATGTTATCCATATGTTAGGGTTTATAGGTATAAGTTTAGAGAAGACTTGAGGATGAATTCAAGACATTTCCAAACACATTGAATGTGGACTAAAGATAAAACAGTTGCAGTCTTGGCATTGTATGTTAGGGTTATTGGTCATATTTACAGTACAAATGACAAAAAGTTAATAATAAATCAATACAACTATAAAAGAACTGTATGCAATATGAAGATAAATAGCTAATTCATCAGTTAAGTGCCATGGCAATTAGCTGTGCGCACTGCCAAACACACTCTACTACGGCATCAGCGCCGTCTAGTGTCTTCGTGTGATACCTCCAGCTGTACCACAGAGAGAGTGGTGTTCTTACGTCGTGAGCGTGTTTGGAGAAGGAGTCTGCGCTGGTCATCATGGCGGCTGTCCTCTCGTCCAGCTCGCCCAGCTTCTGCCCTCTCTCGTCTAGTGCTATCCTGGCACGCGCCAGGTCGCCCACGATACCGGACGCTGCCCCCTTCATGCCCTCGATGCCTCCCGGCCCGGGAATGTGCTGTGCCAGGCTACGAGACGCCTTGCCCGCCACCGATTCTCCAACTGGCGGCATCGACAGAGAGACAAAGGGGAGGAGAGAGAAGAAGGGAAAGGTGTGGAGAGGTATTAGGAAAGGGAACGAATAGCAGTAGAATGAGAGAAAACGGGGCATGTGACCTGCGTTGACGAGAGCATCAGGTGTGGTAGCCCATGAGAGTGTGTGTTACTCACACAGCTCCTCTCTGTCCAGTGACTGCGCCCCTCCTCCGAACAAGCCCTTGAAGAACCCTCTGTTGGGAGCTTCAGGTGTTTCTACTGGTGTGAACAACTCCCCCAGCATCTCCTGAAACACACATGGGTCACTTCCACTGTTTGAGTGTCACACACACATCAGCCCCTGGGAAACACACACCTGCAGGACACAAATGCCGGCTGGCATAGTCTAAACTAGTGTCTCACACACACGCACGCACCGACACAGACACACACATTCATTCAGTACATGAAAAACACTCATTCTATAACTCTGTACACAAACACACAAACGCACATATACACTTGCACGCACATGCACACACATGCAAAACCTCAACAGTGACATGCCATGTTGAGTGTGTTTTTGCAATCATGTAATTGTTGATGTTTTGTGCGTGTGTGTGCTGACCTGCAGGTTCTCGCAGGTGTCCTGGCTGTAGGTGATCCTCTGGATCTCTGTGGGGGAGGTCAGGTACATGGCCTGGCCCAGGTTGGTGTAGCAGAACGTCCTTGCTATCCGCATGTCTGTCAGGGGCAGGTAGTTCACATCCAGCAACGGTCTGAGGCCTGGTATACTGGAGAGGGACAACGGACAGTATGACACAACATCCTGCAAACACACATTAAAACACTCAGCACAGAGCTCAACAGACTTTTGGGTTAATCCATGCACACACACATACTTACAGGCACACACACACCCTTTAAGACAGACATACACACACTCACACACACTAGAAGACAGACATGTACACTCACAGGCAGAGACACACACACACACACACACACACCCTTGAAGACAGACATACACACACTCACACACACTAGAAGACAGACATGCACACTTACAGACAGAGACACACACACTCACAGACAGACAGACACCCTGGGGTCCTCCCCCCAGGCGGAGGCCCAGATGGAGGCTGTTCTGGGACCTCCTCTGAGGGATCTGGAAATGAATGAGGTTCACAGGCAGGCAGACAGAACCCCTTCCCTCAGCCTAGCCCAGCTCCAATCATATCAGGTGTGTGTGTGTGTGTGTGTGCACCTGTCAGCTATGTGCGTGTGTGAGTACTTCTGGCTTTGACTTTGCCAGGAGAGTAACAAAGGCATACCTGTAATGAGAGAGGTTGAGGACCTTGTCGTGACAGCTGAGAGGACAAGGTAGACATGTTGTCTCTGCCTATGACTGATATCAAAGTCATCTCATCTGCTAACTCACTAGTAGTGTAACAAATGGCAACAGGAATTTTTGTTGTTTTTCAATGAGAAAATCAAACATATTTAGATGTAAATCTACTATGACCAATATTGTTTTTCATGTAGCAGCTGCTTTTATCCAAAGCGACATATGAGAGTGGTGGTGGGGGGGGTATTTGAAGCTTCTGGTGAAATAGACCTGAACACAGCTCCGATGTCACCTGCATGTATACGACCAAATAACATAACACCAAATTGCGTCGCGTATGCTGACTGTCCTGTTTTGCATTTCAATACCCTTTGTGCCCTGGGGGGGGTGGGGGGGGGCCTCACCTGAGGGTCATGATGTGCCCGTTGGCACAGAAGCACGCCAAGCAGATGCCGCTGCCCATCTGCACCACGTCGGCTCGCAGCACAAACGACGTCTCGGTGATGCTGTGCTTGAAGATGCAGTTCTGCGAGGGCAGGACCATGACCTTGGCCTGCTTCTCGGAGCACACCACCGCGTACTGGCTCTCGCTGAGCTCCTGGGACGCCGAGGGCGACACGGACACCGGGCGACGCTTGCGGGCCTTGTCGCGCTCCTCCCCGTCCGCCGGGGCGTTGGGCTCGTACCAGGGCTCGAAGGCCGGGGGCAGCATGGACCCTGTGGCGTCCAGGAAGGCCATGCGCTGGATGCTGCCCTTCAGACGCACCAGCGTGCCTGCAGAGACAGGAGAGGGGTTAGTCTGGCACCCACCTTCACATCCATCCATCCATACGTGGAGACATTCATCCATACCTCCACACATCCATCCATCCATTCACTCATCCATATATCCATTCACTTATCCATCCATGTATACATCCATACATCCATCCATACATACATACATGCATGCATACATTCACTCATCCATACATCCATTCACTCATCCATCCATCTATACATCCATCCATCCAGTTAGGTCCATAAATATTTGGACATTGACACAATTTTCATCATTTTGGCTCTGTATACCACCACAATGGATTTGAAATGAAACAATCAAGATGTGCTTTAAGTGCAGACTTTCAGCTTTAATTTCAGGGTATTTACATCCAAATCAGGTGAACGGTGTAGGAATTACAACACATTTTATATGTGGCCCCCCCCTTTTTAAGGGACCAAAAGTAATTGGACAATTGGCTGCTCAGCTGTTCCATGGCCAGGTGTATGTTATTCCCTCATGTGAGTTCGTTATTTCATTGACAAGGAGCAGATAAAAGGTCTAGAGTTCATTTCAAGTATGGTATTTGTGTTTGGAATCTGTTGCTGTCAACTCTCAATATGAAGTCCAAAGAGCTGTCACCATCAGTGAAGCAAGCCATCGTTAGGCTGAAAAATCAAAACAAACCTATCAGAGAGATAGCAAAAACATTAGGTGTGGCCAAATCAACTGTTTGGTACATTCTTAAAAAGAAAGAACGCACTGGTGAGCTCAGCAACACCAAAAGACCCGGAAGACCACGGAAAACAACTGTGGTGGATGACAGAAGAATTCTTTCCCTGGTGAAGAAAAACCCCTTCACAACAGTTGGCCAGATCAAGAACACTCTCCAGGAGGTAGGCGTATCTGTGTCAAAGTCAACAATTAAGAGAAGACTTCACCAGAGTAAATACAGAGGGTTCACCACAAGATGTAAACCATTGGTGAGTCTCAAAAACAGGAAGACCAGATTAGAGTTTGCCAAAAAACATCTAAAAGAGCCTGTACAGTTCTGGAACAACATCCTATGGACAGATGAGACCAAGATCAACTTGTACCAGAATGATGGTAAGAGAAGAGTATGGAGAAGGGAAGGAACTGCTCATGATCCAAAGCATACCACCTCATCAGTGAAGCATGGTGGAGGTAGTGTTATGGCGTGGGCATGTATGGCTGCCAATGGAACTGGTTCCCTTGTATTTATCGATGATGTGACTGCTGACAAAAGCAGTAGGATGAATTCTGAAGTGTTTCGGGCAATATTATCTGCTCAGATTCAGCCAAATGCTTCAGAACTCATAGGACGGCGCTTCACAGTGCAGATGGACAATGACCCGAAGCATACTGCGAAAGCAACCAAAGAGTTTTTTAAGGCAAAGAAGTGTAATGTTCTGCAATGGCCAAGTCAATCACCTGACCTAAATCCAATTGAGCATGCATTTCACTTGCTAAAGACAAAACTGAAGGGAAAATGCCCCAAGAACAAGCAGGAACTGAAGACAGTTGCAGTAGAGGCCTGGCAGAGCATCACCAGGGACGAAACCCAGCGTCTGGTGATGTCTATGGGTTCCAGACTTCAGGCTGTCATTGACTGCAAAGGATTTGCAACCAAGTATTAAAAGTGACAATTAGATTTATGATTATGTTAGTTTGTCCAATTATTTTTGGTCCCTTAAAAAGGGGGGGGGGCACATATAAAATGTGTTGTAATTCCTACACCGTTCACCTGATTTGGATGTAAATACCCTGAAATTAAAGCTGAAAGTCTGCACTTAAAGCACATCTTGATTGTTTCATTTCAAATCCATTGTGGTGGTATACAGAGCCAAAATGATGAAAATTGTGTCAATGTCCAAATATTTATGGACCTAACTGTACATGCATACATTCACTCATTCATATATCCATTCACTCATCCATCCATCCATCCATACATCCATCCATTCACTCATCCATCTTTTCATTCAACCATCCCCACCCCCTCCTCCACCCACCGCTTGGTGAGACGATGACGGGCTGTAGTAGCCTCTGCTCTCCAGCGGGGGGCAGGTTGAGCGCCACGGCCAGCACGCTGCCCAGGGAGGTGCCCACGTAGAGGCAGGGGGTGACGCCGCTGTCTCCCTTGCGGGCGAAGGTCTCACAGAAGTGGAAGGAGGTGATGGCCTCGCGGGCCTCCTTGTCGATGGAGGTGACGCTGGAGGAGCGCGAGCGGCTGAAGGAGTTGTCCCGGTGGTCTAGAGGGTTGGAACCCCGCGGAGCACATACAGACAGGAGGACAGTGACGAGAAACACAGAGAGAGGTAAAGCACCCGCACCAGGGGGATAGAGCGAGAGAGAGACAGAGAGAGACAGACAGAGCGAGAGAGAGAGAGAGAGAGAGAGAGAGAGAGAGAGAGAGAGAATCAGAGATACAGAGAGAGAGAGAGAGAGAGAGAGAGAGAGAGAGAGAGAGAGAGAGAGAGAGAGAGAAAGAGATAGATATGAACACGTACTACACACACAGAAACACCGATCTAGACATTAAGGTGGAGTAGTTGGAACACCAATGTGGTGGTGTGTCACTAGCTTACAGGCAGAACCAGAATGTCAGCAGATCCACCACCCTCTACAGGTTTAACACACCACCGAAACTGTTACACTTTAATGACACCAGCTGTGAAACGGCTGCTTTTTTTAGGGCCACTCGTTTGTTTTTGAGTCAGCAAAAATGGGTAAGGGAAAACCAATTGAGAGTTTGAGGTTGAAGTACAAGGTTATGGGATGAATACATAAAGAGTTCATAATGCTCATCCCCTGGCACAGTGGGGGCTTTGTTAAACAAAGAACAGACTAGGTTATCGATTTTTCTAAGATCACAATACTCCAATATCAGTACAAACAACACATATGTCTATATACTAGAGCAACATCAAATATCAACTGTTAGAATGCCCATCTGTTATAATGGTCCATCTACTGATACAGTATGACGTTAATGTTTGGCACATCCAGATATATCCTGAACCCGAACATTCTCAACTATACTCCATGATGTCTGCTGCAATAGATCCTAGGAAGAAAGACAGACAGGTTGTGTGCTTTTCAGTTGTTGTGTGTGTGTGTGTGTGTGTGTGTGTGGGGGGGGGGGGGGTGTAGGCTGGGATAACTGGGATGGAAGACCAAAAAACATAAATGAAGACAAAACATTTTGTCTTTATGTGGCACCTAAAAAACAACAAAACAACTTTCAAATTTCACGGAAAGAAACGACAAAAAGACACACAAAGAGAAACAGAAAAGAAAAAGTGATAGTAGCCCAGCACATAGAAAGCTTCATTGTGTGATGAAGGGCAGTAGTTGTTAGCTTAGCTTACAGCACCATTGAATACGTATACCCAAGCACGACAAACAGAGGAGTCCTTTCAGATGGCCTACTTGGGCCACCTACCACCAGGACTATAATACCAAAGAATATTATGTATTTAGTAGATCATAATCTCCCTTTATATAATCCCTATACTCAAAAGGATTCTAGGATTGACTAAAATGCCCTACTATGAATACTCTTCTACTACTTGTGTTACTGAAGGCCTATGTCATTGCTTCTTTTAAGACTAGCAGTAAGGCCCTACAGCCTGCTTCCTTCTGCATGTAGGGTGTTTTACACTCCCCTCAGACTTTCTTAATGAAACCTCTTGATTTGATGGAGTCCTTGATGGTTATTAGGTGTGTAGGAAAAAAATACATATACAAATTTAAATTAAAAAAAATGAAAAGGTAATATTATTCGTAAACACGCAGTCAAGGCTTACCCAAGTCTGGCTTTAGCTCAGTAGGCAAGCTTAATTTCCGTGACATCTTTGCTGGAAAAAAGAGAACATCCCTCTTTACAAACACACATCTACGCTAACACAAGATGCCATGCAAAGCTATCACTTGGGCTAGGGTTGTGCTCAGAAGTATGATATACTGTACATGGACAATTAAGACACAAGCTTTTCATTATTTGTTGGGGATGGCTTCATTGGCTATAAGGGAGGCAAAATGCTTGGCAAAGAAGAAAGCACTGCATTAGGGTTTCAGAAAGACCAGTGTGAATCACAGATGCATGCTGGGACAGACCAAACAAGGAAATAAGGTGTTGTCGCACAATGCCCTGGAAGAGAGAATCGTTGAGACACAAAACAGGACAGTCATTCAGAGACCTCCGTGCCAGAGGAGCATGCACAAAGGACAAAGAGGAAACAGGAAGTAGGAAACAGGAAGTGAGCAGGATGGATATAGACAGAGGAAAGACAATACAAGGCAACATTGCCAGCTCCTGTGCTTTTTTGTCCTTATTTTGTATTGACAACGTCCTTGTGGGATATGTATAAAATGTGATAGGATCTAAGAAAAAAAAAAGATTTCGTTCAAAACAGCAACTGATAATTAGGGTAGGTGTTTTCTTTAAATCGATGACGTAGAGTATGTTTGTGTTTTGAGAGAAGACTATTCTCTTAGCGGTGCTTCGGATTCTTCCAAACCTCTCTCAGTGTTTGACAGACACACAGAAGAGAAGGCACAGTCGTACAAGTGTGGGGTGGGGTGTACAGGTAGACCACTGTGATGTCTTAAATACAGACGGACAGCCAATTGAGTGACTCCGACAATGGGACACACGTGCTACGCATATGTAGCATGCAATGAAGGCCCGCGGTGTTCCCTCCATATGGGTCTGAGGGAGTATGCATCTTACACAGTTTTGTTCTAGACCACACAGTGAACCAGAGACACTGTGGTGACTATGACAAGGACGACAGAGACAATATTGCTAGAACAAAACCAACGATGACATCTTATCTAGTACGGTGCTAGCCTGCCCAGACTACTCCAGCTTGAAGTCTTTGGCCACTCTTACCTCCTCTACCACCTCCATTGTAGAATTGCTGATGGTTTGACGTCAACACTTTTGGGGGGGAAAGTAAAATAAACGTGGGGTTAGAAAACATCCTGGCACTTTGGTTTGTTACCATAAATGGAGACTGCACACTTTGTGTTATAACCTGATTGTGGTTTCTCTGCATGTTGCACATATTATAATCCCATCAAAAACAGATCCTCAAAGACAATACTGTAAATTGGTGTTGGCTTGGCTCGAACTTTTGATATTTTCCATGTAGTGTAGTGTGTAGAATCAGCAGTGAAGCTTCCAACAGTGACTACAGGAAACATATGACCATATGCTCAGGTAAGAGTCAGACACCAAACCCTTCTGAAATGAATAATGTAGGCCCTCCTGATGCCCTGGACCTCGCTCTAGCGACACCAGACGTGAGTCTGTGTGTCTGTCGTGCCTGGAAACAGACTAGAGACTCGTTTTCTGTCTGACCTTTAAAGCAAGTCCTTATGTTAGCCTGGCTGTTGAGACAACATGAAGGTGCTAGGTAATGAGAGGGGACGAGGCTGTCCTCATGAGAATGAAGACTTGACAATGAAGAGTCTTCTAGAAGAAAGAGAGGAGCCAGGCTGTCAGGGCTATGGGCTGAAATGGACTAAACGTGTGTTTTATTCTTCTGTGGATGAGGATATATGCGTGTGTGTGTTTGGTATTCAGCACGGACAAATCATGAAATGAAATCTAAAACAGCTGGCTCAGTCAATGTACAGTCCGATGAAAAACTGACAAAGTCCTAAACATTATGCCTATCTTGGCAAAGTCCAGAATCATGGAGGGGCCTTTCAAATGTATTGAATTATTAGAGGTGTCTGAAACTTCTCAAGGCTGTAATAATCCCTCTTGTAAACTAATATCTAATTTGGTGAGAATTAATCTATAGTCTCTGTCTTGCACACAGGTCAATGGGCTTATTGACTTATTCAGTACATTTTATGACCCTATGCTGTCTCTTCGTTTAGAATTACAGTCCCTTCCCTTCCACAGTTAACAGCTAATATTTCACCCTTGGAAGACCTAGAACAACTGCCAAATTCAGGTCCTTTGAAGCAAGGGAGCAAGGGAGACATAGGCCTTTTCTCATTTTAAAACTAAACCTGTCAAAAGTATCATACAGTATAAGACAGCCCCAGAATCAAGGTGTAATAACACAACAACAAAAAACAGTATTGCAAGACACTTCCTGTTAGCAAAAAAATAAAAAAATAAAACTTCCATTTGAGTGACATTCCGCATATTAATAAGACACAGCAGCTCCACAAACATCACATGTACCTCATGCATTGTCACAAAAACAAATCACTCCAATCAATGCAACACTAATATATTAGTAGTTATTATGGACGCAAAACAAAATGAGTCTTGGAGCCCCAAATCCAAACCAATGGAACTGAACCCATGTGTTGGTGAGCAGTGTGAAGAGCAGGTTGTCTGTGGGACAGGTTACCTGAGGTGGGGGACTTGCAGCGATCTTCTGAAGTGGCGGAGCCCTCGTTGATGTCACACAGACCTGCAGACAAAGTACAGAAAAGTTACTGGCAGGCACGTTCGAACCAGGGCAAACTCGAAGTAACTCTCTGAAGATATAACCCTAGACGTGTTTGCCTTTTCAGCTTTGTGAGGTTGGATACTTCCTCTATAGCTCTATAGCACTGGAAACAGCTAAAACAATAGTTATCTTAGTATCTGAGTAGTTAATTCAGTAGAATTTTATTTGGGAACACTTTTTACAGGTTCCACTCTGGTTCTCGATGGTTCCTGAACTGTCTCAATGCCTGGGTTCTGCAGAGAAGAAGAACTGCAGCTCCAGCTAGAGGGGCAATTACTGCTCACACAACCCACTCTGTGACAGGTGCCAGCCCCCTGCCAAACAATCAATGACACCAGATGCTACACACACACATGCACACACATCTCATTTATCCATCAAGCTGTTGCTTAGCCACAGTAGTTATACTGTCACTGCAGAGTGGTATTGGAGCCTCCGGAGGTGCAGTGACATCACCAAACAGCAGGTGGCAGTGTGATATTACCAGAAGTCCAGCCGCTCGACTGAACGTCGATATGATCCCACCGTGCTGCAGTGGAACAGTGTGTGGGAGGGAGGGATGGGCATCTGTGTGTGTGTGTAGCGTGTCAAGGTGTGTCTGTGTGTGGAGGGAAAATATGAATAAATAAAGGGAAACGCCGCAATCCTAAATGACATCAGCAGTCTGGGAGAGTGGACGGGCAGCAGAGTCGCTAGGTCTCATCACGTCTTTGGAAGCCAACGTGGTCCAAATGGCCTCATCCAGACAGCGCCTACAGCTACCACCACACCCTGACCAACTAATGTGCCGTCCAAATACCCAGACGCTCTAACCCCATGTGACACAACTAACCACACGACAAGCACCAATCTCTTCGGTAGAGAGAGAGACAGAGAGAGAGAGAGCTACAGATACGGAGGGAGACAGAAAAGAGAGAGAGCGGGAGACGGAGTGTGCGTTGAGGTGGTACCTCCGGAGGGCTGGCGTGTCTTGCGGGGCGAGCGGGGCTGTCTCTGGTAGGGGTCGTTGGATCCGTACAGCTCCACCGTGCCCAGGTTCAACAGGACACTCCTCTGGAGGTAGTCCACCACCGCTAGGCCACTACTGTTACCAAACACCACACTGGGGGAGAGAGACGGCATGAGGAAGAGAGAGGCCGAGGCAGAGAGAGTGGGAGATAGAAAGGAAAACAAAAAGGAAAGAAAGAAAACAACAGAAAGAGAGAGAGAGTGAGTGAGCGAGCGAGAAAGAAATAAGAGTGAATTGAGAGATCGATGGCGAAAATGAGAAAACATGATATTAGGTTTGGGCTTGCAGATGAATAGTTAAAACCAAAAAGCAGCAGTGGTCTACAGAATTTGCCTTTAGACATAGATTGTGTTGATATGGCTCGATTCCAACCCAGCTCTGTGCTGTGAGGGAAATCACATCAAACAACACGTGAAGTTCACAAGGAAGCTCATCTCAGAAATACAAATCGTACCTGTAACCCATCCTTGGACGTCTTAAACAAGGCCACACGGTGTGCACGAGTGCATGTGTACTTACAGGCCGTACGAGGAGTTGACAGCCAGGCTGGTGATAGGCTGGGGGGGCTCTCCCCCGGCCCCCACCAGCTGGATCACCAGCTCCACCTGGTACCCAGGAGACTGCTTCAGGGGGGTGCTGCGCACTCTGGGGGAGGCAGGGAGGCAGGGAGGCAGGAGTGGAGACAGAGATGGATTTATTTCGACATGAACAATGATGACCAGTGTTGGCAGATACGATGTCACTGTTTCTATGTGTGTGTGTGTGTGTGTGTTCTATTGTGGCATTATGTGTGTGTTTATCAGCTCTTACTTGAGGCAGGGCACGTTGTCCCGCCCGCCGTCAGAGTTGTTGCTGCTGGTGGAGGGTTGTGTGGGCGGGCCGGATGTTTGGGGGCTGGGCGACGCCCCTGGGGTGGGCAGGGCTGGAGCCTGGTCCCCCCCTCCCTCGGGGGACTCCATGTCATTGAGCTCATACTGCAGACGCACCTCCATCAGCTGGAGACCACACACACACACACACACACACATTAAAACACACGCATAATGACATGCCAAACATAAAGACATTTACACACATACATCGCAAACACAGGCACACAAATATAAATAAATAAACAAAATCTATAAACAAAACACACCAACACACGGCAGATAATAAAGGATTCAGTCAAAGTAAAATCGACTTGGTGATGAAGCTCCGTATTGACACTGTTCTCATTTGATCAAAAGTGAGCTTTTCTCCAACCCTCAACTCAACCAAACCCTCCAAGAGAATTCTCTAGACATTCAGTGTGTGTGTGTCTGTGTGTGTGTGTGTAGATGTGGGGGAGTTTTGAGGGTCAAGCAGGTCCTCCAAAGCTGAGATATCCCAGAGTTCGGCTTTAGGCTACTTGACTGCAACCTCCTCCCACCCACACAAACACACACACACACGCACACACGCACACACGCACACACACACACACACACACACACACACACACACAGACACACACACAGACACACACACAAACAAACACTAAACTAATGAGCGGTGTGCTTGCAGGGCTTATAACAGTGCATGCTGGGAGAGCTATGGGGCTTGTTGAGGGACTGTGTATGTGTGTGTGCAGTGTATGTGTGTAGTAATTGTTGCACTCGATATCCGGTTAAAGGTGACTATTATTATGCAGAGTGGGCTTCTCTCCAAACTGTTCCTCTACTGTAGGTACATACATACAACCCGGCTCTTCACCCTGGTCTGACGCCTCTCTGCCCCCCCTCTCCTCTTTCTCTCTCTCACACACACACACACACACACACACACACACACACACACACACACACACACACACACACAGACAGACAGAAACATTCACATAGTCACAAAGGCATTAGCTACCCATCATTATGTGCATTTCACAAACTCGCATCACTTTCCTCCTCCTCATCCTCCTCCCCCTCCTCCTCCTCCTCCTACTTCTCTTTCTCCAGTAATGTTCAGCACGGGCTGGATGGACTGTTTATCTCTCCTGTCTGTTGCCATGGAACCCATAATGTGTGTCTTTTTTATTTCCTGTGCAGATTCATGTAACGAGGCTTGGCTTCTGTGTTTGTGTCTCGAGTGTGTGTGTAGTTGAGTGCCTGAGATGTTTGTGTGTGTGTGTGATTCTGTCTGTTTAGTCATGTGTGCGTGAGTCGGTTTGTGTGTCTGTGCGTGTGTAAGTTTGTGAGCGTTTAAGTTTGTGTGTGTGTGTGTGTGTGTGAGTGTGTGTGAGTGTGGTGAGCAGGGTCAGTGCTGTCAGGCTGTCTACAGTGAGAAAACAGTGAACAGCAGAGCTCCCCTAATGAGACAACAGAACACCCATAGTGTTTGTCTATGAAGGGCTAAATATAGCTCTGCAGCCTAGCTGCATCCAGGGTACACAGCCTTATGGAACACAGTCGCTGGTATTGTTTTGCAGAAAAGTTTGAAGAAAAGTATGGCTTCTGCCAGCTGTGTGGTGCGTATAGGAGGACGGACATCATAGAGGACAGGATGCACATGCCTTAACTTCTTTCTTTTTCTGTCACACACACGTACCATGAATAAACCACATCACAACTTAATTTGAATCCCCCCGTGTCACACACACACACTCACATACTGACCTGTACCACCTCGGTGGTGATCTCTAGTTTGCTAAAGCGGTAGATGATGACATTAGAGGACACTCCGGCCACACACAGCATCCTGCTCTCCGGGCACCAGGACATGATCTGGATGGCGAACGGGTCCTCGTTCTCGATGTCCGCCACCGGCTTGTCCTCCTTGGTCCGGCTCTTCTCAAACACCTTGGCTGTCTTTAGCTTGTAGAGCACCTGGAGCATGACTGGGGAGACGGCACAGGGCTCAGTCGCACACCGAAGGTAACAGGGCTAGGCCGGGGGGATTGGGAAACGGATCGGCAATTTTGGCTCGGAGAGAGCGCTTCGTTCGGAAGGGACGTGACACTTACTTGCAGAAGCGTCCCAAAACTTCACGGTTCCATCAGCATGGCTGAGAGAGAGGGAGAGGAGGAAGGGAGGGAGGAAAAACAAAGTGAGACAGAACACCATGTATTAGCAACCAATTGTATTGTACAGCCTATTCAATAGCCAGAGGGCTGACCACTTGATTGGACTATCTGACATGACAGGGACTAGAGACAGGCCTCATAGTCTGTGCATTGATTATACCAGACGCAAAGCCTTCTGGGATTTCCCCAGCGTGAGACCAGCTTGGCACCCTTCAACCTGTCTTTTTCAGCTTGAAAGTACAGGAAGAGAGATACTTTACAGGGTGTGTGTCAGGGGAGGAGAGAGAGCAGAGAGAGACATAGAGAGACCGAGGGAGAGAGATAGAGAGAAGGAGACTGAGAGAGGGAGAGAGAGACTGAGAGAGAGACTGAGAGAGAGAGAGAGAGAGAGAGAGAGAGAGAGAGAGAGAGAGAGAGAGAGAGAGAGAGAGAGAGAGAGAGAGAGAGAGAGAGAGAGAGAGAGAGAGACAGAAAGAAAAAGGGAGACAGAGAGAGATGGACGTGAGCAGCATGCTAATTCATGGGTGTCTAGAGTGAGTGCGTACAGGCCCTCCTGGTGCCAAACTCATGCCTCAATGTCACTTTGGAAATGCAAAGTATTTAAAAGAAACTTCTTTCTCAAAGTCTTTACACTTATAGGCACAAAGAAGGAAAGAAATGGACAGAAACAAAATGGCAGACGCTCCCTGTAGACAGGGATTCTGTCCAATCAGTGGAGTATCTAGTTTTTTGAATGTCTTTGACATTTTCAAATGTCGTTAGCAAACACTGACACCGAGATGTGATGGGAAAAGGCTATTGAACCTCAATGAACACGTACACGAGGGAATTGCACAGGCGTCACAAACTGACACGGTATCCTGAACTGAAAACTGAGTGGAGGGACAAGAGTGGATGGAAAAAAGCCATGGACGCATCTTTGACGATTACATTCCTCGTGGAGCCTCATGTCATGAACTTCATGAAGATCATGAAGACTTTTCATGTTTCTCAAGTTCTACGTGCAACTCTTCATGGTCCATGTATGCTATGTATATCTGGGTTATCTAGTTTTTTGTTTTTCTAGATTCCTTGCTGAAAAAGGTTATGTGGACCGGAGTCTGCAGGAAGCTATCTCTTACCCAGTAATGATGATCTCTGGGTAGCTCTGCGTTCCCAGACCCCAGTTTCCTCCACTGATTGGCCACTCCTGAGGAGGGGGGGAGAAGGAGAGAGAGGGAGGAAGAGATCGAGAGAGAGAGCGAGAAAGAGAGAGAGAGAGGGAGAGAGCGGGGGAGGAAGAAAGAGAGGGTTAGAAAGAGGGAGAGAGAGAAAGATAGGGAAAGGGAGAGAAAGAGAAGAGAAAAAAAACACAGGAAAAGACTGCAGGTGAGCTATATGTTGGGTCAACAGGTTTGCATCATGTGTCTGAGAGATGGAGGGGAGGAACCTGGAGGGAGGTGATACACACACTCAGAGAAACCTATGACTAATCCTGACGTGACGTGTGTGTGTGTGTGTGTACATCCATCCGTCCGTCTGCCTGCCCGCCCGGCAGTGCGTCCACGTGTGTGTGTGCGGTCTGGTAGCTTTGAGTGCAGTAACACATCCTAAAGGTCACCAGCATGACTCAACCACGATCTTTCGGTGAGAAGACATTCCCTCAGCCTGCTAATGCTGCAAGTTACCTAACCAGCCGGAGCAGCAAGCTGGCTCCGAGCCGGCGGACATATTCAGCAGCACCCTTGTAGGCAGGCACAGGGGAGAGAGGACAACGTGAGGGGAACTACACGAGAGGAGGACAGGGAACTTGGAAGATAATGAATTCAAATCGAACCTCAATAGAATGTGGGTTCAGTGTCGACCGGGGGGGAGGACCAATACGTTTCAGGATAAGTTGTATTTATGTATATGCGTGTGTGTGTGTGTTTGTGTATATATTATGACAGAATATAGAACATAGAATTCTAGGGTGGAAGTGGGGCTGTGTACCTTTTTGCTGTAGCCCTGTCGTTTTTGTCGGGAGCCCACTGAGTAAAGTGCAGGTATGAGGTCCACGGGGCAGTCGGCGATGTACTCACAGCAGGTCACGGGGGACTCGTGGATGGTCAGGGGGTAGGGGTTCTCGAAGATAGGGTAACTAGCGGGGCAGGAGACACAGAGAGGCAGATTGGTTCACTACGCTGCGGTGTTTTGTTCAGTGGCTGACAGTGCAGGGCCAATCAGAGAGGGTTGAGAATAGGCATCGACTTTCAAGTGGACAGAGCTAGACCGTGCGTCGCTTTGGATGATGGCGTCTGCTTGACGAGTGCATTGTTATTCGTGTGTTTACGGAGCTGCATCGTGGCGTTGTGGAGACCTACCCATTTTGTGCAAGGTCGATCACCACTAAATCCTTTTCTAGAAGGACCACCACGGCGTAAGGTTCCTGAAAATCTGAAGAAAGAAATAGGCAAATGAAGTGATGAATAAAAACAGACAGAAAATTGTAATTTCAGGCCAGGAGGGAGTGTCCAGCACACTGATGACCTTGAGTCAGTCTTCAGTCTGTCTCCCTCCTGTCTGTCTTCAGTCTGTCTCCCTCCTGTCTGTCTTCAGTCTGTCTCCCTCCTGTCTGTCTTCAGTCTGTCTCCCTCCTGTCTGTCTTCAGTCTGTCTCCCTCCTGGTCTCTTTAGCTCCCATTTTCTGTCTCTGTTTGTCTGACCTTCCATCTATTTCTGTCTCCTTCTATCTCCTTCCTTCTTTATCTTTCATTCTTTTCTCTGTCTGTCTGCCTGCCTGCCTGCCTGCTTGCCTCTCTGTCAGTCTGCCTGCTTGTCTGCATGCATGTCTGTTTTTCTGTCTCTGTCTCTATGAGGATGCTTTCAAGTCAGGTTTAGTTTGAATCAATACCTCACAACCACTCAGACCTTAACCTTGTGATAAACCTGTGATACAGACTGTATGAATGACATCACCCTTAGTGACATCAATGACATCACTCCCCCAGTGGCAGCCCATTAACACTAAGGATTTGGTGGCCGCGCTAGTCTAATCCATGGATTAGCAATCCAGTCGGTCGCCATGGTGAGTTGAAATGAAAGACTCCCCACATCAGGTCTAGTGACCAGGCTGTCGTTAGGTAATCGGTCTCTAATCCGTTCCCTCAACACCACGCACAGACGCCAACATCTCACCAAGCACACACATGCACAAAGACATAGACACTTACATTACATTTACATTTAGTCATTTAGCGGACGCTCTTATCCAGAGCGACTTACAGTAAGTACAGGGACATTCTCCCCAAGGCAAGTAGGGTGAAGTGCCTTGCCCAAGGACACAACATCAGTTGGCATGACCGGGAATCGAACTGGCAACCTTCGGATTACTAGCCCGATTCCCTAACCGCTCAGCCACCTGACACACACAAACATTCTAAAATACTCGAAACAATTGATATTTCCAGGAATGCTTCCCATTAAAATATAGCAATTTTGCACTGTGTACACAGACACACACACACACACACTGCCCAGTTTGACTGTTTGTTCTCGAGTGGATAAATGGGATTGAGTTATGACAGCACAGTCATAGTTCAACACTAATTCTGTTGGGATGGTGTGATATCATCCAGGGATTAGAAGTGATTCACGTCATTCATCCCGGTAACAGACTGCAAACTAAAGAGTCTCTTTCTCTCTCTGACACCAGGTCTCAGACCCAGAAGTGGGACGCATACAGGACCTTCAGTATCATATCTCCATGGGACTGTGTTGACTGGGCTGAAATGGAGGGAGATGTGTTTATCCCACCACAACAAATATTGTATTTTTATGAAAATGATTAGGAAGTGTTGTACCGAATAGTCATAGGTACAAGGAGTTGCTGTCAAGACTATAGCCGGTAACACAGTATGTCCCAGAGGAAACCAATGTGCAATTTAAGTGATTTCTTGGTTTTACCATTTTACCAGATCAAAACGAAACCTGCTGACAAATGAATAGCTTCTCCCCGGTGAGACAGAGAGGAAGGGCCAGACGATGATGTCATGAGGCGCTCTAATCAGACGGCCATTGTGAACCTGCGGAGACGAGACGGTCACACTCATTGTGTTCTAGAAAGGATCTCGAAGCACAGACCGCCTTTGAGAGTTCTGATTCACCACGCACGCGCGCATTCAACCCCCTCCACACACACACACACACACACACACACACACTCTTTCCTCGGCGAGTCGATGCACATGTACCCCGCAAACGATAAACGTCTCTCTCTCTCTCGCCCCCTCTCTCTGTGTCTCTCCCTCTATCTATTTCAATCCCGATCTCTCCCTCCCTCCCTCCCTCGCTCACCGTTGGCGTATGGCGTCTCACAGAGTGTGAGGAAGTCCACGATGGGGTAGTCCATCTCCAGCACTGCGGTGCTCTTCCCATGCATCACCGTCAGACATGGCCGCCGCCCCACTGTGTCGTACGACAGTCCACCGGACAAGATCATGAAGGGCTCTCTGTAACATACACACACGCACACGCGCGCGCATACATGCAGCCACACACATACATACACACGCACACAATACAGAGTAGGCATGAATGAATAAGCTTTGCAAAAAACTACAACTTTTTGGTTACATGGTATAGGGGGTGTGTGTGTGTCTATATGGTTGTGTGTGTGTGTGTGTGTGTGTACATATATGGTGTGTGTGTGTGTTATCCTACCCAGCTCTGGTAGTCTTGTACTCCACTTTGAGGATAGGTTTGCAGGGTTCTGGCTTCTTGCCATCCTTGGGCTGCTTTCCTGAAATAGAACACACACACAACTAACAGCTTGCCATTTCATTTGTCTTCTCCCTGACTCCACTTTCCTTCTCTTTCCCCTTCTCCTCTCCCATCCCCCTATCCTATCCTCTCCCCTCATCTCTTTATCCCTGATGCGGCAGTTGCTACCCAATGCAGATCTGTCTTTGTGCCAGATAGTGACTCAGGACTATTTAGGAGAAAGAGAGAGAGAGTTGTGGCTGAAACTCTGAGACTAAAGCACTGGGGAACGAGAAACTTTGAATACAACTCATTACAGATTGTCACACATAATTTTCAAATTGCTCACTTGATACAGAACTAATTAAACAATCAGCATTGGGATACGGAATTAATTAAATGTAAAAAACACCCGCTAAAGTGGAATTGTTTTCCCAGAGTGTGTGCATGTCTGTACAGTATACATTTTGGAGCATGTGCAACTGTGCGCCGTGTTTATGTGCCCCCAGTCTGTGTGTGTGTGTGTATGTGTGTGTACACAATGTGTGTTCATGTGAAAGCAATAGTGTGCCATGCATGTTTGCGTGAGCGCATGCCTTTGTGTGTGCATGTCCATGTGTGTGATAGTGTATAAGTTACTGTTTGTATGTATCAGTATGTGTGTGTGAGTGACTGTGTGTGTGTGCGTGTGTGTTTGTGTGTGTGTGAGTGTGTGTGCGTGAGTGTGTGTGTGTGTGTATATGTGAGTGTAAGCAACCCTGCCTTACCATGAGGGGTGATTGTCTGAATGGGCTTGCCCTGGCCTTTGATGTTCCATATGGTGAGAGTTCCGTCAGAGTGACTGCAGATGAACTGCTTGCCCTCGTGGTGCCAGGCAACTGAGTGGATCGCCTAGGAGACCACAGGAAGAGGAAGTGAGGAGGAGGTGGAAGCAGAGGGGAGGGTCAACACAGTAAAACACAACAAGATAAAACAGTCACCAAAAACACAAACATGAACCAAACCATGGAAACAAACATGAGGACACACACCCCTACGGACTTAACATATGGTATCCTAGCATGTCCAACACCCACTCCTCAACAGAAGGCGGGTGTGGTGTGAGGAATAAACAGTCGTGTGTTTCATGTTACAGGTTGCCATGGTGATACCGGCCGGAATATAGAACAATAACACGTGTCACTGAGAGATGCTTCGACACATCGACACAAGTGATCTGAAAAAGGTCCATCGGTCTGACATGTGATTACATACATCACTGACTCAAATGATGAGAGAGCGAGAGATAAATAGAAGGAGGTAGAGAGGGATCAGACATGGGAGAGGCGAGGCAGGGCGAAGAGGGGAGAAGAGACCAGAGGAGGAGGGAGGAGGGGGACAGCTGGTGGTATTATGCTACGGCAGGTTCAAATTGAAGTCTGGTTATGTGATCATTAGGAGTGCTCTCCCTCTGTTTAGCACAACCCAAACAACACTGTTGCTATTTTGGTTTGTGCGAGAGGTGATTTGGCGACCAACAACAAATCAATTAAATGGCAGATCCATCATTATCAAAGCACTTTGGAAAAGGGCAGACAGGCTTATTGGTGTCCTATTGCTCATAATTAAAAACGCTCTTGCACACAGACACACATGCAAGCAAGTACACAAACCGACAAACTAACACCCGGCACACATACACATTCGCCGAAACACACACATACACCATTCCACACACACACACACCCACACCCACACCCACACCCACACCCACACACACACACACACACACACACACACACACACACACACACACACACACACACACACACACACACACACACACACAGGGTGACATACTCCCAGAACAAAAAGGCGGAGCATAAGTCTTGGCACCATGTCTGGCATTGTTGACCAGACTGCAAACTCATGATCCACTCTTTAGGGACATCCACAAACAATGGAATCATTCAAGAGCAGGCATTTCACATGTCTCACTGCACCATGGAAGGCGTACACAACATCAACATCAACAACAAGCAGAGGACTTTGCTCCAGTATGGAATGAACCAAACCCAGGGTCATCTTCAGGTGAACATCAGAACACACACAGAATGACACTACCAGTGGCTGGGCAATAACAGTACAGCGTCTCAGTGGCGGAGAGCCTGACACCCCCGTAACAGGGACCTGTGGGCTGGTCCTAATTAGTAAACAAGAGGCGTAATTGAAACACAAGGCACCCATCACAGTGTGGGAAAAGACCAATTAAAAATTCTAATTTCATGATTTATGACATTATACTGGTTTTCCCAACAGGGACTGGGACGGATAGACTGGCACAACATCTCCTCTACACACACACACACTCCCTATACACCAACAGTTGCACCTCCAGTCACCCGTCCGTCAAACTCCTGAAGTTTGCGGACGACACCACCCTTATTGGGCTCATCTCTGGTGGAGACGAGTCTAATTATAGGTGGGAAGCGGCCAACCTGGTGACCTGGTGCAGCCAGAACAACTTAGAGCTCAATGCTCTTAAGACAGTGGAGATGGTTGTGGACTTCAGGAGGAACACAGCCCCACTCACCCCCATCACCCTGTGTGACTCCCCAGTCAACACTGTGGAGTCCTTCCGCTTCCTGGGCACTATCCTCTCCCAGGACCTCAAGTGGGAACTGAACATCAGCTCCCTCATCAAGAAAGCACAACAGAGGATGTACTTCCTTCGGCAGCTGAAGAAGTTCAACCTGCCAAAGACAATAATGGTGCACTTCTACTCAGCCATCATTGAGTCCATCCTCACCTCCTCCATCACCGTCTAGTACGCTGCTGCCACTGCCAAGGACAAGAGCAGACTGCAGCGTATCATCCGCACTGCTGAGAAGGTGATTGGCTGCAATCTGCCTACCCTCGAGGACCTGCACACCTCGAGGACCTTGAGGCGAGCGAGGAAGATTGTGGCCGACTCCTCCCACCCTGGACACTCCCTGTTTCAGTCACTCCCCTCCGGCAGAAGGCTGCGGTCCATCAGGACCAATACCTCAAGCCACAAAAACAGTTTCTTCCCTTCCGCTGTTGGCCTCTTCAACAAGGCCAAGGGACCACACTGACTCTAATGACTTATTGCTTAAAACACACTGCTTTTTGCACTGCATTACAAAATGGTATCTTGTACATTTGTATTTTTTGTAATATTTGTATTTTTGTATTTTTATATTGTAATTTACGGCAACTTATATTTTATTTTATTGTATATTTAATTCTATTATAATCCCACTTAGTACTGCTAGTTTATGTACCCTTACTATAGATAGTCCACATATTTAAATTTTAGGTATATGTTTATTGTATGCACCTTCCTGCCAAAGCAAATTCCTTGTCTGTGCAAACTTTCATGGCGAATAAATCCCATTCTGATTCTGATTATGATTCTGACATACACACAAACAAATGCACATCATTAATGTCATTGTTGCTGTTACTGGGTAGCAGCGGGACATGGATACAGCTCCAGTCTGCAGTGACAGTAACATCCTCTCTGAGCGCTCTCCTCTCACACCATCTGAAGAAGCTTCAACTAAAGTAACGACATGTAAACAAACAGGCTTTTAGGGCCCAGACTGTCAACCAAATCAATACGGATCTCCATCCCGCTCTGTGTTTTACCTTTTAGTTACAGACATCCCTTTCAGATCCACGTCCAGACTGTCTGGAGGATGTCTCATGACTCCCGTTTGGTGAAAGAGTGAGTGAGATGTGGGTGCGTGTTTGTTTGCCTTTCTGGGAGTGTTTGTGTGTGTCTGTGTTTCTGTTAATGTATACAGTAAGTGTGCCTTTACACTTTAAAGAGGGTGTGTGTGTGTGTGTGTGTGTGTATGGCATGCATTTAATTGTCAGTATGAGTGTGTGTACGTATGGTGTGCATTTGATAGTGTGTTTGTGTGTGAGAGTGTGTTCCTTTGCTTCATTCCCTGTCCTTTGAGACTCCCATGTTGAAAGTGAGAGTGGGTTTAAACGCTCTTGTCCTTGTCAAGGTCAAACCCAACATCTACCATTAGCGACCCAGGGGTCCGGGGATGGGACCAACAGTAACTTTCCGAACCTCAAGTGTGTGTGTGTACGTGCGTCTGTGTGTGCCTGTGTGTACCCGTATGTGTATGTACTGAATGTGTGTGTGTGTGCATATCATTATACACGTCTGTGGAGGATTATCCCTAACACTCCTCAGAAAGATAAAGTGTGGAGACATAGAACTACTAAAATAGTGTGCTGTCAATCATTTACAGCTACAACCTAACCACCTCCCAGAGAAAGCACCCTGCAATCCCATTGGACTATTAAATAACTGATCCTGCCCACCAAGGTTACTGAAAGGCCCTTACAACCATCGATCAAAAATTAATGACTCTCATTGGACAGAGCTGCAGAGAATGACTCAACAGACAAATCACGGATTCTTCCTCAACCAATGGAGATATCTGCCAAGCGTTCCATTAACAAAACAAATGGGTGGAGTAATAAATGCTTTCTTTTTTTGAACCCGCTCTGCAGCCTGCATGAACACTATTAGATGAATTGTGTATTCTGTTTTGAGACACATTAATTACTAATAGATGTGGTACATCACCACATCCTATAGGGAATGAAGATTTGGTGATGTGTACTGGGAAAAAAGGCAATGATAAAAGTGTATGTGTGTGTGCGTGTGTGTGTGTGTGTGTGTGTGTGTGCGTGCGTGAGCACATGCATGCTGGTGTGTTTGTTTGTTTATTCATACGCAAAAGGATTGATTGGTATCACAGCCATGATTATTCCAATCCTGTGAGAGCCTTTCAAATGTACTTGCAAATATGTGTGTGTGTGTGTGTTTATGTGTGAGTGCCCATGTGTGTGTTTGTGATTGTGCTCACGAAACACATTTCTCCATTCACACCTGCCTCTATTTATCCAGCAGGAGAGGAATGAAAAATTCAGAGTGAGGGAAAACAAATCAGAGCAGCACAGAGGAGAGATACCCCACTGATCCTGGGCTCCCTGCTCTACCTGTCGCTTTGTCTGCCTGCCTGCCTGCCTGCCTGCATTCCTGTCTCTTTGCCTGCCTGCCTTTCAAATCAAATCAAATCAAATTTATTTGTATAGCCCTTTTTACACGCAAGCATGTCACAGAGGGCTTCACATATGCCCATAGAACTGCCCCTCAACCAACCTAAACCCTCAAGGAAGACAAGGAAAAACTCCCCAAAAACTCTCAACAGGAGAAAAAAAATGGAAGAAACCTTGGGAGGAGCAATTCAGAGAGGGATCCCCTCCTCCAGAGACGGTTGGTGGGAGAGAGGAGCAGAACACAGGCTAAACATAGTCATACAGTGTCGATGGGTTTTTAAAACACCAAAATCCATTATTCAACTTTATAGATGTAGGACAGGACCGGGAGACTCGCGACCAGGTCCAGCGTTGGCTGACCGACGACCAGGCAGGTGCTGACAACTCAAACCCCCCACACCACAAGGGATGTGTGTGGGGGGGGGACAGAGAGAGGAGAGCAGGGATTAGAGAATGCCAGGAGCAGCTAACAGTTACAGTCATAATAGAATGAGATCCCCACCGGTCAAGTGTGGACTGGTGCAGCAATTTAACAGAGCAAAAAAGGGGAATTTGATGCAACCCCACACACCAAGACAGCGACAGCCCCCCTCATTTGGAACATGAAATCTGTTCCAGGGGAAGAGAACTCTAAAATAAGTTATACTTAAAGAATAAGGATGGAAACAACCCGTCCCCCGTTGCCTCCAACTAGTAACATACTTACCTTTAACAGTCGTAGAATTGACTAAACAATAACATTTTTAACCTAATTTTAAACGTCGAAACAGTATCAGACTCCCTAATTGAGACGGGTAGTTTATTCCAGAGAAGAGGCGCTCTATATGAGAACGCCCTACCTCCAGCTGTTTTTTTCTTAATTTTGGGAACCACCAGATAGCCGGCATCTTGAGATCTAAGTGTCCTTGCGGGGCAATAGGGTGCAAGGAGACCGGAGAGGTACAGTGGTGCCAATCCATGCAGAGATTTGTAGGTTAGTAGTAGAACTTTGAAGTCAGCTCTGGCTTGGATAGGGAGCCAGTGTAGAGAGACAAGAGTAGATGTTATGTGATCAAACTTTCTTGTTCTGGTCAATAGTCTAGCAGCAGCATTTTGCACCCGCTGTAAATTTTTTAGGTGGGTAATTGGGAGGCCAGAGAACAACACATTGCAATAGTCCAATCGGGACGTAACAAATGCATGTATTAGTTTTTCGGCATCATCCTTTGAGAGAAATTTTCGTATTTTGGCAATATTACGTAGATGGAAAAATGCAGTTCTAGTAATTTGCTTAATATGGTACTCAAACAAAAGGTCTGGGTCCATTGTGACTCCTAAATTTTTTACTAGCTGGCTTTGAGAGACTTTGACGCCGTCTAGGTCTAAGGTCAGATTGGAAAAATTATTTCAATATTTTTTAGGACCGAAAATTTGAACCTTGGTTTTATCCAAATTTAGAAGAAGGAAATTTGCAGTCATCCAAGCTCTCAACCTAGAAACACATTTTTCCATAGCATGTGGAAATTCTCCAGACTTTATAGACATATATAGCTGAGTATCATCTGCATAACAGTGAAAATTTACCCCAGAGCTTCTAATTATGTTTCCTAAAGGCAGCATATAGAGAGAAAATAACAGAGGGCCTAGAACTGAACCCTGTGGTACTCCGTATTTTACAGTGGAGCTCCTGGATGAGCAGCCATCATAGAGGACATATTGTGATCTATCGGATAGATACGATCTAAACCACTGAAGTGATGTACCAGAAATCCCAACATAGTTCTCCATACGTTCCAAGAGAATCTCATGATCCACCGTGTCAAAAGCTGCACTTAGGTCTAGAAGAACCAGGACAGAGAAAGAACCCGCGTCAGAGGCTAACAGTAGATCATTGACTTTCAGTCTTTTTGCCTGCCTGCCTGTCTTCTTGCCTGTCTGTCTCAGTCAGGGGGGCTGGTCCTGGCCCATCCAACATAACGGACAGGAAATATTTGAAGGCAGCAGAATTCAGTAGAACTCCTACAAGCATTTGACTCCCTCAACAGCAAAAGAGGAGAACTTTACTGCAGTGAGCCTCTCTAGATCCAGTACCCTGCATCATCGTCACCCAGGTCTATTACTCTTCCTCTGCAGAACACCTCCAGCTTCCAGTCCGACTGTGCCAATCTGCCTATGCCAGCCATCCTGATGCCAACCTACCTGATGCCAACCTACCTGATGCCAACCAGCCTCATGCCAACCAGCCTCATGCCAACCGATCCTTTGTCATCATGCCCAGTCTACGCAGCAAAAAAAATAAAACTTTTAACACGGATACAGCGACCCTACATCTATAACAACTCTATCTTTTCAGAAACTTGCCAGACCATCAGAAACCCTGGCATGGTCCTTCCCATAATAACCATATCATTTAGCATTTGAATCAGTTAGGCCATTTGCCAGCCACAGCCCTGGGGCAGTGAATCAGACCAGTCATGATATCATCACGACCACCTTTCCCTTCTAATGTTACTGTTCGACCTTGAACATCTCTAATGCTGACCATCTAGAAAAAAAGGCAATGTTTCAGATTTGTTTCAACTAGCAACGCTAACATGCTAAAAGACTTCAATGTGGAATGTTCTAAAGAAAGCTGAGGTGGATTGGAAAACTAGTTGGTACAACAAACAGAACAGATGGCAAGAACATTTTAAATTTAAATTGGGGGGGTACAAGAACTGACTATAAATCAGTGAGAGAACACGAATGTGACAGTAAATACAGTTAGAGAGAGAGAGAGAGAGAGAGAGATAGTGTGTGTGTGTGTGTGTGTGAGAGTGTGCAAACTAAGCAGCGGTATAAAGCTGGTCTGTGGGGAGATGTAAGAGTTTGGTCGGGGAGTTGTGTTTCACGCCTCCCAGGAGAAATGAAGATGGCTCCCAATATGAGGCTCCGTCACAGATATTAAAGCTCTAGGACCAGGAAGAGGAGGGGCACTGGCACCCCCAGGGGAGAGGAGACGAGAGGAGATATCAGAAGAGAGAGGGGACGAGAGAGAGAGAGACAAAGAGAGAGAGAGAGATTAAAAAAAGAGAGTTGGAGTCAGAACTTAAACTCAAGTGAACAGTCAACATAGGCCCATGTTGTCCTTGTGTCTCCAGCTATGTCAGCCTGCGTAATGAGCCACAACACAGTCAATCAGCAGAGCAGCAGGATGGGCGTACATATCAACTCATTACTGCAGAAGCTTTCTGTCTGTCAGTATGTGGTTGGATGTCTTTGTAAAGTCAGTCAAGCTGCTTAAACTGCAACCACAAGGTTGCTGAACTGCAGTTGGAAATCCAAGCATTAAGAGGTTTGGGGATATTATGCCATTGTTTCTAGTTCTTGATGATCTGCCGCACTTTTGTATGTACTGTGTGCGCACTTTTTGTATTTCGCTTAGGATGAAACTAAGCATCTTCTGACTGAATCCCATCTGAATACCAATCAATACCTGCAGGTGAGTTGGTTGCAGGTAACCGTGGTGAAAACAGGACTGCACAATAAGCGTCTCCAGCATGAACCACACAGCAATCCTAAATAACAAGGCCCTCCATGTCCCCCTCCAGGAGAGGGGAGCCACATCTGTTCCAGCTTCTGTTCTGAGACCAGAGGAGAGATGGATTCTACAGTAGTCGAAGGAAACACAGCTGAACTCCCCTCATCCATCTCGTAAGCTCCACTCTGCAGACTCCTTCCTCCTCTGAACTTCCATATCAGTCAAGAGCAGGTTATATCAGTGGGTGTGTGTTGTGTTGTGTTGTGTTGTGTGTGTGTGTGTGTGTGTGTGTGGTTAGGTATCAGACAGAAGCAAGAGCGAGTTACATCAGACAACAAAGCTGGTGTTGGCTGTGTGTGTTAGCAGACATGCTTAGAACATGAGAAACCTCACTCCCGGCACACTCCTCGTCCTGTAAAGACTCACATCTCTTTGATGTCATCTCTCAAAGGCAAACAATAACAATGCAGGAGATCACACACACACACATACGCTCACACTCGCATGCACACACACACACACACACACAACAATATCTATTTATACCAAGCAGTCATGCATATTTGATGCCTTTCTGTATTTTTACAAACAACCCACAAATCAGAGGATGAAGCCCTAAAAGGGAATTGTGGGTAAATACCTCATCGTAAGTGTAGCGTGAGTCTGCCTTCTTGGATTTGAGATCCCACAGTACCACAATCCCAGCCTCGTATCCGATTATGAGCTGAAAGAGAAGAGAAGGGGACAGGCTCAGGGTTCAACTGCAGCTCCAGAGCTGGGGAGCCAGAGCGGAGAGGGAAGCGACTCGACAAGAATGAATCGTTTTGATATTCACATGAAGCGGACGGGAAACACAACCAGAGGGTGCTGATGAGTCACACCTTTCGACCTTGGGTTACTTCTGGTCAAAGTGTGTTTTCAATCCTTTCTCTGGAGTATATTAATGATAATAATGAATAATAATAATAATGAATCTAATTAATAACCCCCTTCCCCATGAAAGTTGTTAAGACATACTAAATAAAAATACTCTTTTACTTTCCCAATTGGGAGAGACACTTCCAAAGTCAAATAGTTAGGAGTTCATTTTTATTCTGTGTGTGTCTTTAGGTATTGCTTTTATGAAGTCGCCTTCTCAGGACCCAGGAGTCAGAATGGAGATAAATGATCGATGAATGATAGATATCTCAGTTCATTCATCTACAAGTTCATTCATCAATCAAACTCAATCTCCTTCCATCCAAAACCAGAGTGAAGGGACCGATAGGTTTTGAACATCTGAACGAGAGAGAGAGAGACGGAGGGAGGGAGGAGATAAAAGAGTTTGTCAGTTTTGATGGATAAAACCATCTGAGGTATTTTAAAGAGGTCGAGGCCCTTTGAGTGGTAAAGAGACAGTAGTACAAAGTACAGAGAGAGGGGAAGAGAGAGAGACAGGGAGAGAGGGAGAGAGAGACCGAGTGGGATAGGGACAAAGAAGGACAGAAGCAGAGATGCGGAGAGAGAAAAGGAGAGAGAGAATGAGAGAACAGAAGAGGGAAAGAAGAAGAGAGGCAGATAGAGAAAGAGAGAGAGAGAGAAAGAGAGGGGGGGGGAGGGCGGGAGAGAATGAAACATCTGAAACATGTTTTTGAAACTCCCATGAAGGTCCCCCAGTACTGTGGAGGTGGAGGAATGCTTCGTGGAATGACAAGCACGGCTCAACCCCGATAAAGATGTCTTGTCTGTCTGCTTGTCACGCTGCCCATCTCCGCGCCTCCCTGCGCCATAGACGTGCGGACATGATAAACAGCTTATTTCAGACAGTCGTCCCCTTCGTGAGGAAGAAGAACAGGGCTCTGCAGTGTTCTCAGAGTGACAAACGACAGGATGATGAAGAGGAGGGCTCACCTTCCCCTCATCCATGGGGTTGTCGCTAATGTGAACCACAGGACCTGGGTGGGCCTTGGAGGACCTGAGGGAGACAGACAGAGAGAGACAGACAGACAGACAGACAGACAGAGAGAGAGAGAGAGAGAGAGAGAGAGAGAGAGAGAGAGAGAGAGAGAGAGAGAGAGAGAGAGAGAGAGAGAGAGAGAGAGAGAGAGAGAGAGAGAGAGAGAGAGAGAGAGAGAGAGAGAGAGAGAGAGAGAGAGAGAGAGAATTGATTTCTGTGTTCAACATTGTTCAGCAGACAAATTCATTGACTTAGTTTGTTTCAGCATCAAACAAGCAGTGAGAGAGGCTTCCCAGAAAACACACACAGATGAGATAGAGTAGCACTGCTATGCACCCTACCAGCAGCAGTCTGTTCTAGGTGTTTCTATTCAGTTCTACCTTGTTCTCGTCTGTTCTAGGCACTTCTTGTCTGTTATAGGTTATTCTAGTCTGTTTTAGGTTGTTCTAGGCTGTTCTGAGGCGGTTCTAGTCTTAGGCTGTTCCAAACAAGTGGTTGTCTTTGAGAGTACTGAAGCTCCACAGGGGAGGACAGATCTAGCTGTGGAGGACCCTTCAAATCCACACACTGACTGACAGCTAAGACAGATGGCTGTCAGGCAGATTCCCCATGGTGTGTTTATGTGTGTGTGTGTGTGTGTGTGTGTGTGTTCAAGAGAGCAAATAAATAGCACAAAAGGAAAACAGGACGGTGGGGTGCAGCCATGGCAGCAAGGAGACTGGAGGATGAGTGTGGTGTATTGGAATGCAGTCCAGGCCTTCATATTACCTAGCTCTACTGCAGCTGGCTGTTTGTTTATCTAATCTACCTCACTGTCTCACTGTTACTTAAAACCCAGCCTGTTTACAGGGGCACAGACACACATGCACACGCACGCACACACACACACACAAACACACACACTCCCACAGTACTAGAGACACCAACACTCACACCAATGGATGTATCAAAACACACTCCCGCATGAGCGCACACACACACACACGCGCGGCCAGGTTTTGGAGAAAAGGATCACCATGGCAACAGAGGAAAGATGGGCAGAGAGAGCAGACAGGCTCTTAAACACACACACACACACGCACACACATTCTAACCCTCTTGCATTCTCTCAGTAAAATGCAGTGTCACTGTCAGCGCCCAGGCGAACACATGGTGAGAATATGACTGAATATTGAGCGAGTGTGCGTTTGTGACTGTGTGTGTAAAAGCATGTGTGTGTGTGTGTGTTTAGTTAAGATAGAACAGAGTATATAGTCTCTGAGTATATATTCTTATAATCTAAAGGTGGATTTCTAGGACTAAACTTGCTTATAAATGATTGGTATTCACTTGAATTTCTCCCACACGGAAGCACTCGCACCACACACACGCACTATTATGCTGTCAAACCTAATGTCCCATGTCGGATATCGTAACCAAAAAACATCAACTTAAAACCACTTAAAATATCACACGCCACACAATGCCCTATATGTCATCAAGACTCTTTCCCTCTCTCTCTCTCTCACACACACACACACACACACCATCAAGCCAAACGTCCCGTGGCATATAGGTGACAAATACCATATATATCTATAAGCCACAAGAAGGGTTTGGCTCAGTGAATCTGACATCCCGTCCTCATGGCACCGGCTTTGCCTCGCCTCACCTTGGACAAGGACAAACGTACGCACTCATACACACACTCATTCACACCCACACACACCCACACATACAGCCAATACATGCATCAACCAAATCCCCGCTCCTTGCACACACATATACATACATGTTCTCATCTACACACACACGCACGCATACAAAAGCACCAGCAAAGCTCAGAACACCTGGCATCACTGCGGGCAACATCGTCCTACATCACTAAAACACCTGTCACCCATGGCTACAAAAAGTCCCCCATGGCTACACTGGCATATGTTGGTGTGTGTGTGTGTGTGTGTGTGTGTGTGCACGGGTGTTAGCTCATACGGTTGAAAGTAGCATTTGAAGTGTGGTTAACATGCCCACACTGTGAATGGAACCGTCTAGTGGGTCAACTCCACCTGGAGCCAGGGAGCAAAGCCCCGTCTCCCCAGAGGAAAGGCCACTTAGCTGGGCACGATCCTGGGAACAGGGTCCCTGGAGGGGCTAGATGCTCCAGGCTGGCTGGATGGAGGCAGAGGTGCTGGCTCTTGATGACCCAGTACGGGTTGAGGATGGCTGGGTCAGGTCTCTGGAGCCTTGAGCCTTTGGGACGGATGGTGTGAGTGTGTGGGTGTGACAGGCACAGTCTGTGTGGTGCCACCTCTCTGACAGTATGCTACTGCCAGCTGGGCTCCTTCTGTTTCTGAGCCATGTCTCAACGCCTCATTCACTTACACCCACTACAGAGTGTGTGTGTGTGTGTATGTGCTTGTGTGAGAGAGTGAGAGAAAGAGAGAGAGAGAGAGTGAGAGTCATGAAAGAGAAACAGAGAAAAGGAGAGAGGGAGAAGTAGAAGGGACGCAATAGAGAGAGAAACTCAGACAATGTGGATGTTCCCTGTTTCTGTTCAAGTTGTTTGTACCCAGTGACTATGTAGCTGGCCAAAATTATCACACATTCTCTCACACACATTTATACACACACACACACACACAAAGCATCACCCCATCCACACGTGACCTGGCTGCACTGCCAACGGCACTGACTGTAGAATACAGTTTGGTGCAATGTGTGTGTGTGTGTGTGTGTGTGTGTGTTTGCATGTTTCCAGTACAATAACTCAGGAGTAATGAGTGAGTCACACACCTTTAAGTGAGGCAAACCCAAGGCATGTGTGTGTGTGTGTTTGGACCAGAAATCCCCTCAAAATTAGTAAACTAAGGAACTACGGGTTAGGTTTAGGGGTTAGAGAAAACAGGGTTAGAGTTTTGGGCAGGGTTCTATATGGAGTCCCAAACACAGTGTTCAATACAGCAGTGTTCCAGACTGTAGTGTTCTAGACCACAGTGGTCTGGATAGGACTGTTCTAGACAGCAGAGTTCTAGTCCACAGTGGTCTGGATAGGACTGTTCTAGACAGTAGAGTTCTAGTCCACAGTGGTCTGGATAAGAGTGTTGTAGAGTGTGGGCCTGTGGTCCTGTTCCTCTCTCCTCTTGTCGGGTCTTTGTTCTGCTCCTCGGGGCTATGTGCTGTTGTCTGGCCCAGACTGAAGAGGTGTCATATACAGTTCCATTGTCAGTCTTCTGTGGGCCGCCCACTCCACTGTCAGCCTCTGATGACAGCATCAAACGAGGACAATAGGAGGAAGATAAAGGCAGGAGAGCTATCTGGTATCCTTGAAGGCAACAATGCAGGTAGAGAGACAGAGAGGGAGAGAGAGAGAGAGAGAGAGAGAGAGAGAGAGAGAGAGAGAGAGAGAGAGAGAGAGAGAGAGGGGGGGGGGGATAGAAAGAGAGAGAGAGATGGAGGGAAAGTGAGAGAGATGAAGAGAAAGAGAAAGAAAAGAGATAGAGATAGCGAGATAGGGATACTGCCGTCCTAAGCACTCTCAGATCACCCTCATCAAAAAGCCTTGTGTTATACTGCTGTCATCAGAAACCAATAGGCAGTCACACACTCACACATCCACACACTATACTTTTGTGCAAGTTCACAGCAGCTAATTCAGTACAAAAGCCTGAAAGTCTTCAAAATCATCTTCCTATACAGTCCTTTTGTTTCTTCCTGCAAAGCTACTGAAAGTCTGAGAGGAGAGGAATGGAGAGGAGAGAGGAGAGGGGATGAGAGGAAACGAGAGAAGAGGAATGGAGAGAGGAGGAGAGGAAACGAGAGAAGATGAATGGAGAGAGGAGGAGAGGAAACGAGAGAAGATGAATGGAGAGAGGAGGAGAGGAAACGAGAGAAGAGGAGAAATGTTTTAGTGTCTGCGTTTGTGCGCATGCATGCGTGTGGTGTGTGTCTGTGTGTGTGTGTGTGCTTAGCCGAGCAGGCGTAAGCCGTGTTGACGCTTTCCTTTAGTTGGGGAGCACCAGTGGCAGCTCCTTCACTGTCAGGGTCATGTCCTCTGAGAATCACGCCTGTCTGCCTCTTCCTTCTCCCTCCCTCCCTCCGTCCCTACGTCCCTCCCTCCCTCCCTTACTCTGTCCCTCCCTCCCTTCCTCTGTCCCTCCATCCCTCCCTTCCTCTGTCCCTCCATCCCTCCCTCCCTTCCTCTGTCCCTCCATCCCTCCCTTCCTCTGTCCCCCGATCCCTCCCTCCCTTCCTCTGTCCCTCCATCCCTTCCTTCCCTTCCTCTGTCCCTCCCTCCTCCTGAACTCCGTTTTCTTGTTTCTGCCAAAACAAGGCAGTGGCTGCTTGTTCTCTCTCTCATTCTTTCTCTCTCTCTCTCTCTCCCACTCGCTCTATCTACAGTATACGCCCCCCCCCCCTCGCCATCCACCCCCTCTATTACTCTCTCTCTCTTACCTCCAACTCATGAATGACCTGACTTGTCCAGACGTCCTTCGCTTCGTGCCTACTACCGCTCTCCCATACTCCTCCCTCCCTCTCTCTCCCATACTCCTCCCTCCCTCTCTCTCCTCCCCCTCTCCTCCCGGCCCTGTCAAGACTAGACGTATGTGGGTGCCGTGCACTGATCCCAGCAGACGTCTGTTCCTCCCTCCCTTTCAGGGGCCAACCACACGTACACGCACGTACGTACACACACGACACGCACAGGCTCATGTGAGACACGTGTGTACAAGAGAGGAGGGAAAAACCTCTCAACCAAAAGCTGGAGTGACTTATTCAAGGGCTCTAGAGCAGGTCAAAATGGAGGATATGGGAAGGAGCCAGCTTCTGAGAACCTCCTAAGAACCATCTCGAAAATGAGAGAGAGAGAGAGAGAGAGAGAGAGTGAGCCTGGTGCTGAGTGACACTCACAGTTCGATGGCTTTGTTCCACATGATGACATAGCCTGAGAGTGAGAAGGACTCCACGTTGACGATGTGGATGTTTCCTCGTTCCGTGCCGATGTACAACCACTTACTCTGGAAGGGCAGGTGACAGAAGGTTATCCTGGAGAGAGAGAGAGAGAGAGAGAGAGAGAGAGAGAGAGAGAGAGAGAGAGAGAGAGAGAGAGAGAGAGAGAGAGAGAGAGAGAGAGAGAGAGAGAGAGAGAGAGAGAGAGAGAGAGAGAAATGGGGGGAGAAACACAAGGGAAGAGGTTATATTTTCAGGTCCAACATAAACAGAGAAAGAATTTCAAAAGAATGAAAAAGTTTCACACTGTTTCAGTACATCAATATAACCTTCTTCCCCTACACCAACCAAGAAGCTATAACATCTGTAACTGTCTGAAAGACCTCTGAAAGATTTCATCAGGAAGGATACGACATATGCATAAGAGACCAGTGTGTATGTGTCTCTGTGTGTGTGAGTGTGTCCTTCTAGAGCATCCCCCCTTAGATATGCCCTTCAACTATCCCCCTTCTCTCTTTGAACAGAGACATCGAGCTCTGTGCGGGGAGGGTCATACTAGGGGTTGGTTATCTCAGTCTCAACCCTAAACTTAACAGGGTCTCATGAATAAAACACAGTCAAAGTGAGACGACCCTTCGGTCAACACCACAAGTCCGTTCCACCTGAGCTCACCACCACTGACCTCAAGCCTTCCCTCAGGGGAAGAGAGGAAGAAAGAGAGGAGGAAAGAGAGGAGGAAAGAGAGGAGGAAAGAGAGGAGGAAAGAGAGGAGGAAAGAGAGGAAGAAAAAGAGGAAGGAAGGAAGGGGGGGTGAGAGAGGACAGCTAATGAATTGTTGGAGGTGGTAGCTATCTTTCCTTTGTGTGGGTGAGGTGTGATGTGTTTGAGAGAAACACATGACTTGATAAGATCTGTAAGATTTAAGACCTGAGATAGTGTAGAGACGTGTTGACATAACATGACAGGAAATAGGTTGGGATGGGGAATCCGATTGGCCCAGAGGCTAGAGATGATCTGTGTTCTCGTGGTGTCCTTCAAAATGCTCTCTCCCCCCATTTCTCCCTCTCTCTCTCTCTCTCTCTCTCTCTCTCTCTCTCTCTCTCTCTCTCTCTCTCTCTCTAACTCTTACATCATCCCCCTTTTTCTGTAATTCTCCTTTTATCCACCTTTCTCTTTGTTGCTGTCTCTTGCTGCCTCTTTTATACTGTACGATACTGTAAGATATCTGCAGCTCTCTTTCTCTCTCTCACACACACACACACACACACACACACAGACACACACACACATACACACATCCATCTCTCACTATTTCTCTCTATCTCAATCTCCCCTCCTGCAGAGGAGCTCATTCAGAACTGCCAGTCCAACACAAATACACACACACACACAAACACACACCTGGGCAAGGCTAGTCTCTGTCTCCGGTCCACTGTTCTGCAGTGCATGAATATATTCATAAGTTGGAAAAAAGCCTGCCTCGACATGCCTCACATCCACACACACACACACACGCCCGCAGACACATACACAGAAACACACACAGACACATGCACGCTTACACATGCATCGACTCAATCATAATCACTAAACCACTCAAAAACATCAATATATTTTCATACATCAACTTGATCACTCATGCACAGTTACAGACAGAAGTCCACCTAAAGTATGCATAGGCATACTGCATGCAGACAGAGAAATTCAACATCTCATTGATATTCTATGTGCTTATATTGCATATTATTTATCTGTTGATATTTTGTTCTGTCTGTAGTTCACAGGCCTCTGCTGGTGAGGCACATGTCTGGGAAGATCCCCTGTATAGATAAAGGATCGATAACAGTATTAGAGAAAGGAGATGGGAGGTCATTGATTTGTAGCCACCTATGAGCTCATTTATTTAAGAGTTTATGTCTATGTGTGTGTGAATGTGCATGTCCGTTGTGTGTTAGAATGTTTATGTAGACGTGCATGCATGTGTGTGTGTGGGGGGGGGGGGGGGGGGGGGTTAGTATGTGTGCAAATGTGTCTTTGTGTGTGTGAGAATGTGTACGCGTATTTGTGTTTGTGAGTACGTAGGCTACTGTATGTATATACTGTATGTATTGTGTGTGCGTCAAATGCCCCCTCGCCCAGACACACTCAACAAGCCAAATCTTGTTTTGGCTGAGAGGGACGGCAGGATGGGAGCAAAGCAAGAAACGTAATAGCACATGAGAGCTTTTAAGTTTCACAAGTGGCGACCCAATCTTCCACGGGCGCCTCTCCCAGACCACCTCAGCTGTAAGTAGTCACGACACACGGCGGCAGAGCGCCGCTTGGCGGAAGCTCATCTACTCAGGAACTAACAGGCCCACTTACATGCTGGTGTTCGACGCACTGTATGAAGCTGCTGTGTTTTTGAGGTTGTTTGCTAAGATGTTTCACGGCACGAACGTAAGACACTCCCTCATGTCTATTAGTGTAGAAACCAAACACACCCCATGTTACTGCTCCAGGCACAAGAGTGAGACACAGACACTCTTGTTTTCCCCTCATCCTGAATCCTTGTTTTGCCTGTTGAACCAAGCTCCCCTCACGTCCTCATAGGAAGGGAATAAGAGAGGATGGAGAGATAGAAAGAAGAAGAGGATAGAATCTAATGAGTGGGAACATGATAGCCACTTGGCTGGGCTCTGGATGTGAAGTATGTGTGTGTGTGGGGGGGGGGGGGGGAGGAGGGGATTAGGAGGGAGAGACCTTGAGTGAGCAGATAGTGTGAGTGAACATACGTATATAGAATATGCATGTGTGTGTGTGTGTGTGTGTGTGTGTGTGTGAGGGAAGGCTGTTCTAAAGCACCAATGCCAGAAGCCCTCAATTTAACACACAGGCTCAGGGGATCAACTCCTATTAATATAGAGGGGTTCAAACCCATTATAGAACACACACACATGTGCAGGCCATTTCAACATCCATAAAAAGCAATTTTGACCAAACCTTCATTGCACTCACAGTATGATCCAAGGCGTGTATGTGTGTGTGTGTGTCTGTGGTGTGGTTGTGTGTGTGGTGTGTGTGTGTGTGTTGCATGTGTGGCATTATTAAAACAGGGTTGGACAATTAAAGGTGGCCTCTCATCTCTCATATATGTGGCCTATTTTCAGCGCAGCTTCTAATTGGTTAGCTTGTCAGGTCCGCTTTGACTTGGGGGTCTACACAAGGTTCTGGGTCGGGGCCCGGCCCGGCTTAAACAGAACAGAACCACTGGTGGTTGACAGAGAAGTATGGTTTCTTACGAGTGTGTTACAGCGTGTGTGCCAGCAAGTGCATACATGAGTGTGGACATGCAAGCAGTGTGTGTGCAAGAGTGACAAACCGTGTATGCTTGAGAATGTGTGTCACCGATGTGCCCTAGTCCCAAGACGCCAATCATCTTAACACCATCCTTACAGGGACAGTTGTAAAGGTATTGCAGTACACGCTTCTGCAGCAAGGGGCCGCCAGAGGCTCTTAGCCAGAATGACGAGGCAGGATTTCTGCTTAACCCTCAGACTCACCAGTCTCCTCAGACTCAACCCTCAGACTCACCAGTCTCCTCAGACTCAACCCTCAGACTCACCAGTCTCCTCAGACTCAACCCTCAGACTCACCAGTCTCCTCAGACTCAACCCTCAGACTCACCAGTCTCCGCAGACTCAACCCTCAGACTCACCAGTCTCCTCAGACTCAACCCTCAGACTCACCAGTCTCCTCAGACTCAACCCTCAGACTCACCAGTCTCATCAGACTCAACCCTCAGACTCACCAGTCTCCTCAGACTCAACCCTCAGACTCACCAGTCTCCTCAGACTCAACCCTCAGACTCACCAGTCTCCTCAGACTCAACCCTCAGACTCACCAGTCTCCTCAGACTCAACCCTCAGACTCACCAGTCTCCTTAGACTCAACCCTCAGACTCACCAGTCTCCTCAGACTCAACCCTCAGACTCACCAGTCTCCTCAGACTCAACCCTCAGACTCACCAGTCTCCTCAGACTCAACCCTCAGACTCACCAGTCTCCTCAGACTCAACCCTCAGACTCACCAGTCTCCCCAGTCCTCTGTCTCCTTCCCCTGGCCCTACCTCACTAACCTAAAGACAAGGGATGAGTCTCTGAGTCTCTGCCTACAGCCATCCACTCCTCTTTGATCAGCTGGAAATGAAGGAAGGAGGACAGGTAACAGATCAGGGGATGGGAAGAAGTATAGAATGCGTCCAGCAGTCTACGCATTGAGAGTTTCCACCACCCAATTCAAATGCTATAGCCGCTTGCTTGATTTTTTGGGGGTGAAAATGTCCTGAGGCGTCCACCCTGGTTACATCAACAGAACCAGGTCATTATCCTAGGTAGGCTCGAGATGAAGAGTTAGCTGAAAAATCCTCAAAAACATATAGTTCACAAAGATACCAAAGCTCTCATGGAAAACCAAAACAGTATGAAAAAGCTGCGTCATAATTCATTGTTAGGAGGAATACATCATGGATGTAGGTTGATATGTTCTGTCTGGTCCTATGCTGTCTGTGCTGTATTTCTCTGTTTTGTTTTGTGTTGTTCTGTTCTGTTCGGTGCTGTGCTGTGCCGTAAACTGCTCTTTTTCATTCTGTTTCATAGAGTTGACAGCTCGAGTTAGGTCTCTGTCCGTTTGTTGACAGGGAAAATGGCCGGCCTGTCTCCACCAACCTGACAGACTGTGGTTGAAGTGTTTAAAGAAAAAAGTAAGAATTCAGGAAACAAAGGGAGGAGGGGAGGAAGGGAAACTAGAGAGATGGGATGAGTTTTTGTGACAGAGGAGAGTTTCAGTCACTGTTTAATCTGCCAGTTTATTTCCCCTACTTGGAAATTTTAAACACTCTCCTCTGCCCTCTCTCTATCACACCAGAGGACCTCTGCCTCTCACATCACATCTTTCTCCTCTGTTCAATCCATCCCTTTCTACTCTTCCTCCATCTCTCCCTTTTCTTCTACATCCTCCTTTATTCGGACTCTGTCCATCTCATCTCTGATGGATCTGTCCCTCCTCTCTCCTCTGCTCCTCTCTCCTCATCTCCTCCCCCCTGCTCTTCCTGCTCCTCTTCATCTTTGTGCTTCTCATCCTCTCGCTCGTTCTCCTAACCTCCTCCTCCTCCTCTCCCTCCTCCTCCTCTCCCTCCTCCTCCTCCTCCTCCTCTCTGTGAGACTGTCTCCGTCTCCTCTCATGTCATAGGGTTCAGACACTCTGCTCCTGACGCTTGGGGGCGATGTGTGAGTGTGTGTGTGTGTGTGTGTGTGTGTGTGTGTGTGTGTGTGTGTGTGTGTGTGTGGGGGGGGGGGTCGCTTTGCGTCGCAGTCGTGTTCCAGAGCCACGCTCGTTAAATGTCACACACGGTGACAGCTGCGGCGGGAACACATTCACCCCTAAAAGCCGCTGCCGGCCACCTGTCCATCACATCAGCACCGCAGAAGCTGATTGGCCCTGATGGTTAACCCCTTCCCCTTTAAGACTGACAGATCAACAGCCTATGTTGTGATTGGCTGTGATGGGTAAGCCCTGCGTCGATGATTGCAGTAGACACGGCTCACTCGTTCCTCTTGAGGTGAGGTGATTCTGGACTCTGGTGACCTCCTTTGAAGAGCTCAACTTACTGAGGTAAAGCATAAAAGATATGATTCTTGAAGGGCATGTTATCTTATGAGTCTGTAATTGCTAATGTCATTCTCATTACAAAATCATGGTGAGATACAGTAGGTGGTGCAATCACGACAATGTGAGAGGCATAACATATTAGGGAGTCTGTGCGCGTGTGTGCGTGTGTGTGTGTAGGTGTTCGCACCTGCGCCCCGGTGGAGATGAAGTATCTTAAAGCTGATTGACTGGAATAATCGTTGATGGGTTGGAAAGCGTAAACGAGGGAGCGGAGGAAAGAGGAGGGGGGAGGAGGTGGAGGGATCAGGTGTGGCTGTGTCATGGCCTGGGGCCTCGCACACACAACAACACATACATTTAGACATTTACATTTAGTCATTTAGCAGACGCTCTTATCCAGAGCGACTTACAGTAAGTACAGGGACATTCTCCCCGAGGCAAGTAGGGTGAAGTGCCTTGCCCAAGGACACAACGTCATTTTTGGCACAGCCGGGAATCGAACTGGCAACCTTCAGATTACTAGCCCGCTTCCCTAACCGCTCAGCCACCTGACTCCCATAGCCCCCAGACACACACACACACACACACACACACACTGACACATACCCCCGCATACACACCGACACTTACCAACGCATACACACACATACACCACAACAACCACATGCTTGCACACACACACACACACACACACCACAATAACCACATGCTTGCACACACACCACATACCCACGCATGGACACACAAACACACACAACGCAATCTATCTGTCAACTCAATCATTGTATGAAAACATATGTCATGTGATATTCCCCTTTGCCTCTTAACAGGACCCTGGACAGGAAACACAATAGCTTAATGACTACAATAAAGATCTCAGTCAACTACAGCTCATGAAGACAGAGAGGAAGAGAAAAAAGAGAAAAAGAAAAGAGATAAAGAGAGAGAGAGAGAGAGAGAGAGAGAGAGAGAGAGAGAGAGAGAGAGAGAGAGAGAGAGAGGGAAAGTGAGAGAAATAGAGACAGCAAGAGACAGAAACAAAGAGAAAGGTGGATAAAAGGAGAATTACAGAAAAAGGGGGATGATGAGAGAGAGAGAGCGAGAGAGAGAGATGGAGGGAAAGTGAGAGAGATGTAGAGAAAGAAAAGAGATAGAGATAGCGAGATAAGGAAACTGCCGTCCTAAGCACTCTCAGATCACCCTCTTACCTCTCTTTGTTGAACTTAAGTGAGTGGAGGATGGCAGGCCTCTTCTGCCTCAGGTTCCAGAGGTGGACGCTATCGTCTGCCAGAGCGCTCACCAGCGCCCCCTGTGGTTAGGAGATACATAGGGGTCATGTCGGTACCCAGTCCTACCTTTCACACTTGCTCACATGACAGTATTCTGAACCCAAGAGAGATGTTGTTTTCGGTCTGGTCACACTCTAACATGGGTAAATGATTATTAATGTGGTTCATAATTTAAATCCAGTGTTAACATGAACATTCAGAAAAGAAGGAAACGAGAAACACAGAAGAAGAAATGGAGATCCAGAGAGATGGGAATGCACTGCACACACACACATACACACACACTTACACTCACACTCACACTCACAAAGGCCACATGCTTATTCCCTTGGCTGCAATAGAGGCTGAATTTAAAGCAGACATCTCTCTTCAAGGTAGTGATGATTCATTACGTGTGACAGTGTGTGTGCGTAGGGGGGGTGGGTGGGTGGGGTGGGGGGGACTTCCACAGGGTGTGCTGCAGCTGCTGAGTCACACAAGCCCGCCCCAATCCCCCCCCCCCCCCCCAGGCCACATACAAAAACACCCATGCACAGCCACATACATGCGCACTAACACTGCAGCAAATTCACACAGCAGCGAGTGTGAGGCTTCGCTTTCGTAAAGAGCCAGAAGGCAGAGTGTCATCCGCATATGGTGAGGTGCAAGAGGAAAACAGGGGGTGGAGGGATGCCGAAAATTCCAGAGGAACAGGGTGGGGGCGGGTCTTAAGTGTGTGTGTGTGTGGGGGGTCTCCTACCTCATTGATGAGGAACTGCAGCTGGATGACGGCTGCTCCGCTCTCATGCTGACAGTAGCACTCCACACCTGGGCGACCGAACCTGAGGAGGCCTCTGTCAAGGAATACAGCGAAGGACTGGAGGACAGAAAAAGATGTGTGTGCGTGCGTGCATGTGTGTGTGTCACAGAGAGGTTAGTCTCCTCTCCTGTCACACAGCCCCAGGGGGTCAAAGGTCAGCAGCACCGCCAGCGTGTACTGTGGAAATGTCACGACATCAATTCCCTCCCCTGAGGGAGAGAACTGGCCTCATCCAGCCTGACCTTTGTGTGGCAGTCCTACAGGGTTCACCTCCTCTGGAACACAGGGGCCTTTGGGGCGCACTGGGTCCCTTTCCTCTCACACCTTGAGGGCCCGGGGCCAGACCAATACACTTCAACTGCTGCCTGCCATCAGTGGGGGGAAAAAAGATACTATTGCCATGTGCAAAACACATACACACACACACAAACGCACACATTCCCAATGCATACGCACGCAGTCAGGCTCAGAAGCCAGTGGCTTATGGAGAGACAGGGTAAGACATGGTATAGGACGACAGAGAAATCAAAGGAGGCTGCAAGGAGAGGAGGACCAACAGAGGTCGAGAGAGAGAAGGAACGTCCGACGGAGAGGAGACAGAGATCAAACGCTTCCTCGACTGAATGTCGGCATGCGGGCTCCTGCTCGTGATGGGCGTTCCTCACTGCCTTGACTCCTGATCAGGCGGGAAGTGCTGGAGGTCAGCTCCTCTGAGGGGGAACCCAAGAGGCGTGACGCCCCTCCGCCAGAGAGACGCCACCACCACCAGGAAAGCCAGCCGGGTCTCTGTTCCTCACGAGCGCGTGAGCAGGGTTCACATATGTACACTTAGAAGGCGTACTCGGGCGCAGCCTAAGTGCGGCAGGAGATACTTGTGCGGCCGCCGACTTGATGCATTTAGCCACATGTTCACACACATACGCATGCGTGCCCGCAATCATACGCAGACACATACTGTGCTAACACACACACACACACAGCCACACACACACAGTGAAGCCTTTGTCGATGGAGCTCTGTCCAGTGATGTGGACGAGGAGTGATTTAATTGAAAACTAATTTAGTAGGTTGCCTGGCAACAAAATCTTTCCGAGGCTGAATTAAGGATGGATTTAAGGTTGTGCTGTTTGAACCGCCCTTTTTGCCGTTTCTCTTTAAACGAAGGACGTCCCAAATGCATATTATCGACAAGCATGCAGACACAGCTTCATAAAAACAGTTCCCTGGACAATGCCTTCAAACCGTGTTCCCAGAAAAAACACACTGGCTTTTAACATTTTCTACCGGTGCCTGGAGCCTAATTTAAAATGTCTAACAAAACATTTCATCCGTCTAGCATGATTCAGGGCTTAGCGTCTACTTTTCATTCCGGAAGGAACCAATTTCATTACAAGGGGGTGTACTCCATCCCTAAAGTACCACCTAACCCAGGTGATACTGAGGAAAAAGCTTAATATGGAAAATGTCAAAACTGATATGCTTCGTAAGGTGATTAAGCCCCAGTTTTGCTGTGGATTTAACCCCTGGTGTGTTCAGCGGCTGCAGGAACAAGATGTTTCAGTCATCGAGGTTGATGACAACATCAGTTTGTCCCCTGTGTTGTTTATCCCCACAGTATGCTACTGTCCCTGGCGCCACTACTGGCTGAGACTCCAATAATGGACAAACTGGCCGGAGGGGAGATATGAGAGTGAGAGAGTGAGAGAGAGGAGGAGGGAGAGAAGGGAAGAGGGAGAGAGGAACAGAGAGAGTAAGAGAAGAGAGAAAGGGAGGGAGGGAAGTAAAAAACTGGGTCATCTCCTCAGTCTTGTCATGTCAGATGAAACTTTCAAAAGCTGACCTCAAAGTTGTCGACAGGAACTGTATTTTGTGACGTTCACGTACTCTCTCATGTGGCCCACGGCCTCTCTTGCATGCACACAGCCCTGCCACCAACAAAGTGAACTTGTCACAGCAAACTTGTCTCCACTCAAGAGCAACAGAGGGACAATTACGAAGACAATACAACCCAGGGAAAGCTCTTAGTTGGCCCTTGCCCCCCCCCCCCCCCTTGCCCCCCCCCTCCCCCATCTCATCACAGCGAGGCTCAACGCCCACCCGACAGCAACGGAGGAAAGTGTGATGGATCTACACTGTCTGATTGTGTCACACACAAGGCGCCAGAGAGACAGACGGTGTGTGTGTGAGAGAGAAAGGGCGAGAGGGGGAGAAAGAGATGGCGAGCGTGAGAAAGAGAGAGAGGGGGGGGGGGGAGAGAGGTGTGCAGCAAGTGAAAGAGGGACGTATGTGCGTGGTGGAGGGAGAGATGGAGGGAGAGATGGAGGGAGCCAGAAAGGCTGGGAGCGCGGAGAGCCACGACGCCAGGCCTGGTGTGACGTCAACGCTGCCCAGTCATTCAGCCTGGCAGCCCGGAGGGATCAGGGGGGGAGGGAAGTGGGGGGAGGGAGAGAGAAAGCAAAGAAGTAGGCATACAGTGGCCCTGGAAAAGAGGAGAGTACAGCAGGCAGAGAGAAGAGAGTTGGAGAGAGAGAAGAAAAGGCAAACATCTACATGTAGGCTGGTCCTATGTATCGGCTGTGAGAGAGGGAGGGAGGCATGGAGGGAGGGAAGTGATGAGTAGGCGTGTCCATACTGACTAAGGGATGCTATGCTTTCATCTGCATAGGCAAAAATATGTTAGGCAGCTAGCTAACTCAGACTATAGGTACCTAGGTAGGTAGGTAGTCAGCTAGGTAGGTAACTACAGTGTGTAGGTGGGTAGGTAGTTAGGTAGGTAGGTAGGTAGCTACAGCAAGTAGGTAAATTGTTTTGCACTGTAGGTAGCTAGCTACCCAGGTCGGAAAGTGTCTAAGTAGGTAGGTATGGTACAGTAAGTCGGTGCATAGGTAGGTAAGTAACTATAGCTAGCTAGTTGGTACAAGTTAGGTAAGTTGTAGGTATGGGCATATCAAGATATCGGTAAAATAATCTTCCCCTCCTTAGTAGGTATGTAGGTAAGTAGAGAGCTCAGTGCCTTAGCTGGGGGTTGTATAGAGACATCAGGCAGTAAGAGCTACAGGGCTCTAGTATCAGAGCTTAAATCACCTATGCGTCTAGCTACCCTTTCAAACCACTGCTTCAAAGTCAGGCATGCATGCAAGCACACACACACTCAAACACACATGCACACACGCTCACACACACGCTCACACACACACACACACACAAACAAACACACAAACAATCACACACACACACACACGTGTATCCCGGAGCAGTGATTCATTTGTCTAACACAGCGGCTGTATAAATAATCTCCTGTGACACATTTGATTTATTATGCAGCCAAACAATTAAAGTTGCCTTGGCCACTGTATGTATGCGTGCGTGTGCGTGCGTGTCACTGCTTCAGCTACAGAGCCTCATCTTGGGCGACCATGTAGCTTCCCCCCAGAAGCCCTGTTAAAGACTCTCTCATTCCCTCCTCCCACACGGCCATCATCTTGACAATGGCCATTTGCTGTGCCACGCAGTTCAACAACGTGATCATCCAGGCGTGTGTGTGTGTGTGTGTGTGTGTGTGTGTGTGTGTGTGAGAGAGAGTGTGTGCTTGAGAGAGAGCGCGTAATCCACGAGTTGCATCAAACACACTTCTACGACGGTGTGCGGTGTGAATAGTAATGGAAATGGGGGTTCCAATAGATTTAAAGAACATCGTTTTCCAGATACAATTGAAAGGGTATTGGAGTACTCTCTAAATGACAGCCTATGCTTGCTTACCCAAATGGATATTGCAGACTAAAAAACATCACAGATATCACACACATTATACTAAGAAAGGCTAGAATACCAGAAAAGGACAAACTCCCAACCAACATCTTAACTCTCTTGTTCAGAAGGGCCAGAACGCGATGGATACTTTGCTGACACATCCCATCACCTCTAAACCAACAAGGGCCAAAGGCTAAGAGACTCCAGGTCAGTTCGGCATGGGGCCACTGTGAGAAGTGGGCCCTGTGTGCAGTACAAAGTCTTCCCCACTGCATCGGTGGCTCAGAGTGTTTGGTTCCTGGAGTCAGGCCAGATCTGCCTAGTAGCTGAAGCTTAATAACCCCATGTAGCCAACGTCTAATTATAGCAGGACAATCCACCACTCAGTTACAGTATAGGGCCGCCCTGGGACGTATAACTAAAAGATAGAGAGAAGTAGAGAGAGAAAGATGGAGGGAGAGAACTGGGGATAGAAAAGGCAAATCAGCAGAATTGCTTGTGGCTGAACCCTTCAAGGAAATCGTGCTGTGCCTACAAAGAGGGAGAGTACGGAAGAAAGAGAAGAAGGGAGAGAGGGTAAGAAAGAGGGAGAAATAGAAAGTGTGGAAAAAGGAGAGATGCATTAAAGATCAAAATCAGAGCAAGATGGAGGGGATATTGAAAAGTGGAGTGAGAGAGAGAGAGAGAGAGAGAGAGAGAGAGAGAGAGAGAGAGAGAGAGAGAGAGAGAGAGAGAGAGAGAGAGAGCGCAAAAGAGTGAGAGAGAGTGAGAGTGCGAACGCAAAACGAGAGACAGAAAAGGAGCAAGAAGGAGAGAGAGGAGAGTGAGGAGAAAGAGCAAGGGCAATGGAACCAGGAGACGACACAACAGCGCTTTAACAGAATATTCACGTAGTATTCATCGTCCAGGGTTTAGTCCCCATCTATTATACATGTACTGGGTCCCCCCCAGCCACACCCTTGGCCCCCAGCCCCGGGCTCACTGTAGAAGAGCAGAGCAGCATTACAGCCCTCCTGTCATTCCCTGCTGGCCAATTACACCATCACCTCCTCAACCCGTCAGACAGTTCAGATAGCTAATCAGCTGGGCACGCTTTTTACCTGGGCCACCATTGTAGGTCAAGTCATACGGGCTCACGATACACCTAATATATGACATGTAGAGTTACAGTGTTGTTTATACCTATAAGCTGCTGTCCCTCTACGGTACTAGGCCACGAAGTAAAGTCAGACAGCTACAGTAAAACATTCAAACGCTAATGTCTAGCACATTACTCTACCGCTCCCTATGGTGGCGTCGTGCGCAAGTCAGGCTACAGCAGGAACGGATGCACAAAAATGCGATCGTCTGTCATCCACGCGCACCCTCTCTCATCGGATTTCCCGTATCGAACGCACACCCGCTTTGAACGGATAAACACGATCGATCAGCCATGTGACTGGGCCAGCGAGGGGCCAGCTTATCACTGACGCCGAGGGGAGCAGGGAAGGAAGCACATCCCACCCATCAACATCTGATTCATGTCAATATTAAAACATGGTGGTCCCGAGTTACAGATCCTAAACCGTGAAAAAGTAGGGAGAGAGAAGGTGGAACGGGGGGGGGGGGGGGGGGGGGGTAAAGGTAACTGTCAACCTCTATATGCTGAGATCTATTATGCATGCAGAGTTTATTAGACAACCTTTTATCTCGCGCAGGCCTTCACAGACCCCCCCCCCCCCCCTCTGTGCTGTTGTGCGACAGAGGACAGGAGAGAGTGAAAGAGAGAGAGACACAGAGAGAGAGAGAGAGAGAGAGAGAGAGAGAGAGAGAGAGAGAGAGAGAGAGAGAGAGAGAGAGAGAGAGAGAGAGAGAGAGAGAGAGAGAGAGAGAGAGAGAGAGAGAGAGAGAGAAGGGGATACAGTTAAGAGACGTCGGTTCAAATAAAAACAGCATTTTTGCCTTTACAGAGACGGGATGAGGGCTAAGCACAAAAGAGAGGAAGAGAGGAAGGAAGACACAGGGCCCCGTATGACTAAATGAATCTGACTGGCTCTTGAATAATGAATGTGGCAAGCTGGGAGCCGGCACACACACTTAGTTGGCTTAATATTTTACACTTTGGAAGCAGAGAGAGGGAGAGAGAACACCGTTTATCGTGGTTGTACGTTAACCTTGAGATACAACAGTGTCAACTCAGCTCCTCCTCTGACGCACAGTCGGCTGACCGACGGGCACACACAAACACATGCAGAAACACGGTCGGTCATATTTCAAGAACATGTATCTGTTCTCATGAATATTCATCACAGATTGCTGTATTTTCTTTGATTCCCTCTTTCTGTCTTTGTCTCACACAAACATACACACACACACACACACACCTACATATACACGCCCTACCAAATATCACACTGAGCCATAGAAAGACAGAGAATAGTGGGAGGAACAGAGGGAGCTGGTAACTGAATGGAGACTCTTGTCCACAACAACAGACAGCAGGACTGTGCCCCCCCCCTCCTCCCCCCCCCTCCCTTTTCTCCCCCTCCTATCTCTCTGGCGCGGGCATCAAACGCTCCCCTAACAGGTAGAGCCACAGGAGGGGAGTGTGGCCGCTGACCCAGAAGCCCTTGCAGCATGCCAACTCAGTGCCTCTTGCTCAGGACACAGCTCCTGTGAGGAGTCGGCGACACCACCCAAAGCTCCGTACAGTAGGTGTGTGCATGCGTGTGTGTGTGCGTGCGTGCGTGTGTTCGTGCCATTCCAAACCTATCCCCGTCGGAAAACCGGAGGGATGGCAAAAGCTCTCATTGACAGAGAGACGAGGGCAGGGATTCTCTGTCATAGCAGAGTGGACCCCGATCGACCATCTGCAAAGCGCGCGTGTGTGTCTTATCAAGCGGAACACATTGGAAACCTTTGTGTGTCCCTCCTCTGAACACCAGAGACCTTGTTCCCCTGTGTCTGGCCTTCCTTCCCCCAGATCAAATGCAACAAAGACACAAATACACAAGAACCACTCACACACACATAGGGGGGAGAGCCTTAGGGCTCTGGAGAGTGTGTGTGTGCGCGTGTGTGTGTGTGTGTGTGTAAACTATATAGGGTGTGTGACTGTGGGTTAACTCAGGTGACGCATTAGAATGGATTAAGTGATTCCGAACTCCAAAGAGGAAGTCATTCCCTCTGAACGGGGGATTAATAAAAAGCACACCCACACAGTACACACAACCCCACCCTCCAGATACACAATCACACACACACAACCCCACTCTCCAGATACACAATCACACACACATAACCCCACCCTCCAGATACACAATCACACACACACAACCCCACTCTCCAGATACACAATCACACACACATAACCCCCTCCAGATACACAATCACACACACACAACCCCACTCTCCAGATACACAATCACACACACATAACCCCACCCTCCAGATACACAATCACACACACACAACCCCACTCTCCAGATACACAATCACACACACATAACCCCACCCTCCAGATACACAATCACACACACACAACCCCACTCTCCAGATACACAATCACACACACATAACCCCACTCTCCAGATACACAATCACACACACACAACCCCACTCTCCAGATACACAATCACACACACATAACCCCACTCTCCAGATACACAATCACACACACATAACCCCACTCTCCAGATACACAATCACACACACACAACCCCACTCTCCAGATACACAATCACACACACATAACCCCACCCTCCAGATACACAATCACACACACACATAACCCCACCCTCCAGATACACAATCACACACACATAACCCCACCCTCCAGATAGACAATCACACACACATAACCCCCCCCCTCCCCCTACCGCCCTTGACACACACGCACATATACTGTACATGCACACAACGCTTAACCACGCATAGACACACACACAGAGGCAGATACACAGGTATTAGGCAACTTCCATGAAGCAGATGCTATGACACACACGTCTAAAGCATGATCCGGCGGCACACACACACACCGTATATATATCCCACGGAATTACAGACAGGGCATTAGTTACTTCACATTCAATACAGTACTCCACAGCACTGAGCAGGGAGAGATAGAGAGCGTGAGAGAGAGAGAAGACACATCGAGAGAAAGAAGGAGAGAGAGGGAGAGAGAATCTTTGATCCTTAATACTTACAGTACTGAGTCACTGTGTGGTGTCATGATGCAATAGGGCCTGAAATGTAAAAGCACTAAGTAGTAAAAGGTACTGTAGTCAAACTGGCACACGCACGCACACACGCAGATACTGGGACCACACTGGTGTTCCTGTGTTGGCACATTGTTCACAGTGATTATGTAAGCCAAGAGGATTGTTCCTGTCTATTGTGTGTCTGCGTGTGTGCCGTTTGATGAGGGCCTTAATCATGGGTAAAGAACCCCCCCCCCCCCCCCGCACACGCATACACACATTCAACTGTCTATCAATCCCTTTCTCCCCTGGTCTCTGCATTTATCTTACTCTCGATCTATCTCTTTCCATTTCCCCTCGAATATCTATCTTTTAATCTTTGTCTTTCAGCTTTCTCCTCCCCATTCTGAATTTGATATCTCTCTTTCTCTGTCTCACTCTCTTTCTCTCTCTCTCTATCTCGGCCCTGCTGTGACTAAGACCTTCTCCTGTGAGACATTATCCACCAAGACAAACATGAGGGATTCTGGCCTAAATATATAAACATGCGTGTGTGTTTACATGATGCCTTTGTGTGTGCAAGTGTGTACTTGTGTACGTGTCTGTGTGATGTGTGTGTCGGCCCTGGCCCAACACATCTGCCCTCCCAGAATCCCCTCCTTTCCCTCCGCCCTCATCTAAAATTCCACCCTGACAGTTTGATTGGCTCATCTCTCCAGGGGAGGTGGGGAAACAGAAGGACAAAACCCTCCACTTAGGCGTTGTCGTGGGAACGCAGCGGCCAATGGCAGCGTCCCAGAGGTAAAGTCACATTCTGCATGATTCTCATAGAGTGTTCCGCCGTCCGAGCCTTCACATCGCGTTACCGTCGACATCACCGTTACCGGCAGGCTGAAGGGCGCTTACGGTAAGCCGGGGGAGCGACACAGTGTCCCGGGGAGAGGCCCACAACAAACGGCTTGTTCCCTTCCACTTGATCTACCCGGCGACGGGGACGGAGACATCCAATAACCCAGCCTGAGTTGTGCTCTCCGTGTGACAGTGACTGGGTTAGAGGGCCAGAAGCCAACAGTGGAGGGCTGGCCCTTCTGTTACAGTGCTGTTGCTGTCCTTGAGAGGTGCACCACAAGGTTGTGCGGTTCTTTTTGCCTTTGTCTCGTCTTCTAGAGTGTGGAAAACAAATGTGCGCACCCGCACACACACACCCAGCTGCACAGCCCCCCTACAATGGCCTCGGCCATAAAAAATGCATGGCACTGCAGCAACAGTTTCTAAAAATGAGCCCCTAATCGTTACACACAGAGAACCGCCCGCTGACAGTCGCACGCATGCGCGCGCGCACGCACACTTGCTATGCTTACTTAAGTTGCTTACAGAGCCCAAATGTCAGCCCTTAACAGACATACAGGTGCATAAATAAATAGACAGACAGGCAGACAGCGACAGTTCAGCGTACGTGTCCAGTAACTACACTGGGACCTGGTCGCTTAAACCCTCCTGTTTCAACTCATACTGCAGCCAGGCAGTTATACAGCTATCATTGCCACCACTCTTAATGCGAATGCCACAGGAATGCCAAGCGGCGGACAGGAAGAAGAATCAGGCCGATAGACCCTGATGGAGCCTAGTGGCCCGGTTTGCCTGACATGGTGGAGCACTAAGAAAGCCCTTCCCACACCCACTCCCGCACTTCCTGTTCATCACTCACTCGTTCTCTAATCGCGACGGCAGGAAGGCCGAGCGGGGGGGCTGAGTGAGGGTGTGACCGAGCCATCGACAGCACATTACCTGCTCTCATTGAGACGGACGGAGGAGCGGTTGATGTCGCAAAATGTTAAGTCCTTTGTTGTTCCAGTTCTCACTGAGCGGGAGGAACTTGGGGTCGGAGGGAGGGAGGGGGGGGGGCAAGGTAGTCAGAAGGGGGCAGAGGTAGTAAAGAACAGTACTGCTGCAGTCTCACCACGGTGTTGGACCGCACCGGGAAAAATCCCTTCCTGGTTTCACGACATAACGTTGTTGTTTCAGAGACTCGCGTGCTGGTCGGCGCCAAGCATGTATTACAGACGTATTTATTTGAATTTAAGTCTGTGTTCTGAAGGCACATGGAGAAGGAAGGTGGGGGTGGGGGGGTGAGAGCTGCTCGGCCAAGCACACTGAGCTGGATATGAAGATGTGTGCCCCTACACACACACACACACACACCCAGACCGCCCCGGGAGCCTCACCCTTATCTCTACGCACTAAGTGGGAGCCCTGGGGGACACAGTGCCAGCGTGTGCGTGGGTGAGGTCCCTGACCTGGTCCGGGTTGGGTGGCATTTTGGACGACGATAAGACGGGCAGCCAATAGATAACTCGCCAAAAGATGAAAGCTCCGCCCACGCAACACCGGCCGTCTGACTCAGCCAGCGTCTGGAGACGTCCAGGCCTCATGCCACTCTCACACGCTCACGCTGCTGCACTTATCCTCCATTTCATCCCTCCTTTATTCTTCCTTCTGTTGGCACCACAGGGACTCCCCTGAAAAATTCCCCTGGCTGTTGGAAACCTCGGTGCCTGGTTGGTCGACTGGAATGTTCTAAAACCGCATCGGACTGACTGGACTTTTCTAGAATTCTATGTCTATGTGTCTGGACCATAAAAGAACTCTTTGTCCGGCTGGCTGAACTGATTTGGAGCTCTGCATCTGACAAGCTGGCTGGTTGGCCAGACTGTTCTAAAACTAGCAGGCTAGGCTGTTCTGGGTCTGCGTCTGTCTGTCTGGACTGTTCTAGAATGCTGCGTCTGGATAGCAGGCTAGGCTGTTCTGGGTCTGCGTCTGTCTGTCTGGACTGTTCTAGAATGCTGCGTCTGGATAGCTAGACAATTCTAGAACACACTGTGTTTCCCTCCTGCAGAGATGGATCCCTCCCACTCAGAAGAGGATACTAAGGCAAACAGACACAGTGTTCCATCACCCCCTGCTTGCAAACACACATACAAGTAAATTTTCCCTTGAAGCCCTCCCTTGTCCCCTCTTTCTCTCTCTCTCTCTCTCTCTCTCTCTCTCTCTCTCTCTCTCTCTCTCTCTCTCTCTCTCTACCTCTCCCATTCCACTCCTCTCTTTCAATCTGTTTTTCCAGCCTGCCCTCTTCTATCTCCTTCCCTTGATCCTGCTCGGTCTACTCCCTTGATCCTTTGCTCTCTTCCCTTGTCTCTTTCAGCCCCTGCAGCACATCTCTCTCTCTCTCTCTCTCTCTCTCTCTCTCTCTCTCTCTCTCTCTCTCTCTCTCTCTCTACTTCTCTTTCTCTCCATCCCCCTTCTTTCCGTCCATCCCCTCCGGTCCCCAGTTGTCTCCCGCCCCCTTTGCACCTCCCCCACTCCCGCATTTGACATCACAACATAATCCGCATTCTGGCTCAATCAGACGGAAAAGCACAAACAGACCCGCGGCCGTTCACATTCCCACTCAGGTCCACCCATGGGGGGGGGGGAGGGGGGGGGAGGGGGGGAGGGGCGCTTTGCATGACAGCCATGTGGCGAGGCATTAAAGACTGAGTCATCTCGCCGTGCTACACGTGTGTGTGCTCTTGCCATGGGCGCCACATGTAATGTCACCATGGCCTATGAAAGATGAGCAACAGGAGCAAAGCACAGCTGGGAGTGAACACACCACCATGTCTGACGAAGCAGCCGTGATGAACCCATCCCTGGTTCCTGAAGACAGTAGGACACCGTGTATCTAAGTTGTATAAAGGTAATGCCATGTTTATCCACCCGTGATTGTAATTGCAGAGGGACAAGAATGTGATGCGGGCCTGTGTTGTTTCTGTGGGTTTAACAGGACAAACATATAGGCCTGAGAGGCTTGCTGTGGGGTGCAGAAGCAAACATAGGGTTAGGTTGTGACAGCATCAGGGTTAGGTTGTGACAGCATCAGAGTTAGAATTAGGTTGTGACAGCATCAGGGTTAGGTTGTGACAGCATCAGGGTTAGGTTGTGACAGCATCAGGTTTAGGGTTAGGTTGTGACAGCATCAGGTTTAGGGTTAGGTTGTGACAGCATCAGGGTTAGGGTTAGGTTGTGACACCATCAGGGTTAGGTTCTGACAGCATCAGGGTTAGGTTCTGACAGCATCAGGGTTAGGTTGTGACAGCATCTGGGTTAGGTTCTGACAGCATCAGGGTTAGGTTGTGACAGCATCAGGGTTAGGTTGTGACAGCATCAGGGTTAGGTTGTGACAGCATCAGGGTTAGGTTGTGACAGCATCAGGGTTAGGTTGTGACAGCATCAGGGTTAGGTTGTGACAGCATCAGGGTTAGGTTGTGACAGCATCAGGGTTAGGTTGTGACAGCATCAGGGTTAGGTTGTGACAGCATCAGGGTTAGGTTCTGACAGCATCAGGGTTAGGTTGTGACAGCATCAGGGTTAGGTTGTGACAGCATCAGGGTGTGCTGTCTGGCATACGTGGGCAGAGAACAGGGGTTCCTCTTGGCGACAATGTTTTTCAAGTCGCCGGACAGAGCGTCACAGATGAGACTGCTTCACATTGAGAGAATCAGAATCCTCTGTTTTGATACAGAATGCCGGCCATCAGGAAGACAGGCATCATGGAAATGCCCCCCCCCTCTCATTTTCCAAAGAAGTAACAGCACAAATATACCTGACTTGTATCTGTTCTGGTTGCCGCTAGAAACTGGGTAACAGGTTTAACAGGTTCAAAACAATCCCAAATGATCAATTCTGTCAGTGTTGCATAACTTTCCATTTTGTGTCTACCTTGTGCATTGGGCATTACTTAGCTGGATGGAGAAAGGTATGAATCTCATAGAGAATCAAGCAGGGAGGGGTGGAAAGAGAGAGAGACCGAGAGATATAGAAAAAAAGAAAAGAAAGATTTCGAAGGACAGAGAGGGAGGGATAAAAAAGAGAGAGAGAGAGAGCGGAAGCAAGAGAAAGAGGGAGACGTAAAAGGTTTCAGTTCAGAGCGCACATTTGCTATTCGGCACACACCGTGACGCCTCCAATGCTTCAAACAGGAAATGTTGAGCAGGTTCAGCCGTATCATACATCAAAGATGGGCCTGAAAAACCCAGTAAACCTCACACACCCATCTTTACTACACCACATCGCCATGGTCACCAGGTAAACTTATATTATTAAACAAATGGGGTAATGTGTGACCATTTTTACATTTGATGATTTTACAGCAATTCAAAGTATTTATTTCAAATAATAGTTCCTAAATCTTGCGCATGAGGATCAGGTTGTGGTTCACCCATGGTGTTGTCATGGAAATTACAAAGGATGAGCTTGGTAAACTTCCTGCCTAGGCCTATAGGTGGGCCTATTACAAAATATATTTATTTTAGATTTAAGTATTTGTATGCAAAGACTATACAAGGAATATAGTAATATATTTGGATGAAAGTATGCAGAGATTCTTGTCCTAAAATAGTTTAGGTCAGTGTTGGAATGTTTTGTTCTTAATTACTCAATCTACTTTAAGCAAGAGTATAAAGAATGTTTCCTGATTAAAGTATAGTATCTTAGTGAGATGAACCCAGCTCGCTGTCCTCAATTGGAGAACTGTGAAGCTACATGTCAACAGAAAAGTCTAAATACTATTTAGCATGTGTCGTTAATTTGACTAGTAAGCAAACTGCCTTTGAAAGTGTTGAGGAATCAATTAAGACACCACACAGTGTACAACTACATGCTGCTTTACAGTAGCTAGCTATAGAGTTGCTACAGCAAACAAGCAGAGAAGCTAAGAGTAGCCTGCTTTAAAAGCTTCTCACCTGTTTTATATTTAGCTAGCTATAGCAGCTAGCAAAGCTAAGATAGCATTCTATAAATAGGCTGTGTAGGCTGTGGAGCAGGTGGCAGCAGTACAGTTGGACTTCATAGACTGAAGTACACGTTAGAAGCAATGGTACAAAGAGTAACAAACTCACTGCTAAACCAGTGATACCTGACATCCAATGACACTTGAAACCTTGACCACACACACACAGAGATATTGCTGACAGGTTATCCTTAAAGCCTGTGATGCATGCATGCATTGGTGTGTGTGTGTGTGTGTGTGTGTGTGTGTGTGTGTGTGTGTGTGTGTGTGTGTGTGTATGTGTGTGTGTGTGTGTGTGCGAAAAAGAGAAAATGCCATGTAGCCAGTTCCAAGGTTTCAGCAGACAGAGATAGAGGAGGGTTTTACCAAGGTCATTGCCACACGTAATGTGGCCTCCAGGCGTCTGGTTCACAACACACAGCCTACTTCTCCTGCTAGGAGGTCTTTCATCTTCACACAGGCCCTTGAGTGGCAGGCTAGTTAACCTGCACAAAGTAAATATAGTTTATAGAACAGCTATAAAGAGAGCAATATCAAATGTTTGTCATTTATCCATCTTGACTTTTCTGTTCCGAAGGTAAAGTCTATATCAATTACAGTAAACATGATATTGTCGCATTCTGTGTGGATGCAAGGATATCTAACAACAGGACAAGGCAGTCCATCAAAGGCATGGTCAATTTACAGCCTGTTGACAGTAATAGTGTTGCAGACAGCTAGCCAGTAGCTAGGCACAGAAGAGCAGGCACAGTGACTTTCAAAGAACACTGGCGTGGGCGAAGAGCTGGCTTCATTTGTACGAACCCAAAAGGCACACACACACACAGCTCTTGGGATATTAGTCGATGAACATCCAACCCCCCATAGCCTATACCCTGACCAACCTCGATAGCTTTAAAGCAAAAGACAGATAACAGTGATGAGAAAATACAAATTATTTTATATCAAAGGGAACTAAAAATTATTAAACAACAAACGATGTCCAGGAATGGTAAAGGGTTCGTGATAAGAAGCAGAGTGAGAGAGGGAGAGAGGGAGGTAGAGAGGGAGGGAGAGAGAGAGGTAAAAGGAGAACGAGTGTGCAAAAGAGTAATTGATAGCTTTAACCCATCACAGATGAAGAGGGTGAGGGAGACAAAACGAGTAATAAGTAATACAGAATGAGAGAGAGAAGGAGACATCTAAAGAGGGAGAGAGAGAGAGAGAGAGAGAGAGAGAGAGAGAGAGAGAGAGAGAGAGAGAGAGAGAGAGAGAGAAAGATAAGCTTCATCTAGAAGGGCCCTTAGAGAGCCTATGGAGGTCATATGAAGGGCACTGCATTAAGTGAGTGAACAAACCCTTGTTGACATTTACAACCACTCTCTCGGCCAATCCCCTTCCAGCGCCCCCCAGAGACCATGTCGACATATGTTCCTATGAGGACGGCGACTGATGGGAGTGACAGCTGTGGCTAACCTGCACCACAGCCTGCCGGTGCACAGCTTCCACGGCGACCGCTCGCACAACGTCATTATGGGATAATGACGTTGTGACATCTCTATATTATGAGATGGATCCTACACGACAGTGAGACCGTCGTACGAGGGGATTGCTGAAGGGGAAACGTCAGAGGGACGGGTTCAACCGTTTAGGCACGCGGCCGTCGCTCTGGGAAACCAAACCGTTTGAGGAGTGCGGAAAACGTTTGGGGTTTCACTTTTTAATATTGGTTCCATTTACACGGCGTGATTCCCCCCCCGGATGACTGATGAGGCTGTCACCATGTGACGTGCTGTATCGGTTTCTCTCTGTGCCCACGCCTGCCGTCCCCAGACAGGAGATGACAAGGAGGGTGGCGGGCAGAAGCTCTGTCATCAGAACCACCACCCTTGGGGGCTATTGACTAGCGACTAATATGATACAGTGTGGGTTGTTTGGGGGGAGGAGGGGGAGGGGGGGTGAAGAATCGATAGCCCCGTGGACAAAACCACAGCTCCCCCCCACATGCTGAGTCAGCAGGCCTGGAGAGACCAACCTTTCGTCATGGTGGGCCTCCTGTCCCGGTGTCCCACACTGCTTCAGGGAGACTAAATGCTGCATAATAGATCAGACCATGTCATTATCCACAGCCAGATGCAACCAACAAGTTCTCATCCTTCTGGGGCAAAACCCTAATGACGCCAGCAGAAGCCTTTTGTGAACTATATTGACTCGGAAGGGTTACGGTATGGGTTATGGTTATGGTTAGGGATAGGGTGACATGATGTGACACTAAAACTGACGTCATGGGGTTAGGGTTATGGTTAGAATTAGAGTCCCGTTTTGTGTTGTACTGACGCCATGGGCTACCTTCTGCGTCAAACTTCTTTGTTCTTTACAAGCGGTAATATATGATGCCTTTAGACTGAGACCAGGCTCACAGTAATACAGTCTTGATCTTCACCATCATCATCCTCATTTTTAGCAACATCATTAATATCAGCGGCGATATTTATATGATATCTTTTTCGAACTATTTCTATCCTCACCACCACTGCAGCACTTTCTGTTATTCTACTACTATTCACCACGAACCAAAACAAAATACCAAACTGCCCCAGCTCTACTCCCTGTCCTCTCTCAGGAACTAGCCTCCCCCCTCCAGCCGGGTCCACATGCATGGAAGCTGGTGTTAATTGGAGGCAGAGACCCTGGGATGAGTGCCCGCTAAGCAAGCCTGTGTTGGGGGGCTTCCATCCCCGGCACTGGCCCTGCAGGACTTTGTTTGAAGCCCGGGGGTGATGAGCAGGATCAACGGGCCAGGGACAGCCTTTGATGGAGATTCCCGCTGGCTAAATGACAGCTGCTCTGTCAGCCAGCCTCCAGCAACTAGCCCCAGCCTCCCACCGACTGGTCGCCTCCTGTGGGGGAGCCTGTGTGTGTGGTTGTGTGTGAGTGAGAAAGAGAGCATGGGGTTTAAAAAGTGTGCCTAATGTAAGTGTGTGTTTTCTAGGGTGTGTGTGTATGAGTTTATGTGTGTGTGTGTGTGTTCCTGAGCAGTGTACAGCTACCTGTATCTCACCACACTGCCTCTGTCTACACAGGGCCTGTGTTTACTGTGAGTCAGTCAGGCGCGCTCGGCCGTCTGTTGAGTGTAATTAGTGCACAGGTAGGCGACCTTGCAGGCATCACATAGGCAGCACTGCCTTCCCTTAGCCAGAGCAGTGCACTACTACCCAGCATAGGCCTCACTTGCACCACACAGGGGAGCGAGGAAAAAAAAGGAACCAAGGGTGAGGATAAAGGGTGATAATAGACGGCACTCGATTCAATTTTTGTTTTCAAATGGAGATCTGCTCTTGAAAAACATTACTCGTAAGTTATATCTTAAGCAACTCTCGATATAAATGCTTGTTGTTCTAACAAAAACAATGGGATACCATTCCGTGTATGTCAACCCTCGTGACAACATTACGTTCCAGACTGCAGGCCGATCCACTCCAAGGTTGACACGGTGCCTGGCTCCACTTTTTCTGTTATGTTCTTCAGTTGAGCGTCTGTCTGTTAGCCTTCCGTCAGGTCATCAAGATTTGTTATCATCCAATAACGCCGTTTCTGAGTTAAGAGAGAAGACCGCTCTGCCTCTACCCTGCGATGACTCACTAGCAAAGATGGAGAGAACCGGTGAGTGAGTGTGTGTGCGTGCGTAGGGGTGTGTGGGTGTGTGTGTGTGTGTGTGTGCGTGCGTGGCGAACACTGAGCTTTTTTTCTGAACCAAGACAATATTGAATCTCTCGCTTAAACTTTTCCATTAGTGAACTAGTGAATCAAAAGTGCCCTTTCTGAGTAGAATACCACATGCGCGCACACATGCACACACTCTAACTCACACACAAACACACACACATGCACAGCCATCATTCCTAGCAGAACAAGGGCTCACCAGAGATAAGGGACCGGCAGCCTAGAGTAATAGTCAGAGGTAATTGTACAGTAAATTATTTAACAGGATCCAAGAGGACATCATCCACCACAGACTTCTACGACAGGCCACTCTCATCACCCGACTCCCCAGCTCCCATGTGGCGCTTGTCACTGCTGAAAGACTTTGCTGTTGGCAAGGATGGAGAGGAATAAGGTGGCTGATGTGGTGTGCCTGTCCAACCAGACTCCACTGTGCCCACCTCGGTTGATTACAGGCTGAGATGAGGGTGCTGTTGCTTCAATGTGGGCCGGTTGTGCCTGGTTTATTGGTGGCATCCAATGGAGTTGGTCACTTGGTCTATTGGCCTGACGTTTTGTGAACTCACACACACACACACACACAGGTAAAATTACATTAGTTACATTACATGCGCACACACAAAATTCCTACAAAAACCATACATGAAGCAGCCTTTTCGGAAGGGAGCGTGAGGTCAGGACAGTGAGACAGGGCTGAGAATACATAGAATAAGAGTGGGTCTTGAGTCTAACCAAAAGACCTACCCTCGTCCTACCCAAAAGACCTGACATCTGCCCAGCAACATCACACACACGCACAAATACAGGTGAATCATGGAACTTGGAACATGGTACTTCTCGACTTTGACACACTTTTCCCTCCATTCCCAATCCATGTCCTAGAATCAGAATCAGAATTCGTTTTTTTCGCCATGTATGTTATACAAACACGGAATTTACTGTGGCAGGGAGGTGCAAAACACTAAACATATACAGATCTTAAATGAAGTAAAAGTACAAAAGTTTAAGTATTTCTAAGAACTAAACAATCTAAGAATACAACAATTTAAATATAAAATAAAATATATATAAAAATAAGAATAATGAGCAGCGTGAATGGTCAACATAGTGCAATCGGATACTGAGATAAAGTGGCTTAAGCATACTGAATTGCCATTAGATGGACTTATAATAGTTAAATAAGTGAATGAATAGTGGTCTGACTGTAAGGAGGTTGTTAGGGGATGCGCTCCTCATCCCCAAGGGGACACTGCTGTGCTACTTCCTGCCTGCTCCCTTCCTGGTGCACCCTCCCACCAGGAAATCCTGCCTGCCCGCCCGCCCGGGTGCTAACGCTATAGTGAGCTAGATGCACAGGAAGGAAATGGTTGAGGTTCTTTCCCCCCAGATAGATAGACTGTTATGACCAGGCCCACTTACACACCTGCTCTACAGACATGCTTAAATGCACATTTCGACAGTTACACCACAGTATGTTTGTATGTATGGGTAAACACACAGCACACACACAGAGAGCAGCCTGGCTCCTTCAGTGACTGTTGTCTGATCCAGCCTTCGGTGAGCTGAGCTCTGCCGCATTATGTAACCACACACACAAACACACGCACACAAACACACGCACACACACATACACACAACCCCAGGCAAGGTCTGTACTGCGTAGCGACATCTAAAATTATTAGCTCACAACAAAGTAAGGGAGAGGCTTGGATACAGATTTGAATAGAAACTCAACAGCAAACATAAACATAAAGTGGAACGGGGTGTTCTGAGCTGGAAGAGCAGCAGTGTCTCTGTTTTGCCCTGCAGTTCCCTGCTCTCCTTTGCCCACCCTAACCTTACCCACCCTAACCTTACCCACCCTAACCTTACCCACCCTAACCTTACCCACCCTAACCTTACCCACCCTGGCCTTACCCACCCTAACCTTACCCACCCTAACCTTACCCACCCTAACCTTACCCACCCTAACCTTACCCACCCTAACCTTACCCACCCTGGCCTTACCCACCCTAACCTTACCCACCCTGGCCTTACCCACCCTAACCTTACCCACCCTAACCTTACCCACCCTAACCTTACCCAGTCCAGCCCTACCCAACCCAGCTTGGCCCTGCTCTGCCCAGCCCTGCTAGGGAAGATGGTGGAAGATGGGTAATGGAGCGTCCCTCCAGCAGACATGTCTGGGCCTCAGCTTGAGGCCAGGCCAGGCCAGGCCAGGCAGCACTGGACAGCAGGGCGGCCAGGGACAGCCTGCTCCCCTAGCACAACTATATACACACTGTGCAGCATCAGGAATGTGAACATGCAAACGGTGCAGATTCTATGGCAGCAAATGTACACAAATGTGGGCAATTTCAATGTTTGTAAGCCTGCGTGTCAGTCAGTAGTGAATAGGCGTGTGTCTTTATGTGTTTGTGTGTGTGTGTGTGTGTGTGTGTGTGTGAGTGTGTTTTTGTGTGTATGACCGGCACTTCACGCCTGGTTATGAGATAATCTGGTGGAGCGCCAAGCGACAATTTGAACCATTGATCTGCGTCTGACTGTCTGACTGGGACGGAGGGGTGTGTGTGTGTGTGTGTGTGTGTGTGTGTGTGTGTGTGCGTGGAGGACGGGGGGTGCTGAGTTATGGGGCTACCATCACACCAGCACTGCAGTACAGCATCCCCTACAGGGTACCTACACACCACGCAGGCCAGGAAGAATGGAAGCATGCAAGGAAGGAAGGGTGGAAATGATTCCTCTTTCCATCCTTTCATTACAAAACACACAAATGCTGTCCTACTCACATCAACTGAACCCATAGGAACCAGGCTAACACGGCTGAAGTGCTGGCACAGCAAGACCTCTTTCAGTGGCTCAGGACATTATTCAGATTATGGCCAGGAAAACCTTTGCATTGCAGTAAAGATATGTCTATCATGCAAATCGGTACAAAACAATTGAGAGTGCGTGCAGTTGTGCATATCGGCCTGAGTGGATGACAACACACAGATCAATAAGGCTTCTATTCCTGTGCTGAGGATCAGGAGCTGGGCCTTTCCTGTGCTGAGCTGGATGCTCCAGTCCCTTCTCTCTGTCTCTTTCTTTCCTTCCATCCCTTTCTTTCTTTCTTTCTTCATCCTCCGCCTGCTTCCCCTGTTCCGTCTTCCGCTCTCCCCTCTCCCTCCTTCTCCTGCTCTTTTCTCTCCCTCCTCTCGCTTTCCCATCATATCCCTGCTTCTATCGCTATCCACACTCCGTCTCTCCCCCCTCTCCTCCCTCATTCAATCTCTCTTCCTGCCACCTCCCGTCCCTCTCCTTTCCATCACCTTCGCTCTACCCCACCTATTTCCCCAACCTTCGCTCCTATCGCTCTCCCTCCCTTTTTCCTGCCTCCTCCTCCCCCTCCCTCCCTCCCTCGCGCCCTCTCTTTCCGTCTCGTCCACAGACAGCACCAGAGGGGCTGTGATCTGCGTGGCCCTGGCCAGCATCAGCGACTGGGCAGTTTTAGTGGATCACAAGGGGCGATTCGCTTAAGGCTGTCAGATCAGCTGTCCCCCCCCTCCCCCCCCTCCTCTCATCCTCCCCCTTCTCCTCCTCCTCCTCTTTCCGTCTGCCTCTCCTTTGTCACCTGTCCTACTCGTCTTTTCCCTCTCCTCTCCTCCACCCCTCCCCCTTTTTACTCCTCCTGTCCTTGCCCCTCTCTCCTCCTCATCCTCTCCTCCTCCGCCTCCTCTCCTCCTCCTGTTTTCCTCCTCTCCTCCTTCCCCTCTACCCTGGCATAATTCTCTGGACCGTTCCTCCACGCTGCCAGGCTCAGGCCCTTGATCTGCCACTTCCTGTAATCCTCCACGGGGGGAGAGAGAGTGCAGCCAAAAGCCCCAGCACGCAAACACTCACGCACACACACAAACACACATACTAATAAGAGCTTGCAAGCTGTAGTTGTGCAGCCCTGGCATATAAACATATGGGAGAACACAACCCAGGCCACACAGTTCAGCTCCACCTCGGACACTACATCACCCAGTCACAGCTGAGAGTCCTCACTGCAGCAGTGCTTGCTAGAGAGCTGCATTTATAAAAGCACTACAAGCCTACCAAACCTACCTACGCACGACCCCACTGAGAGAAAATCGATGTATTGTAACACTAATTAGAAATGGCTTCCACTCAAACTCCTGCCTGGCTCACACTGTCTTGGTCCAAGACCGACTGCCTTATCTCTTGGCATGTACCCTGACAACTGTCTGTGCAAGGTGATTGGTCAACTGGCTGTCATTCATCAGCGGGTGATGACATCACCTGCAGTAAGACAAAGAGAGTGACTGATAAATATGGCCCTCTGTTCTGTGGGCTCAGTATCAGGCATCGGCCTCATCAGATTAGACAGGAGGAATGGGACCCCGTCTCCTTCTGGAGGGCTGATCCCAGACAGAGCCCTGAGCAGGGGCGGGCCATGAGCAGGGGCGGGCCTCCACTTCCATCTTCCCCAGGAGAGATTAGAATCCTATCTGATCCAGATCAGTCCCACAGAGCTGGGCAGGTCTGGATTCTAACTCATCTCACGTTGACAAAGTCCCCCACTGCACCAAGGAGGAAGTGACAACACGGATGACTGTGGTCTGATTGGTGAAAGAGGGTGGCCAATGATGCCTTGAATGCTGAGAAGCACGGGGCAACATATCAAGAACGGTGCCGCTCTAAATGTGATTGATAAGGTAGTTAACCAATGGGAGCTGACAAGGGTAACAGGGAACCACTTCAACAGAACAAGGCACACTAAGTAAATACCTAAGGAGTTCAATTTGAACTAGACGGTCTTCAGAGACGCTTAACCCTTGGCAAACCTCAACATTTCACAGATGTTTACCATCCACCATCTTTTGCGGGTTTACTTTGGTCTACAGGAGAAACTTGCTGTTCACGGAGAGACATAGAGCAGAGGAGAGGCCTAGCCGGAGCCGGAGCTGCAACAGTATGTTCTAATGAGCTCCACGGAACGTTTTAGTGACAGTACACACAGGGCCGGTGGGGAGAGGACGTGACGGAGGCCAGCTAGCGGGTGCTCTCTGTAGCTATGGGTTCCCCGCCGTGATGTTCCACCAGCCTGTGTTTCTCACCGCAAGCTGTTGCACTGGCAAACATCTTCTCCTACACCAATCCTTTTGGCAGAACCAGAGAAAGACCATCCTTATCAGCAGTCTGCACATGAAGGTAAAGAAGGAAATGCATCCACTTACCTGCAGGCTGGGCTGGAGAATGTGGAGACGGGCCCCCTCACCTACCACTACCCCTATCCCCACCCCCACAGATACACACCCTATTGGGGATGCCTGGGGAAGTACACCCTTAAGCCAACCGATAGGTTCCCAAACAATAGATATGCAGGGAAAGGATACAGTCTGAGAGCTCCACTCTGGGTTCCAATAGCCAGGATCTTCTGGACCGGGTCAAAGGCCATGGACGATGGCTGATAAGGGAAGCCATGACGGACGGTCTAGGACAGCCAATGAGAGGGTGGCAGGGACATACATTAAGGAAACAGAAAATTGAAATTGAAAATTGAAAAATTTGTATAAGAAGGAATGTAATACTTGAAAGTCAACTGTTGTGGTTAGCCCTCGTGCTGCCTTCGGGTCACATGACCCAAAGGTTCATAATGAACCATCGTTGTGTTTACCCAATTTTACCCAATACAAAAACAAATACAAATAATTTTCTTTTAACCTTTGCAATGTGGGGGGTCTGAGACAGCCCAACGGTTAAAAGAAGAAAATGCTTCACTTTGTTTTTGTATGCGGTAAAGTTGTCGCAAAACGACGGTGGGTCACAATGACTGATGGGTCAGAATGACCCGAAGATAACACAAGGGTTAAGGTTGTGGTATACATGATAAGGCGGGACAGATATATTCGAGACAAAATGTCAAACAATAGAAATGCCTCCAACATATTGAGTAGGCCTACAATACAGTTTATTTTGGAGACACAAATTATGTGTGGTAAAATTGAAAATAATCTCTCTCTCTCACACACACACACACACCTCTCTCTCTCAGTCACACACACACATTCCACTTTCCTCTCTCTCTCTCTCTCTCTCTCTCTCTCTCTCTCTCTCTCTCTCTCACATACACACTCACGCAAACTAACACTCACTCAAGCACATCCACACACACACATTCACACAACCACACACACAGTGAGAGCGGAATGAACAGCATGCGCCGCTCCACTGCACCTGGGATATTGGGATTCAGCAACATCAGAGTAGCAGGCATGTGGTGCACAGACTGGCAACACCAGCCTCTCTCTCTCTCTCTCTCTCTCTCTCTCTCTCTCTCTCTCTCTGTCATTGCATTAGGACTCCGGAAATAAAATACACCAATAAAAACATCGCTTTGGGGCGTTACCCCGGGTACACCACAATATGCACCGCTGTAGGCTATTGCATCAGTCTGTTGGCGGCCGGCAAGTTGTAGATATTTGTTTGCTCTTAGCGGCAGAGCAGAGGGGCTAAATCGTATTACGTAAGGGGCGCTCTCAATTGCAGTCACCTGCTCTACACGCAGTACCACAGTCCGAGAGCATTGCGGGTTAATTACGGTGCAACAAGCGTGGATCTTTGGGTGAATTCTCCCGCCATATCCGCCTGGAACTTAAGCCCAATTACGCACACAGAGAGCTTGCAGCTACAATTGAGCCATTCTCGAAAATATAATCCAGCCAATACTTCTCTTGGCCAAGGCTACATCCCTCACTCAAGTGCTTTTGGCATGTTGTAGGGTAGGACATATCAGCGGGTTACCGTCACAATTATACGCATGCACGTTCTAAGTGGATCCTTTCGCCACGAATATTTTCCTTATGTAATGACACAAATGGGTCTTCATACAGGCGCGCGAACGTGTGCCATCATACAGGCGCGCGAACGTGTGCCACGTATAAGCGACCAGCATCATTTAATACCGGACAATCGTCACCTCGGGAGACTTCTACCCGTCTGCGTCCATACCCTCAAGTGCCACGTCCAATTACTGTGATAGGGAGGTGACGTGAGTTTTGTCGTATGCAATTAAATAATGGTCACACTTTGTAACGTTTATGGCACCGCATCAGACCAATACGTTAACAAGACTAAAATAAGATGTGGAATTTCGCTGAAAGTAAAGAGAGTATCACTGGCACTGAAAATGTAATGCCCAACCATAAATCACGAAAGCATTAGGGAGCCATAGACCCCATGTGTCAAATTTAAATTTGCAGCGGTCTTCCCAGGGAATGCATGCTAGTTTTAAACAGGCTCTGTATGTTTCTCGGCCATGCTGCCTCGTGCACAAAGGAGGGGAGGAAAGGCCTTATCATGTCGAGCCCAGCCTCCCGCGGTGTACAAATCGATGAGGGGATAGGATGTGTGAACTCGAAGGGGCATGTGTGTGTAAACGTGTGTGTGCAAGAGAGAGAGATTAAATGATGGCGCGCAAGAGAGAATCTTGTTGTGTGTGTGTATCGCCTGTGTGTGTGCGTGTGTAAGGGTCTGATGGTAACTGTATCAACCAGCTACGGCCCCAGCCATTGACACGTTAATCCAAACCCAACAGATTATGCAAGAACGTTGTTTAGCCCACCCCCTCGTATGACAGTTCATGTGAAGTGCACATGAGCGATTCATTATAGTATTCCAACATTAGTAAAATCATATAGGACAAACCGATATCCGTACGTTTGAATGAATCAACGTCAAATTGAGATTTTGACTATATCTGCATTGATATCTCCATAACGCACTCGCCATATGCGCATTTTACAGGCAGGGTAGCTTGCCTTGAACACAGAATTGGAAAAGAGAAACAGCACGGCATGTTTTGCCATTTTGTAGAATTAATTCAAAATACAGTAAGGCTAATGCACAAGCGCGTCACCAGGTGCCAAGAAAACGCAGTTAACGTCCAAAACGCTCAGTCTCCGACCACAACGGACCACAACTGAGGGGCGCATGCACTTGCACCGGTATCGAGATTGGAGACTGGGACCAATGCAGTGATAAATAGTGGAAGCACATATGCTACATACGCGCGCGCTCACACTCACACATACATAGGCACACGGACTGTCTGTTATGAGACAGTTATGTTGAGTCGAGCGGCATAATAAAGCACTCTGACTCGCCCACCTTGCAGAGCTGAAAATGCTCGGACTGAAGAGTCTCCTGGATCAAATTGTTCTCTTGCGTCCCCGGTTGGGGAGACTGAGCGGATGAAGACGCCGCTGACAGTCCGTCCAGCACCTTCCTGATGTTGAACTTCTTCATTTTCCCCCAGAAAACACGGCAGTTACGACGAAGGACCACCGATTGAGATCACCCGCAACAGATAAGGGGGGAAAGCCACTCTCGCTCTCTTCTGGTTTCCTCGGTAAATCTCACATTTTATAGCGTGTTTATACCGCAGTCTCCATGGTGAAAACGCTATGCCGCGAACCGCTTGGGTCGGGCTCGTTGAAGCCCAAAATTCGTGTCAATTCCCTATTTATTTGTTGTATTGGTGTGGTGCGTCGGTGTAATTTTCTCAGACTCTGTCCCACTGCGCCTCGGCTGTTCGCTCTCTCTCTCAGTTTCCCTCCCCTCCCCTCTGCTCTCCGCTCAACCAACGCGGAAACGTAGCTGCAGCGGTGCTCCTGCGCTTTCGGACCCGGATGTTTGATTGAAGCGCCACAGCTCCCGTTACTTTCGTCTCTCCCCTTCTCTACCCCTGCAACAGAGTATCTCTCTGTCTCTTCTTTTTCTTCTTTCTCTCACTCTCTATCCCTCCCTCTCGTATTCCGCTCTCTCTCGCTCTCTCTCACACACACACACACATACACACTCACGCAAACTAACACTCACTCAAGCACATCCACACACACACATTCACACAACCACACACACAGTGAGAGCGGAATGAACAGCATGCGCCGCTCCACTGCACCTGGGATATTGGGATTCAGCAACATCAGAGTAGCAGGCATGTGGTGCCAGCCAGCTAGTCAGCCTACCAACCTACCAGCTACAATGTCAGCTAGTCAACATATCAACTAACCAGCTTCGAAGCCAGCTTGTCAACCATCTGGTCAGCCTACCAACAAACCAGCTACTAAGCCTGCCAGCCAGCTGCATTTTTTGTCTGATCAATGCATTGGCTGCATTGGTTGTCTCCTTTCCTGAAATGATATATTGGGTGAATTCAGTACAGAGGATCCGTTCTTTATATTTTATAACTGACCTTTTCTGCATGTTGTATTGGAGATCCTGTTATTGTCCTGTCCTGAAACAGACTGCAACTAAAGAACTGTTTATGGTGTCCGTGTAGAACACACACGTCTAACTGTGTGTACACGTGAGAGACACAGTGTTTGTGTTAGAGGATGTGTGTGTGTGTAAGGAAAACGTGAGGTTGTCTACGCCTGACTGGCATTGACATGGGCACCTGTGGGCTGTCCGCTGGCCCGCACAGACGAGGGGCTGGGGCGATTTCTGGTGGCACAGAGGTGGAAGTGATGCATGTGTTCCTCCTCTGCCCACCTGATACCCAGCCAGGTCTCCTGCAGACCAACAGGACACAGATACAGGAGGGACAGCTGGAAAGAACTGTACCTGTATGTCAGTGAGACAGGATACACATCGACAGCTATAGAGAACCCAGCCTGTGTGTCTGTGACGCACTGTCCCTATGAGGAGGGAGAGAGGTTAGACGGCTACAGAGAATGTTTTTTTATTTGTTTTTCCATACAGCCCATTCCTGCTACCTTCCCATTCTCCTCCCCTCCATTCCTTGTTCAATCCATCACTCCACTTCACACTCTTCTTACACTCGTTTTTTCTCTCACTCTCCATCTTGTCCCCGGAAACCATTTCCAGCATTTTGTCCATGTCTTTAACCTGCACTGTCCCTTGGGAAATTTGAAATCTGTGACCTCCATTTGCTCGATAACATTGTCATGAGGTCATGATGACCACAATGTGATATTGTCATAGCGTTGCAATAGTGGAGGAACATGCTGCACAATCATTGCAGCATTAGGAAAACATTCTTCAGGAACACGTGTTTGTGCAAGACAGTGTGAGGTACTGTGTGTGGTGTACAGTGAGGTACTGTTTGTGGTGGACAGTGTGAGATACTGTGTGTGGTTGACCGTGAGGTACTGTGTGTGGTTGACAGTGAGGTACTGTGTGTGGTGGACAGTGTGAGATACTGTGTGTGGTTGACCGTGAGGTACTGTGTGTGGTTGACAGTGAGGTACTGTGTGTGGTGGACAGTGTGAGGTACTGTGTGTGGTGGACAGTGAGGTACTGAGTGTGGTGGACAGTGTGAGGCACTGTGTGTGGTTGACAGTGAGGTACTGAGTGTGGTGGACAGTGTGAGGCACTGTGTGTGGTTGACAGTGAGGTACTGTGTGTGTGGTTGACAGTGAGGTACTGAGTGTGGTGGACAGTGTGAGGTACTGTGTGTGGTGGACAGTGAGGTACTGAGTGTGGTGGACAGTGTGAGGCACTGTGTGTGGTTGACAGTGAGGTACTGAGTGTGGTGGACAGTGAGGTACTGTGTGTGGTTGACAGTGAGGTACTGTGTGTGGTGGACAGTGAGGTACTGTGTGTGGTGGACAGTGAGGTACTTTGTGTGTGGTGGACAGTGAGGTACTGAGTGTGGTGGACAGTGAGGTACTGAGTGTGGTGGACAGTGAGGTACTGTGTGTGGTGGACAGTGAGGTACTGAGTGTGGTGGACAGTGAGGTACTGTGTGTGGTTGACAGTGAGGTACTTTGTGTGTGGTGGACAGTGAGGTACTTTGTGTGTGGTGGACAGTGAGGTACTGAGTGTGGTGGACAGTGAGGTACTGAGTGTGGTGGACAGTGAGGTACTGTGTGTGGTTGACAGTGAGGTACTGAGTGTGGTGGACAGTGAGGTACTGTGTGTGGTTGACAGTGAGGTACTTTGTGTGTGGCCTTAGGAAGACATAATACAGGTAAGCAGATTCAGAGCAGAGCCTTCAGAGAAACCCTGAGACAGTACCACTGTACTCAAAAGGACAACGTGAGATGATGCTAGTGATTCATTCAGCAATCATTCCAAGGTGACCATAGAGGCATTGTTGGGATGATTCTGATTTGCATAATAAACTGATATTGACCGTCTGCCCTCCTCCCCAAACACAGTCTATGATATCTGCCTATTCTGTTTGTAGAGACAAACAAAAAAGCCCTTATTAGGTAATCTCGCTGTGTGTGTGTGTTTGTATGTGTGTCAAACGTGATCTCGCCCGCCCACACACACACAGAGCCACGGTGTGGGAGGGGGGACCCTTGGTGATACTGACATCAGTGATTTAATTTACCTCCATTGTGTAGTGGCCTGGCCATTCATCTGCCTGCAGGAGGTGTGTGTGTCCACGCGTGTGTGTTTGTCTGTGTGTGTCTGTGTGTCCGTGTGTTGTATTTAGAATCAGTCTGCTGTGTTTGTGGGCCTTGATAAGGCTTTTCATTGAGGGAGCGCTACATTGTTCATTTAGAGAGGGTCAAAGTGCAAACCCAGGGAGAGATGGAAAGGGAGAGAAGAGAAAGGGGAAGAGACAGAGAGAAAGAAAGAGAATAGAATGGATGCTGATGAAGGTCTAAATCCAATCCTTAGTCAAGGTCATTTTTAGAGGGATGAGCACATATTTTTTAAATGTTACCAAATGAAATGAGTAATGTGACAATCCGTCATAAACAAAGCATCTTGTCTCTGGCCATTTAATACAGTGGGACGTTGTTTATGACACCATAGACCTTGTATGGACCAATGACATTACATGAGTACATCAACCCTCACCCACATGCACCCCTCCAGCACTGAATTACAACACACCAGAGTAACCCTGGGAGATATGCAAATGTACTGCATTATGATTGGATGTGGGGTTTATATATGTTAATGTCATGTATGTGTGAAGCTAATCCACGACTAATCCAGGGACAGGGGTGACAATAATAAAGGGTGGCCAAACTCCAAGGACTTTGATTGGACCTTCACATCACTTGTTATAATGTTCAATGGATTTGACTTGACAAATGACTTCATCCTCATTTGAGATGCTTTACTTTGCTGCCTCTTGGCCATGTATATCTGTCTTACATACAGTAGACAGTAGACACTATTGTGAATTGTCAACTAAAAATTACAAAATAATCTATAGAAAATGTTCTATAGCTACAAACATACTGTTACCCATTTATACACCATCATATAATTCAATATACATTTGGATCCGTTGGTTTAGAGCCAGAACTAAATGTACACCTACACACACGCACACAAAGATTTGCATACATTACATGGATATACAATATGTTCATGAACATAGTACATGCTATTCAAGTTAGGGGCTACTGTACACACCCCCACAAATGCACATGAAAGCACATTGTAGACTAAACATTCTCTGAACACATCTGCTCTTGTCATTTCCAATCAAACATACCCACACAAACCTGAACACTTACACCTCAACACACAGGCAAGTCTTCGTCCTTGATTCAGTCTACTTGACGAACAAGCCGATTTCACAGACACACAAGCATTTCACGCATGTACACACATGCACACACACACACATACACAGAGAACCCCAAACAAGCACACACAGAGCCAGGTCATTTCCCCCAGATCATATTCCCCATCCTGTTTGACCCCACCATGACCTTGGCCCTGGGATGTCTTGAGAGGAGGTTGTTGGCAGCTCACAGCTGTACTTAGTCTGGCCCGTCAAAACACACCTGAGCACTGACCTGTGTGGGGCCTTAGTGTCCCATAAGTGTGTGTGTGACATCATAGTGTCTCCCAGGTGTGTGGGTGTGTGTGTGCAAGCAACGTCCCACAGTGCACTGCGACTGTCGCTAATGAGGGAGAGGACGGATTGCTTAAACACACTCCCCCGAATCCACACAGGCATGCAAATACACACACACATACACAGACACACACAAACACAGACACACATACACCTTAATAGTCTTCCGCTCTATGCAGCCACGCACAATCCCACACCAGAACCCAGAGGGACTGGAGGTTAATGAGTCACTGTCCTTGAGGGAATGTTCATTGTCTCTGCTGTGTGCTTAAACAGAGGTGATCTCAATTTCCTCCTGTGTGTGTGTGTTTGCGTTCATTCCTTTGTTTGCGTGTGTTTGTGTGCAAACATGCATGCGTGTTGATGTGTAGTTGTCTTCATGTGTGTGTGTGTGTGAGTGTCCTAAAGGCTGGGGAGGCTTCCCTGTAACTGACACCCCCTATGGTCACAGAGCAGCTCATTAATATTGATAAAGGATATAAGAGATTAACTGATGGGGGTTTGTGATATTAAAAGCATCATGAAGGCCTCATCACAGCCGCGGCACATCTCATGAGAAACTCCACTTATATAAGCACCAGCGTATGAGCTCTCTGACGGGAGAGGAGGAGAGGAAAAGAGGAGAGGATGCAAGCGTGTGTGTGTGTATTGGGGTGTGTGTGTGTGTGTATTGGGGTGTGTGTGTGTGTGTATTGGGGTGTGTGTGTGTGTGTGTAAGTGTATATGTGTGTGTGTGTGTGTGTGTGAGGCTTGCACCGGGGCTCGGGGGATAGACGTGGCACAACGATGACTAGTCTGCTCTCTGGACGGCACAGCTGGTATCACAGCCAATAATCAGCCAAGGCGATAAGATTCCAATCAACACACACACACACACACAGTGATGAGGAGGCGGCGGTCACCATATTAAAGTAAAGGGCATGGCCAATGTCAGTAACAGTGAGACATGGCCTCCAGGGGAGCAGGCTCTTTCGGAGAAACTGCCGCCTCACCAAGCCAAGATGGAGGTCAAACCAGGAGTAGAACTGAGCCCTGTGGAGCCAAGGTGGAGGTCGAACCAGGAGTAGGACTGAGCCCTGTGGAGCCAAGATGGAGGTCGAACCAGGAGTAGGACTGAGCCCTGTGGAGCCAAGATGGAGGTCGAACCAGGAGTAGGACTGAGCCCTGTGGAGCCAAGATGGAGGTCGAACCAGGAGTAGGACTGAGCCCTGTGGAGCCAAGATGGAGGTCGAACCAGGAGTAGGACTGAGCCCTGTGGAGCCAAGATGGAGGTCAAACCAGGAGTAGGACTGAGCCCTGTGGAGCCAAGATGGAGGTCGAACCAGGAGTAGGACTGAGCCCTGTGGAGCCAAGATGGAGGTCGAACCAGGAGTAGGACTGAGCCCTGTGGAGCCAAGATGGAGGTCGAACCAGGAGTAGGACTGAGCCCTGTGGAGCCAAGATGGAGGTCGAACCAGGAGTAGGACTGAGCCCTGTGGAGCCAAGATGGAGGTCGAACCAGGAGTAGGACTGAGCCCTGTGGAGCCAAGATGGAGGTCGAACCAGGAGTAGGACTGAGCCCTGTGGAGCCAAGTTGGTGTACCCTCTGTCCTTCAGCACCAACCAGTCAATGATTCAGGAATTAGGCGTTCAATAGTTGCATGAGCATGGTGAGGAGGAAGATGAACTTAAATTCAATAGATTGATTGAAAGCTCTCTCGATCTCCTCCTGGGTTGAATTGGGAATTGGACAAAGATGTACATGAAGTGTTTTGGGAGGGCAGCAGGTTAAGTTGCAGAGGGGAGAAAAAGTAATACGGTATGTGTGTGTGTCTGTCTGTGTGTGTGTGTGTATGCAACTCCTTGGCTTGTTGATTTGTGTCCTGTTCACTCTCTCTCTCTCTCTCTCTCTCTCTCTCTCTCTCTCTCTCTCTCTCTCTCTCTCTCTCTCTCTCTCTCCCCCTCTCTGTCTGTCGATAGTAAAGATCAATGTTGTCCACATGACAGTTTGGTTATCGACAGCTCCTCAGAGATCCACAAACCCCCTCCACAGGGTTCCAATAGCACCAAGCAAATAGTTTGCTCATCAATGTGACCATGGCTGTGTGTGTGGATCTGTGTGTATGTGTGTGTGTGTGTGTGTGTGAGACTTGCTGCGACTTGACGTGCAGAGAGAAAGTAAAGACGGATGTTTCTGCAATTAACTATGCCAGAGGACTGTCCTCCAGTCCACACTTGATTACTAACATGCACCTCGGTAGTCCTGTCCTTGTATGAGCACTGTCACACCCCACTAACCATGTTGACAGGAACTTAATGTAGGAAGCCTGAAAGCAATCATCTTAAACAGATAAATTCTTCAGAACCTTTCCTGGTGAGACAGAGAGCTGCATCTGGAGAGATGTCTGCCTTCCTGTGCCTACCTGTCTGTCTGCATACCTGCCTGCCTGCTAGCTCGCTGCCTGTCTGCTAGCTCGCTGCCTGCCTGCTAGCTCGCTGCCTGCCTTCCTGTGCCTACCTGTCTGTCTGCATACCTGCCTGCCTGCCTGCTCGCTGCCTGCCTGCTAGCTCGCTGCCTGTCTGCTAGCTCGCTGCCTGTCTGCTAGCTCGCTGCCTGTCTGCTAGCTCGCTGCCTGCCTGTTAGCTCGCTGCCTGTCTGCTAGCTCACTGCCTGTCTGCTAGCTCGCTGCCTGTCTGCTAGCTCGCTGCCTGTCTGATAGCTCGCTGCCTGTCTGCTAGCTCGCTGCCTGCATGTTTGCTTGCTGCCTGTCTGCTAGCTCGCTGCCTGCATGTTTGCTTGCTGCCTGCTCGCTTGCTGCCTGCCTGAGATGAGTGTCATTAGGAGATCCAACCCTCCAGGAGGAGGCAGCCCACCGCTGTATTGGTGAGGTGACGCCTCTCAGCTCGAGTGTAAAACAAGGAGTGTCGCCATCAAACGCAATCAGCGTGAATGAGAAGCAATTACGTTATGAATTGAAGCTGTTATGTGGAGAAAACCTGTCCATCCATCTGTCTGGTGTCCTCCATCTGGTTCCTCGTCCCTTCATCCATCTATCAAGGCAGTGGTAGGGGCGTCTTCCTTTGAAGTGGTCACATCAAATGCGGCTTGATTAGTGCTCACACATGCACACACGCACACCGCACCACTCTTCTCAGAAACACACACTCGGAAAAACGTGGGAAAAAACGGAGCTAGACATCCCATCAGTATTGACAAGACGAGATTCTGACCCTCCAGATGATGTCTCTGACACTGTCAGTCAGTCTGACGTGGAGGAAGGGGAGGGGGGAGACAGGTGGGGGCCAGACAGAGAAGAGAGGGCTTCATCAATGGTGTCCTCTATCAAGACTACTTAGCATAACTGTCAGGGAGGCGGGGGGTGGGGGGGGGGGGGGTCTAGAGGGAGCCTCAGACACTGACATGACCTGGAGTGCTCTGAACACACACACACTTCGGGTTCCTGATCTACAATAGCTGTCTGTCCTTGTTTGGGACTTCCTGTCTGTGCTGTCACTTCCTGTTTGACCTCAGCAAGCAGCTGGACGGTGGACAGCACAGCGGGATCCAGCATATCCCTCAATTACACTGACTGCCCACATTACATCCACCAAACCTTTAAATAATTCTAAAGACAAATTTGGAGGGCATTTCTGACTTTATAATTTTTATAGTGACAGCATAGAGAAACAGGGAATGAAGGGAGTCAGGGGATGGCTTTCAGCAAGGGCCTGCACCGGATTTGAACCCAGGCCGCTGCAGTAAGGCCTCAGCTGATGTGGGACATGCACTTATCCGGTAAGCCACCGGCACACACCCAGCGAATCATTCTACTCCAATACTGTACACACACACAGGGGGGAGATGACAGAAAGTCTAAGACTTAAAACATGGAAGTTGGACCAGTTGATTCATTTGCAGTCCCATAGTCAGCTGCTACTTTGTGAGTGTAGTTGGTGGGATGTACTGTGGGTTAGCTGGTCCTGACCTCATCACTGGCTTTTTGTTTGTTTTGTTTCTCTCTGATGGCGCCTCGACAAAGTGGCTGACTCCCTCTGCTCTCACCCTGCCCTGCCCTGCACCTCCTCTCCCCTCATGACAAGGTGTCTGACTGTTCTGGATCAAACGAGTGAGAAGAAAAGGAGGGGAGGGGCAAAGGAGTAGGGGTGCGCTTTTTGCTCTTTGGTGGAACAAGAAAGAGCCAAAAGGTGTGTACATGTGTGTAAAAGAGAGAGAGAGGGAGATAGTGTGTGTCTGTGTAAAAAAGGAAGATTGAGACAGAGAGACAGAGAGAGAGGGAGGGGGACCCAGAGAGAAAGAGATAGAGAGAGGGAGTGAGTGAGGAGGTGTCAGATTACTGCAGTAAAATCCTCAGCCTGGATCGTGGCCCCTACCTGATCCTCTCTGGGGTGACGGTTCTGTCAACATCAAGGCTCTGGCACTCTGCCCCTCTTCATCAAAGCTGCCTGCAGTCGCTGAGCTGGGCTTGCTCTCTGTAGTTTTCCCTGCATTAGCGTAACCGGTGTGCCCTCCAAGACTGGCTCCCAAGAGGACTGCAAGTCCCAGAGGGCCCAGCAACAAGAAACGACACGTGCAGCTGAATGTTGGGCCAAAAGGCCAAATTGACCCTGTCTCACCTGACTGAACAAACAGGACGGGGATGTGTGTGTGTGTGTTAGAGAGCGACAGTGAATGGCACTGTGATCATTATCATGCAGTTGGGTGGTTCTGTAGATAGTGAAACATTATGTACACGCACATGTACTAGAGATGAATAACAGCCATCTTATAGTGATGCAAGTCTATTTTAGTCAGCACACATAAGTTGGGCTGTGTGTGTGTGTATGTGTGTCTCCGCTTTCATCTGATTTCATCATCCCTCTACAAGTCTTCATTTAAGTCCAGTGTAGATCTGGTTATTATGGAGTAATTAAAAAAACAAAAGCAAAACAAACACACAAACTACAGACACTTCCTTCCATTCAAGGTTAGTGCATGGTCATCTTTCCCTCAAAATGTATTTGCGTCAAACCACAGAGCCAAGAACTGTTGATTATCAGACGACTCTGCTGAATGCGCACGCCGGAGCCTGTTACCTGGTTGGACGGAGTCTCTCCACAGACACGGGGCCGGCCGCTGGGCTCTTTCATCACGCTGCTGAGGGAAACTTAGCGCTCCACATTCAGCTGCTGTGGTAAACAAAGAGAGCACCTTGAGAGAGGCTCCGGACTTAGAGAGAGCGAGAGAGAGAAAGAGAGAGAGAGAGAGAGAGAGAGGGAGGGAGAGGGAGGAGGAGTGAGAGAGAGGGAGGGATGGAAAGAGGGAGAGAGGTAAAGAGAAGGTGAGGGAGTGAGAAAGGAGAGAGAAAGGGAGATGGAGAGAGAGAAAGAAAAGAGAGACGGGGATAGAAATGAAACGCCGATGATGGAAAAAGGAAGTAGTCCAAGAGGAGCAAGGAGGGTGAAGAGGGAGAAGGGAGGGAGTTGAAAGAGGGAGAGAGAAGAAGGGAGAGTTTGAGAGAGATGGAGAAACAGACAGAGGAGAGATAGAGAAAAAGAGAGAGAGGAAAGAAGGAAGGAAGGAAGAAAAGGAGAGAGTGAGGGAGAGCAGGGAATGCTGTGTGCTTGGAACAGGGCTTAGTGGATTAGCTCTGTCATGCGGCTACAGGGGAAATAAGGGCTGTGTTGGCTGGATGAGGCCTGACAGCCTGAACACACATCCTCGACACAGTACACACACACGCACACACTCCTAACACGGTACACACACAAACACACCCTCACATCTTCCACAAACAACAAATACTAATACGTCTAATAACTGTCACATAGGACATACACAAGCGAACATGAAAACACACGCAAACACTGCACACAGACGTAAGACACACACAAACCTCACTGGCGACACGTACATGTAAACACACTTCGTAACACGGTACTCACACACACACGAGTTACAAGGTGACAATAGGCTAGCTAGCCCAATGACTCCCACACGTGCACGGCTAGCCCCAGAACATTGTGTTCTGTGTTGCTGTGGGCGGTGGATGAGGTCTTCCAGTGTGGAGGGAGACCTTTCAGATGAACAGTGACACTTTACCGAAGGATGACCTTGCTCTGCTGGCGCGTGCTCCGAAGCCATCCTTTCCTTTCACCATGGAACACACACGCACACACATTTTCTCTATGACCCCCCCGCCTCCCCCCCCTCCACGCGCTTACACAGTAATGATCATTTCCCCAGTCCAGCCACACAAAATTGAACGATTCATTATTGTCAACCTTGAAAATAGCAGAGCATCCACGGGCCTGCAGATGAAGATAATAATGAAGATTTATTTCCTCCATCACGCCACTAGATGGCACCATCCACCCTTTCATTTTCGATTTGCTTTCTCATTTCTCAGCCGGTCAGCTGACTCACACACGCTGTCCTCAAGAAAGGGAGTCAACAGCCCGGCACACACACATGCACACACAGGCGTGCGTATACACAGGCAAGCACACACACAGGTGCACATTCACACACAGGCATGTACACAAAGACACGCACATACACACCCGTATTGTACATACACACATACACACCAGAGCCTGTGGAAACCCAGCCTCAGCTCGCGCACATTAGAGTTTGGTTCATGCTTAACAAACAATGTCCTTCCACATTTCTCAGTGTCTGGTTACCTTAATACATGCTAATGAACATAACAAAAAAGGCCAGAGCACTGCTTAACTATTGCCTGAGGGGGGGATGGGGCGTGGGGGGGGCTTCCAGTCTCTAACGATCAGTCAGCAACATCAATCAGCCATCAGCTGGTCTTCAGAGGGTTTGGCCACACCCATTACTTATGTAGCCTTCACTTATTGGTTGATAGAATCAATCCAGTGTCACAAGAAACATCAGAATCAGAATCAGAACATATACTGATTATCACAGGACCTCTACTTACAGTGGAGGCAATAATGTGTAGACCCCACTGTTCCTGCCATTCTCCAGAGAGGATGGCACATTAGTTATCTAGTACCTGTCACTCTTGATATAAGCATGCTGCTTATTAACATTATTTATTCATATGTTTTTACCAGCTTTATTCATGAGGGGGCATTTAAGACCAGTTGTTTCTCACTGATTGCAGGATCACACACAACATGACTGAAGGGACAGACTGTACTGTACAGCAGTGAATAGGAACATGTCCTTTCTAGTGTGAGAAGGTCTTTATGCTCTGCTAGGTGGACTGGGCCTCTACTGGGAGAACCCACTGGTGAGGAACCCGGGTCTGTACTGGGAGGACAGGGGTCCACGAGCTAACCTGCTGACTGTCAAGAGCTCCCAGGAGGCTTAGCGGTACTTCGATTTGAATGACAAGGCAGAACAAGGAAATGCCGAGCTAGTTCCTGCCGCACCGAAACGCCTCATGGATGTGACGAAGAACGGCAGGAGAAATCTGTTCCTACAATTGATTTATTTCATGAAAGCATTATGGGAGCCATAAACAGGAGGCTGTTGCTGGGGTGGATCTTCCAGGTTGATCCGTTTCGGAGAACTGAAGAGAACAGCGGTCGTAGCCGGAAAAGGGGGGGGGTTTCATGCCAGGAGCAGCGAATGGGATCACTTCTTCTTGCCGGCGCTCTTGACTTGCTTGGCGGCGGGGGGCTGGGCAGCGGTCCTCTCCAGCTCCGCCTGCCTGGCCACCTCCAGGGCTGCCTCCTCCTCCTGCCTGCTGAGGCGCTTGGCCTCCAGCAGGCGGCAGCGCAGAGCCTCCCGGGTCTGCAGCACCTGCTGACGCTGCCGTGCCAACTCCACCTGGAGGGGGGCGATTCACACATCCTCTCTCAGTGTCACTACTGCCCGAGAAGCTACAGTGAAGGATATTTGGTGCGTGTGATATCGTTGAGTCTCTAGTCGTGTGTGACCCCCGTCTGACCTGCAGGCCGTCGTACGTCTCCAGCTGGCCTCTCTTCAGCTCCCTCCTCTCCGCCGCCTCCTGTCTGCGGTGCTCCAGCACCGTCTCCCGGAGCAGCCGGAAGCCTTGGATGACCTCTGACCTCTCCCTGCGCTGGGCCTCCTCCAGAGAGGAGTCCTTCAGGACAGGCTGCTCCCTCTGTCTCCTGGAGGAGAGAGGAGAAGAGAGGTGAGGAGAGGTGAGGAGAAGAAAGGTGTTTAGTTTAGGAGGAGTGAGGAGAGGTAACCACTAGAGTGTACTCTAGACCAGCACAGTATCAGGTTGTTCAGCTAACATGCTGTACCTCTCTCAGAGACGAAAGTGTGTGTGTGTGTGCTTAGATATGACTTATCCCCTAGGGGGGCAAAGGGCGGGGGGAGTATTTAAAGAGAGATTAGATGGGGCTAAATGTGTTGGCTTATTTCCCATGGTGTGACCTTGACAAAGAGGGCCAGACAGGGCTGATAGAATTGGCTGCTTAATGAACATAACACTGTATGACCTTTCTGTGACACTGGAACTGTTTGACTGGCCAGTGAGTGTGTGTGTGTGTGTGAGTGCGTGTACAGCGTCTGCATGTTTGTCAGAGGGACGGCATGTTATTATGAGTGTGTGCAGGTCTTTAATTGTAGGTCTGGGATTGTAATACCGTGAGTGTGTGTGTGTGTGTGTAATTGCAGACTAATCTTCTAAAAGACAGGTTGCAGGACAGGTTGCAGGACAAAGTACCAACCATCATTTCCCATGCACACACACACACACACACACACACACACACACAGGCAAGCACACACACGCACACATATGCGTGCAGGGTGAAAGGGGCAAGTCTCATCAGAGCACTGGGCTCATTGGACCCCAGAAATAGCTCTCTAATTAATAGACCCAAATATCATCTCATTTGTCATGTAGGAGAGAGTAGGGGAGAGGGATAGAGTAGGAGAAAGAGTAAGAGAGAGACACAAAGAGATAGAGAGAGAGAGCAGGAGAGAGACAGATAGAGAGAGAGAGAGAGAGGGAGAGAAAGAGACAGAGAGAGAGAGAGAGAGAGAGAGCAGGAGAGAGACAGAGAGAGAGAGAGAGAGAGAGAGAGAGAGAGAGAGAGAGAGAGAGCAGGAGAGAGACAGAGAGAGAGAGAGAGAGAGAGAGAGAGAGAGAGAGAGAGAGAGAGAGAGAGAGAGAGAGAGAGAGAGAGAGAGAGAGAGAGAGAGAGAGAGAGAGAGAAAGAGGCAGAAGAGAAAGCAAAGAAGAGGGCGAGAGTGCGGTTGATGGAGGTGAAAAAGCTCTGTCGTTCATGGACATAAGGCCAGATGCCTCCCTCTGGGGACTCTGTGGTGTCTGTGTGTGGAAGTGTGTGTGCGTACCTCCCCACCACGTCCTGTATACAGTACCCTGACAAGACATCTAGGCAGTGTTTAGACAGGAAGTCATTTGAGACCAAGGTCTGTTCTGCAAATGAGCCAATAATACAACACCACACACACATTCCTCCGCCCTCCCTGTCTGCCTGTCTAGCACTTCTGTGCACGTCCTGAAGCAGTGCACTTCCTTCAGACGGGTCCCCTCCATCATGTACAGCCTGTTCCAGCAGCGGAGGAGGGTGAGACAGTGTCCTACAGCCCAGGACCCAGCTACAGATTGCTCTGGTTCGAGCAATCTGTAGCTGGGTCCTCCCTTCCTTTCCCTGAAAGCAAATAGAGCTGTTTTTAGAGCTGTTGATACTCTGTGATTGCCTCCTAGCAACTCCGCTGCTTTGAGGTGGAACTACAACTGACTGGAACTACAACCTCCAGAGTCCAATACAGTTAAGATTCAGAAGCCCAATGCGCTAGCTGGGATTTGCAGGAGAAAGGGTGTAATAGGTTTTCTGTCCCAACTCACGGTGACCTAGAGTACAGGCTGTGTGAGAATGAGTGTGTGTGTGTGTGTGTATGTGTGTGCAAATTGACTGCAGCCTAGGCTGCTGACTGATTAAAATGGTATGGTTGGACGACAGGAAATGAGGGTGAGGCTGGGGTCTAGCGTGGGGCATTACTCACACCCTTATCCCTATGGAAAGAGAGAAGAGGGGGAGAGAGAGAGACAGAGAAGAGGGGGAGAGAGAGAGACAGACAGAGAGAGAAGAGAGAGAGTGAGAGAAAGAAAGAAAAAGAGAGAGAGAGTAGAGATGGAGGGGGCAGTACCTGATAAAAGGGGTGCAGTCCATGGGAACATGGAGCTGTAAGGGATCAGGGTTGGCATGGAGGGACAGCTCCTGATTGGATGGACTGAGGAGTCCGTCAGGTGACTGGGAAGGAAGACCTGTTGAAGGCCAATCAGAGATGAATACTAACACACGTAGTGTGTATGTAGGATGCCAGAGGTGAAACACACTGGCTCCAAATTCAACTGTAGTATTGTTCTACAGTACATGAGTGGCTATGGTATGGTGGGTACATAGAAGAACTAGGCAAGTCTGGTTATGTGAATGTGTGTGTGTGTGCGTGTGTACCAGGCTCTCCGCTGTCTGGGTCGTCCATAGCGGTGTCCCCACGGCTTGTGTGCGGGTGCTTGTTGATGAACTTCTGACGAGACTGGAGTGCCTGACAACAGCACCAGAACATGAGGGAGGAGCAGGGAATAGCAGGAGAGAGAATGTGTGTGTGTGTGTTAGTGTGTGTGTGTGTGGGATAGAGCCAGCGATAATATGCACGTATGTAGGAGTTGGCGTGTGTCCGAGAGAGACTATGGACGTGTGTGTGAGATGAATTGTGTGTCTGTGTGTGTGCGTGAGTAAAGGTGTGTGTGTTACCCTGAGGGCGCAGCCTGGGTCAGCTGTCTCCCAGGCCTGCTTCATGGCTCTGATCTCCTCCAGTCTGTCTGTGTGTGTCTGTGTGTGTCTGTGCGTGAGTACAGGTGTGTGTGTGTATGTGTGTGTTACCTTGAGGGCGCGGCCTGGGTCAGCTGTCTCCCAGGCCTGCTTCATGGCTCTGATCTCCTCCAGTCTGTCTGTGTCCTTCCTCACCTCCACACACTCGGCGTCGCTCTGCTCACACACCACGCGCAGCGTCCAGTTAGGCTTGCTGTGGTCCAGGCTCTGGGCGCGGGCACACACACACAGACAGAATCCATTCTAATGTATTTCCGTCCAAGGTTGCCGGTGTCACAGTGAACAATGACAGAGTGTGTGTCTCTCCTGTCTCCTGAGCGGGACGAGACAGCTGTGGTGATTTCAGACCGCATCTTCACACAGGGTGGAGGGGTTTGACAGCTCTGCTCATTCAGAGGTCAAGGTTCATTCTAATTCTCCCTCTCTGTCCAACTGACTCTCTCTCTCTCTCTCTCTCTCTCTCTCTCTCTCTCTCTCTCTCTCTCTCTCTCTCTATCTCTCTCTCAGAGCAAAAACGGATAAAATGCAAATGTATTCAATGGGACCTTTAACTGAAAATCTGCCTTTCAAATGTCATTGTATTTACTGATTTTAACAGATGGGGAGACTGAAAAGCTATGATGAGGGGTTATTGACAGAGCATGTCAACAGAATGCCAGAGTGTGGTTATGTGCCTGTGTATGTGCATGTGATATGTGTGATACAAGTGTGTACAGTATGATTATGTATGTGTCTGCCTTTGTGTAAATCTTTGTGTGTGTTTGTGAGGGTGCATGTGACATGCGTGTGTTACCGTCTCCATTCGGGAGCCAGGTTTGACAGCGGCCCCCGACTTGTCCTTTTCCCCCTTCCCCTTGCGGCTGGACTTGGGCGTGGCTGACTTCTGGCCCTCGCTGCTCTGGGCGTCGGCCCCGACGGGAGTGGCCGGGTCTTCCGCCTTCTCCCCGCCCACTGCAGGAAGTCACACAGGTGATCTGTATGTCAATCAAACTCAAGACCAATTGATGAGACGGATCCATCTAGGCTGCGGTTCTTGATAATACTTTATGCAGCATCCAAACTACGACAATGACAATTCAAGAATAATCCTTTTGGTTATTTCAACGCGCTGAACATTCCTAACTATTCATGACAGCAGCATTCATGTTCAAATCCCTCAGTCTTGACGCTCAGTGATGTGAGTGTGTTCCCTGGTTGATATTCCAGTCATGGTATGTGCCTTATTCACTGTTTACATATTAAATTCCCTTTCAGGAGAGATTACAAACCCATTCAGCAGACACACCGCCTGAGGGGTCACAGTTATGCACCATCATCATGCTAAACACATTTATGTGTTTAGAATACAACAACATATATTTTCCTGATTGCTTGGAATCCCAAGTAAACGACGCGCAGTTTTAATGCGGTAAAAAAAACCTTGTGGAAATTGCATTTTAATCGAAACATATTCAGTCATTTGAATTACCCGTTCACACTTCACCGGGTGCGAATAAAGCACATCGTTGGCGGGTGCTTGTGTGTGTGAGGGGAGTGCGAGCGAGAGGTGTGTTCGAGGGAGCGAATGTGCTTGCTAGATGGCACTGTTGCACTTCATACCAAGTCACTCCCCCCCCCCCCCCCCCAAAAAAAAAAAAAAAAACCTTCCCAGCCATGCCCTAACCCGGGCCTCGTCTCTGAGTTCCCTAGCACAGGTAGAGACGGCGAGGTAGCCTAATCCATCACTCAACCTGACAGCCGGCCGTCCTGACCCCACAGCCTGGGCTAAGCAGCCAGCGCGGCTAGCTGGGCACCTCGCATCACAACCCACACCTCCCCTCCGTCAGAAGGAAAGCATTGAAGGCAGGCAGACTTGTCTTGTCGACAAGCAGGGGGCAATCGTGCCAGGGTTGGAGCAGGGTGCACTGATGAAACCATGACGATGGCTGCCGATGCAAGAGCCTGGCCCTTTAAACAGAGAAGAGTACACCACAGAACACACTGGGTGTGCTGGCAGGTCTCTCTGTGTGTGTGAGTGAAAGTGTGTGTGTGTGAAAGTGTCAGTGTGTGTGTGTGTAGGTGCGAGTGTGTTTTCAAGCATGCCCGTGCCTGGATAACAGCAAGGCGTCTGGTGTAGAGGCTTCACATGCCAGTGCTGCACTGGGAACATGCGATCAGGGCTGTGGTGCTAGCTAGCGTTAGCCTACCAGGGCTACATGAGCTCGCTCTCCTGCACAGCTATCTCCCAAGGAACGGGGGCACGCGCCAACTCCATTTGACTCTTTACTGGCTCCATTTGACCAGATTATTCGAAAAACTGGATAGCGTGTGGGTTGACTGCGCTCTTTGCACAAATGCACACACACAATCAGATACACACACGCACAGTCAAATGTCATTATTATTACATTCACACTACTGATAAATTAGGGACTCTCCCTTTCGAGTAAACACATGGATCTTTTTTTATGGATATTTTATTAGGGAACTGATTATATAAACACACACACACACACGCTCCCTTAGATTCCGTGCCATGCGAGCAGAACAAGCGGAGGCCGTGTTGTCATGAGCGACATATTGAGAGAAGACAAAAGGATCCATAATGACTGCAGACCCAGTTCACCTCCCTGCGTTCAGCCACCTCATAATCCATAACAAAACCTCCTTTCATTCAGCCCTTCACTACTGCTTAGGGGGCTTCTGTTTAGTGTGTGCGGGGAGGTAAGGAGGGAGCGGGAGAAGGGGGGGATGGAGGGGAGGAGGGCTGGAGAGGCGAGGGCACTGGGCTATTGTCTCTTCTAATGGCAGGCGGGCATCCAAACTCCCCGAGTTTGATCTGCTGGAGCAGCTGTATTCATTTGCCTATCATTACCTCGATCATTACCTGTATCATTAGGCATGTGGTTGCTGGCCTCAGAATGGCAACAAACGTACGCATCTGCCTGTCTGTCTGAGAGTCTGTCTCTGTGGCTGTCTGTCTTCCTTTCTCTCGATCTGTCTGCCTGTCTGTCTGACAGCCTGTCTCTGTGGCTGTCTGTCTTCCTTTCTCTCGATCTGTCTGTCTATCTGTCTGTCAGCGAGGCCGAGCTGAAGAGCTGGCTCATTCAGACAAGGGAGGGATTCCAATATGGAGAAGGAACAGGCTTGCCTCTGAATAACAAATACTGAAACTTATCAGAGATGCGATGGCTGATCTCGGTTCTGAGATAAGTGTCGGGGACATTTTAATTGTAATACGAAAACCACAATCCACATTTAAATCCCCATTTTCATCTCGCAAATTCAACACGTCCCGTACCCATCTCTAATAACTGAGATAATATTTCAGTTCTGAGCGTATCGAGTCTCTGACTGGGAACTTAGCATCAACACACAGCCCTCATCCTCCGCTGAGGCACCAGCCCATGACACAACATGGCTCGCCTGACACCTCCTCAGGCCTCCGAGCTCATTGGCTTCTGCTGTTTCTGGTGGGGGGGGGGGGGGGGGGGGGGACTGGAGGGGCGTGTGCGCGCGCGCGCGTACCTCTCATCTCGTTCCTCTCCAGGTCCCTGAGTGTGTGGACGAAGGCCATCTGAGCGTCGTCCAGGACCCAGCTCCTGTGGAGCACCTCAGCCTGCACCCTGTACTGATGCACCTGATGACACACAGGGAGAGGAGTGGGCGACACAGCACACACACACACACACACAGCACTTTGTAGGCATACACACACGCACGCACACACCAAAGCAAAGCTGACTTTGGACAACGACACAACAGGCTGTTGTAACCACCAGCAACAGCAGCTGGTGAGAAATCCTCTTTGTATGAACACAAAGATTGCCGGTACAGAATGTTCTTACCAAACAGGTTCAATCATGTCGCATGAAGTCAGCCTTGTCTTTCTTCCAGCGGAGTGGAAGTGTGTGCGTGCTGTGTGTGTGTGTGCTGTGTGTGTGTGCGCTGTGTGGGTTCCTAACAGGGCCCTTGATCATTAACTGGAGCTGTAAGCCATGTTAATCCTGATCGATAACCTCCAGGGGCGTTACACTGGGGTGGCTGTCCTCACTGGGGGGACCTTCACACACTCCTGGAAGTGTCTGTGTGTGTGTGTGTCTACTCTGTTGTATGTCGGTTGTGTGTCTGTGTTGTGTCGGCTGTGTTTCTGTGTGTGTGTGTGTGTGTGTGTGTGGGGGGGGGGCGACCATGCTATTCTTGCAATGCTACCTGGGGGAGGGAGTGACGTTGGTTGGCAAACAAACAACTCACTCGCACACACACAGTCCTCATAAATCATGTGGAAATTGCAGTCCCACTGACAAGCCCAGATAACAGCAGCCCCGATAACAACACAACAACTCCACCTGCAGCTGTCTCCTCTTCTCTAGCACCCTCTCTTTTTTGATTTGTCTGTGTGTGTGTGTGACAGTCAACAAGAGAGTGAGAGATACAGAGAGCAAGTCCCAGGCAGAGATGTAAAAAAAAGAGGGAGATAGCCGAATGTGTGTATGACAGCAGTAGCTGGATCGGGATGACAGTCGGAAGGCTGTCAGATGTTGATACCGTGGTGTCTGTAGGGGCCTGGTTCTGGGTCCGGCTGGTCAGGGGCCCGGCCTCCCCGGCCAAGCCCTCCTGCCCCCCTTCTCCTCCTGCCACTCTGGGCCCCCGGCCGGGGCCCTCGGGTGTCTGTCTCCCATCTGGGAGAGGGGGTCCGCAGCAGGGGGCTGTCACTGTCAAAACACACAGAAGGAATGATGGAAGACTTTACCGGGCTGACAGAGTGATATCTGGGTGACTGTCAGCCCAGCGCTCCTCCACTTCCTGACAGATGTGAACGTGGGTGGACAGACAGATCCTGATCTGAGAGAGACAGAGGGACATGGAAACGGATGGACAGACAGACAGACAGGCTGGTAGACAGACAGAGAGAGACAGGCTGGCAGACAGACAGACAGACTAGCTGACAGACAGACAGAGTGAGAGTGAGAGTGAGAGTGAGAGTGGAGAGAGAGAGAGAGAGAGAGAGAGAGAGAGAGAGAGAGAGAGAGAGAGAGAGAGAGAGAGAGAGAGAGAGAGAGAGAGAGAGAGAGACGGGCAGGCAGGCAGGCAGGCAGGCAGACAAGGTTGGGTATGACTGACAGTTTGACTGCAGGCCTGCCTGATGCATTCAGGGTATGACTCCAGGCTGTCAGCTGACTCACTCTGGAGGACCAAGCTGCCCGTTGACTGGTGGTAGGAGGTGGAGGAGTGTGTGTGTGTGTGTTAACCCATCTGCTGGGAGCTGCTGGTGGCCCCCTCTCTCTCTCTCTCTTTATCTCTGTGAGAGGGACAGAGAGGCTGGCGAGGGCTCAGTGTGTGTGTTGTTTATCCAGTTCTCAGCCAGACGTGACCCCGAGAGAGAGTGCCCTGTTAGAGAGAGAGAGAGAGAGAGAGAGAGAGAGAGAGAGAGAGAGGGGGAGAGAGAGAGAGAGAGAGAGGGAGAGGCTGGTGTTGCCAGTCAGAGAGGGGCACTGCTGTGCCATGGCATGCCGAGGGCAGGACTAACAAAGCAGGGACGCTCCATTCGTCACACAGCGTGACACGGCGCTCAGAGTAACAGCAGACTGCCGTCCTCAAACCGCCGCCTCAGTGTGTTCTTCGCACCGAGTAAGAGAGGGTTTCCTTGAGGGGCCGGGCTCCTGTTTGTCGGCTACAAACAGGAAGATGTGAGAGGAGACTCACCCCCCCCCCCCCCCTCCTCCATGTGACTCACCCTGATTGGACAGGAAGCAGAACACCGGGATGATGACATGACCCTTGCCGGTGTTGCTGGCCACCACCACCTCCTGGTCCAGGATGGACAGACGGACGTGGACGTGGGCCTTGGAGGTCTGGAACTGGACCGTGCCCACCAGGTCCGATGACACCTTCACAAAGTACCTGTGGAGATCACTGTTTATCAGAATAGTAAAATAAATAGTCCTTTTATTTGTAGATTACCATAGCACTTGTGTGCTATGCTTGTGTGCTAGTGTTTATTACATAAACAACTACTTGTTAAAGCTGATCTACAGAGAAATCAATAATAATATGCAATAATCAAACAATAATATCTAGACTGAAGACAGTTGCAGGTATGATGTTCCTCACTCATACTGTTAGAGTACCTGCATATCATGTTTTTGTCGTTGGGAATATAGTAGTCTCGGAATTCCTTCACGATAAAGTTGTTGATCGGAGCCTCGCGTGCCAGTTCTGGAAGTGGATCCTGGGAGCCAATCAGACGCATCCTCCACTTCCCCCCGACAGGGGGCGTGTCAGGAGTGTAGGCCTCTGCTAGGAAGGTGTAACCATGCTGCCGCAAAGACAACACAACCACACACACACAACACACACACACACTTATCTGGTGAACGCCTATTTACGGATCTTATTCATGTTATGTACACATGACATGAGTACATCTGTGGGAGATGTAACTTGGGTCCTGGTCCCCGAGCGCTGGGGTGGAGGCCACACCTGGTTGTGTGTGTAGATGTGGGGCTGGACTCTGTTGAAGACTCTGGGCAGCTCCTCCCCACAGTCGTTGTCGATGACGTGGAGCAGACAGGGGGAGATAGGGGAGTAGAACTTGGCCACCAGCAACATGTCTTTGGGCACCAGGAACACCTCCCTAGAACGCACACACACGCACACACACAGACACACACACAGCCATTACGGATCAGGACTAAGGGGAATGGCTGGGGACCCTTGTAAGTCTGTGTGCCTTAAACCGGAACATGAAACAATGTCTAAAGAAATTGCATCAGCCAGGACTAGTGACCTGCTTTGCTCAAATCTTCCGGGGAGACTTACTTTAAACCTTGCAGTTATGGTTGACAGAATAGGAGTGTAGATGTAAGTCTAGGGTTTGAGCTAGGCAGGGTCCCTACCTGAAGAGCAGTACCCAGGAGCCAGCCCCCTCAGGCAGGGGGACAGAGTAGTCTGTGAAGGTGATCCTGGACCACTCATCCTCATAACAGGGGTACAACTTGGCTGTCCTCTCAGAGTGACTGAACATGTACCTGGGATCAATAACACAGGGTCATTACTGAGCATATACCTGGGATCATGAACACAGGGTCATTACTGAGCATATACCTGGGATCAATAACACAGAACTGCTGAACACACGAACAAACGTATGTCGTGGCGACTAGGCAGACACTCAAACCGTCGACTCGAGTATCGATCGATGAAAAAACTTCATCGCATTGTTTCATGTGGTCGTTATATAACCCAGACGAACATGCTCGGTATCAAACTTGTCTAACTGCTTCTGAAGGCTTTGTTGGGGTTGAAAGGCCCCGGCCCTTCTCATCTGCAGCTTGAGTCAGAGGGGGGGGGAGCGGACACACTTCACAGCTCCCTGGCTCCACTGAGCTGCCTGGAGGATTCCATTGATCAGACATCTAGGTCCTACACACACGTAGGCACACAGGACGCCGTGCACACACACACACACACACACACATCCTCCACCCAACACACACACTCATCCTCCACCCAACACACACACACAGCCCACTTCCCCAGGCTCCGGGTCATTCAGCAGACGCCATGAGCCGTTTGGAGCGGAGAGAGGATAAACAGCAGATGGTACCACAGGGAGAGGATGGAACACAATGTGGATGAGCCCTCCCAGACACACGGCCAGGACACACACACACTAGAGACAGGGACAGGGTTTGGCCATGCAGGAAACCAGGCCATCAAATGGACATTGGTCGGCACAAGAGGGGTAAATTGTGGCACGTAAATTGTGAACGTATTAGGTCTCCCAGCCTTTTTGGGGGGTTGTATTGTGGTAGAGAAACTCATTGTGCTACATTCAAAAGAGATCTGGATGTGTGTGTGTGTGTGTGTACAATTGACCTACCTTAGTAAGGACACACAATGTTTCTCTGCATCTGATTCCACAGTGGCCCACATCTCTAGCAGTGTCTTGGAGGCACTGAGATTCTCCTTTGTGCCTAGATAACACGCAAACACACACACACACACACACGCTGAGTAACAGGCATTCATAAAAGATGAAAAGACGTTCACCTTGAAGCCAAATACATGAAAACATCATTATTAGACTTGACCTACTTCAGGATGAAAAGGTGGACACACACAGGCACTTTGATTCATGTGGTGATGGAACTGGAAAAGAATCCCGTCCACACCTCCACTTCCCCTGACACTCACCTCTCTCCACAACTCTCCCAGTATTACACTATGCCAGCAATAAAACTATTCATAAAACATTTAATGAAGCTCCTTGTCAAGACTCACAGGTGTATGTGTGTGTGTGTCTGGGGACAGCTCAATTACAGGTGTTTCTCATCAGCATCTGCCAAGATCTCCAACCTCTCCAGATCAATAGAGCCATTATGGCCCACGGTGAGAAGAAATGCTCACATCCTCTTTCAGAGAGATGACTATGGATGACTAGAAGTGATTTGTGCATATTTATGTGTGTGTGTGCGTGTGTGTGTGAAAAGAGTGTGCAATCTGAGAAATTGTCAGGCAGGATGTTGATGTCAGTCTAGATTACTGGAGCCAATTCATTCATTTCGAATGGGTTTAGAAAAATGAATGTGAAAGGCATTTGGGAAAGTAACTGTCAGAACGGATTCCTGCAATCAAACCGTTAACATACTAAAGCTGTGGTGATGGATGATGATGTTATACATCTCTCTGTCTAGCTGCGGTGTCTTTTGCTGTGTCTGATTCTGACTGTAATATTTCCTCTGCTGTATCAGGGAGTCAAGTGGCTGAGCGGTGAGGGAATCGGGCTAGTAATCCGAAGGTTGCCAGTTCGATTCCCGGTCATGCCAACTGACGTTGTGTGTTGTGGGCAAGGCACTTCACCCTACTTGCCTCGGGGGGAATGTCCCTGTACTTACTATAAGTCGCTCTGGATAAGAGCGTCTGCTAAATGACTAAATGTAAATGTATCAACTGTTCCTGATGTCGTGTCTCATGTTGTTCCCGATGTTTTGTTTGATGTTGTTCCTAATGTTGTGTCTGATGTTCCTAATGTTGTGTCTGATGTCCCTAATGATGTCCCTGATGTTCCTAATGTTGTGTCTGATGTCCCTAATGTTGTGTCTGATGTCCCTAATGTTGTGTCTGATGTTCCTAATGTTGTGTCTGATGTCCCTGATGTCGTGTCTGATGTTTCTGAAGTTGTGTCGGCTGTTGTTACTGATCAGTCTGTCCTAGCAATACATCGTAGCCGCCACACGACGCCTCCACAAAGGCCACTTCTCACCACGAGACCTCTCTCTTTCTCCATCTCTCATTCTGCCCTCCATTCTTTCTCTTCGATGTTCACTAGCTGTGAAACTGTCACAACGTAGGTTGGAGTGTGTGTGTGCGTGCATGTGCGTCTGTGTGTGGTGGTGTTTGAGTGTGTGTCTCCTGTCTCCTTGCCCACTCACCTGTCAGGCTGTATTAGTGAGAGTGGCAGTATCATCGATAAGGCTCCCAGTCTCTCTGCCCAGGGGCCCTAAGATATGCCACAGCGAGTGTGTGCGTGTATCTGTGTTCAGGGGAAAGTGGAATCTATTTCACACCAGTGTGGGGGCAGATTTGCTATCTAGGCTTTCTGGGTAGGAGGCTGTACTGACTGGCAGGCCAGATCAACAGGGCTCTCGCCCTAATGTGAGCCAATCTGTTACAATCACACACCAACAACTCACAGCCTCATGCGCACCACAGGCCGGCAACAAAAGGTCTGCTGTAAAGGTGGGCTTTTACTCGATGCACAAGTGCAGAAAGAGGTTTTGTGTCTGAGTTGAAGCTTTTGTCATGCATTAGAGCATGAACGAATGGTAGCACAAATAACAAGTCTGGCAGGGTGCCAGGGATTGTTCTGCATCAGCAGTGTGGAGGAGCCCAGACTTCCTGTATCTATGACAGTAGTGGGGTACTGTAGAGGACTATGGGAGTCATAGTCATCAGGCTTCAAACATGGATTCCCCTGTACCTGGCTTGGCGGCTCGGAGGACCTCACGGACCAAGAGGCCCTTGAAGCCGGCCTGGAGGACTGTGGCTGCACGGACCTCCTGCTCTGTGGGCTGCTGGGACTCCAAGCTCTCTGAAGGCTGGGCTGCATGGCACACACATACACACGCGTCACCACAAATGCACACACATCACCACAAATACACACACAGAAGGACACACTTAATAGGGTAGACTTAATCAACCTAGACACAGCCCAGGAGGTACTTTCACAAGCGCACGCACACACACACACACATACAAATGCACGTCCGAAACACGGATAGAGCACACACAAAGGTGGGTATGGGTGGGGGAGGGGCCCCTGGCCCCGGCGCTGCTGAGGGAGGGGTCTCGGGTGAGGGCCTGGACAGCGAACAGCTCTGTGGCCGTCAGCCTCCTGTCGGCAGCCTGGCACATCATGACACACACCGCCTCATTAAACACCTGCACACACACCAGAGCAGACACAGGGTCACAGGGGGCAGGGAGGGGTGTGCGTCTGTCTGTGTGTGTGTGCGTGTCAGATAGTGTGTGTTTTGGTGTGTGTGCGTGCACGTGTGTATACTTGTAGGTGTGTGTGTGGGTGTGTGTTTGTGTGCCCTACCCTCTGGCGGTCCCGGAGCCCCCCAGGTGTGCTGGGGCTCAGGTCAGAGGGGGAGATGGCACGCGCCAGGGCCCTGGAGGCTGCTGGGAACTCCTGCTCATCAGTGAAGGAGGAGACCACCCTGGCCAGGGCCTGGTACATCCTCATGGCCTGCTCACAGAAACGCAAGCTCTCCTGGAGACAGCAGGGAGGGAGGGAGGGAGGGAGGGAGGGAGGGAGGGAGGGAGGGAGGGAGGGAGGGAGGGAGGGAGGCGTGCACAGAAGCCAGGATTACTAACCCAGATCTAGACACGTGGACAGACCATTATGGTGTAGAGAGCTAAAGCTGACTAGATACTGCTGTCTGACTATTATGGCCTGTCTCATTCTAACACAATGTGCCTGTGTATTTATTGTCTAACTGTAGGGAGACACGGCATTAAAAGCAGTTTATTTAGGGAATTAATATATATTTCTTGTTCTTAGAGATTCCCTGTTGCCTGTGTATAAATATAATGACGGGCTCTATCTCCCTCTCTCTAAATCTCCCTCTCCTATCACTCTCTCTAAATCTCCCTCTCTCTATCTCCCTCTCTCTAAATCTCCCTCTGTCTATCTCCCTCTCCTATCACTCTCTCTAAATCTCCCTCTCTCTATCTCCCTCTCTACTAAATCTCCCTCTGTCTATCTCCCTCTCCTATCACTCTCTCTAAATCTCCCTCTATCTCCTTCTCCTATCACTCTCTAAATCTCCCTCTCTCTATCTCCCTCTCCTATCACTCTCACTACCTCTCACTCTCTCTATCTCTCTCCCTCTCCTCAGGCGTGTTTGTGTATCGTGAACAACATTCTCCTTCCGTGACGGAGCGAGTGAGAGACAGAGAGGTGACAAGAGAAAGTGAACGTGAGCGGGAGAATGGATATCATTGGCCACAACAGGCGTGTGCTCGGCTCTTCCTCCTCCTCCTCCTCCTCCTCCTCCTCCTCCTCCATCTCCTCCTCGTCCTCCTCCATCTCCTCCTTCCTCTGTTAACAGCTCTTACTCCACTGAGGAGGAAGAGGAGGAGGACGAAGGAGAAGGAGGAAGAAAATGCGTGCACACACGGCGCTCGAGCGAATCCCCAAAACGTGCCCCCTCCCGGCGGGCGACGGCTCACCCACCTCCTGCAGGTGGGGCATGACGGTGTCCTCGTCCCCGAACACGAAGGGTGCCATGCTGAAGAGGTGGACCTGGTAGCCCAGCGCCGCCCTCGTGTGGAGGCACAGGACATGACGGCTGTGGAACGGAGGGGGGGAGGGCAGGGAGGATGGGAGGAGGGAGGGGGGGAGGGGGGAGGAGGAGGGGAGGGGGATACAGGTCTCATTAACTATCTAATTACCATTCCGAGAACAGTATTGACATCTTCCTCATTTGCCTTGGCCTTAATGTAAAAGATCGGTATCTCTTCTGTCCCAGGGCTGGGTCCGGGCAGTGGTTCAGAAAGAAAGGAGGTTGGGGTGTAGGGGTTGGGTTGGTTCAAAGCTCCGTACAGGCCTAACTGTCTGGAACTGGAGCTAGACACTAAGCCATTAGCTCTACATAATTTAGCAATCACAGCCAAACTAGATGGATAGCAACAGCCTGGGGCCTGGGCATGCAAGGGGAAAAAAAGAGAGAGAGATAGAGAGGGAGAGAGTGAGTGAAAAGAAGGAGAGAGTAAGACAGAGAAAAGAAGGTGAGAGAAAGAGAAAGAGAACGACAAAGAGAAGAAGAGAGAGAGACAGAGACAGTAAACAGAGTTTCCCGAGTTTACGGAAAGTAAGAGAACAAGTCGGGGGGGGGGGGGGAAGGACGACTGACATGCCCCGGTGACGGCCCCGGTGACGGCCCCGGTGCTTTGCCGGTCTGGTCCGCGGGGCGCTAGGGGCGTAATAATAGGAGGCGTAAGCCGCGGTGTGTGATGAAGTCTCAGTGGTAATTGCGATGGCGTGTCCCTCCGCCTGACCCCGCTATCTAGGCCCCCGTGCTTCTAGGCCAGGCAGGAGCCATTAATAGAGAGTAGGACAGCAGCTAGCTTTTTACAGCAGCCCTGCAGCTCCCAGCATCTCAGCCTGTAGAAGATCCCTCCTCCGTCTCCTGGTGGAGAGGATCAGGGCTTGGGAGTCAAGGTCAGGAGCTGACGAAGGAGCCAGAGTGGACAGATCATTGACCTTCGGAAGTGAAACACTGGAGAGGGATGGCTGTTGAATTGAACGTGAGCGAGTGTTTTAGGAGTGTTCTGCTCGCCAAATGTCAAGGATCATTGGGAAATGGTGTGTTTGTCCATTACATGACAAAATCGGAAAATTCGACATTACGATTCTCTCTCTCTCTCTCTCTAGTAGACAGGTCTTACCCTGCCATATGGCCAACCAGGGCTGCCTTGACAAGCAGGGCAGCCTTGCAGGCAGCTTACCCTGGGGGCAGTAGCAGGAGGGCAGCCCTGCAGGCAGTGGTCTGGATGTGGAGGACAGGCAGCTGAAACTGCAGAGTCTTCCAGGAGTAGGGCTCTGCCAGCAGCACCCCTGCTCTGCACGCTGGGCTCTCCCTCCCTACGGGTCACACACACACACATACACAAACACACACACGTACACACACATACACAAACACACACACGTACACAAACACACGCGCACACACAAACATTCACTGCAATTTGAGCTGGCTGTAAAAACAATCAGACACATACATGGGGGTGGACATATTGTTAGATGGATGAAACACATCTTCTCCCTTCACAACAAGCCACAAGGGAGGCTGATGGATGTGGGATGCATTCTAACATGATGCAACTGTGTATCTGAGACAGTGTGTGTGTGTGTATGTGCGTGCGTGCATGTGTGTGTGTCCGTGAGCGTGTGGCGTCCTTGTGTGTGTGTGTGTGCATGTGTGTGTATGTGTGTGCGTCCGTGTGTGTGTGTGTGTGTGCATGCGTGTGTATGAGTGTGCGTCCGTGTGTGTGTGTGTGTGTGTGTGAATGCGTGTGTATGTGTGTGCGTCCGTGTGCGTGTGTGAGCCCTTACTCTCCTCGGCGGTGTCTCCCCAGTGCAGCAGAGCAGAGAAGCTGATGAGGATCTGGGAGGGCTGCAGGCTGTCCACAAACAGGTAGTAAGAACCCTTCTCCTCGGGAACCTGGAGAACACACGGCACTACTGTTAGAGAGAGGGGGTAGACCGAGGGAGGGGGAGAGGAGAAGAGACCTAGAGAAACTTACCAGAGAGAGAGTGAGAGAGAGAGAGAGAGAGAGAGAGAGAGACTGAACACAGACGTGCCCAGGATGAAAGGCACTGTCAAACACTGCTACAGAATACAGAATGCCACACACACACACACACACACAGGCAGGCAGGCTCTGAGCGGTTCTCAGGGGAGGGCTGCCTGCGCTCCAAACACTCTGATAACACTTGCCGGTGCAGGAGGTGTGCTCTGAGAACCAACCAGAGTGGGGCTCCCCTGGGTGGAGTCAACGCCGCGCCCAGGCACCACAGTACCTGGGAGCTGGGCCAGGCCCCCACCACGGGTCACTGGCAGGTCATCTACGGCTAACGCGAGATGGGTCAGAGCGGGTGTGCGTGAGCCCGCTTGCGACCGCGCGTGTCTGTGTGGGAGTGTTTGAGTGTGCGTGCCGGAGTGTGTTGGTGGGTGTGCACTTGTGTGTGCGTGTGCTAGTGTGTGTGAGTTTAGGTGTGTGTGTGTGTGTACCTGAGCGAGGGCAGCAGTAGAGGAGCCTGGGTGGCGTCCAGTAGAGTTGGTGGAGGCTGCTGGGCTCGTGATCACTGAGGCCGACGCCTTGGACGAGATGGTGCTCTGGTGACGGCAACACACATTGGATGAAATCCTCCCTCGCGTTACTTCCAGCATTCACATCGGCGCCTGTTACGTAACACGCGTACGTGCTTACGCGTAGGCATTCAGTGGAGAGCCGTCTGCACAGTTTGCACAGCATTTTGGAACGAAATCGAGGTTTTTCAGACAGTTGTTTACCTTGAAGTGTGATGCCTGGGAATGGTTTGGATATGTGTTTGTCTTGTGGAACACGAGGAGAGTCCTGGAGACCGAAGCACAGAGATGTCCACACGTTTGGACCTCAAAACCCCAGCGTACCAAAAGCCATGTCCGAACTGGAGGACATCACAAGTCCTGTGTGTGTGGATGTATGTACTGTGTGTGCGTGCGTGCATGTGTGTGCATATTTGCGTGGGTGTGTGTGTGTATGAAGGAGTTCTTACTGGAAGCACTTGGCAAAGTCATTCAGGTCCACCCAGGTCTCCTGCAGCATGGCTCTGTCACACTGCAGGCCCTCCTGGGACTGGAGCAGCACTGGGCTGGCTACCTTGGCCCCTGCTTTGGGCTTCTCTGGGGCCGGGGCTGAGGCTGAGGCCAGGGCAGGGGCCGGGGCGGGGGCCGGAGTAGCCTCTACAACCTCCTGGTCTGAAGAAAGGACAGGTCACACACGTACACATACGTATTTCAAAACTCCCTGCTTTGAACTTGGGTTTGGAGTTAATTCCCAAACCCTTCCACAACTGTATTATTGTACAGACCCGTTGGCCCGGTAACAAGCATGGAGACAGAGAACTGTGAACTAAACCAACTCCCCCGTTCAATATAGAAGAGAAACACACCCGCCTGTCTATTTCATCTCATACAGGGCTGGCTCAAAGAGACCAGAAGAGACCAGTTCAAAGTCTTGAGAGAAACTACAGCCATGCTGAGCCATGGTGGTCTCCTTTGTCAAACGGCAGGTGTTACTAAGCAACTAAACGAGGATGGAAGAAGGCAGGGTAACTAGCTGCTTGTCAGGAGACAATGTTCCATCTTCAAAGACTCAGCCCAAGAACAAAGGGAGGGAGGGAGGGGGGAAGGAGGGAAGGGATGGAGGGAGGGAAGAGGGAGAGAGGGAGGAAGGAGAAATGGAAGAGAGGAATGGATGAAGGGTGGAAGGAAGAAAGGGGCAAAGGAGAAACAAAGGAATGAAGGGAGGGAGGGAGGGAAAGACGTACAGTGGGAGAAAACGGAAAAAAGCCCTCCTAATCACATGACTCCATCAAACTATTCAGACTGTATTATTGACTGTATTCCATTGTCGCTCCATACATTCTCCTCTGTGGGTCTGACAGCCTTACGTGACAGGGTGTGTGTGTTCCACAGTGTGTGTGTTCCACACTGTGTGTGTTCCACAGTGTGCCCAGCACGGTGTGTAGTGCGGCTACAGTGAGTCAGGCTGGTGACAGGAGGTGGATTGGAGAGTGGCTTTACCATTGGTGGTGTTGTCGTCCTTCCTCTTGTCCTCCACAGTAACCTAAAGGGACAGAAGCACAGGGGGGCGAGGGGAGGGGCAGCAGTGAGTGGGCGGCTGGTGAGAGCCAGAGGACGCAGGCTCAGTGTGGGACGCAGGCTCAGTGTGGTAGGCAGGCTCAGTGAGGTACGCAGGCTCAGTGTGGTACGCAGGCTCAGTGTGGTACGCAGGCTCAGTGAGGTACGCAGGCTCAGTGTGGTACAGAGACTCAGTGAGGTACGCAGGCTCAGTGTGGTAGGCAGGCTCAGTGTGGTACGCAGGCTCAGTGTGGTACGCCCCAGTAGCAACCTCGCTCCCCCCTTCCCTCGCTCAGCTCATCTCGATATGCTTCGTTGCCATGAATGTTGAAGTTAAATACTGTTGCCCAAGGCTCTTCACGGTCTCTTCCTCCCCCCCACTCTGCCCTCCCTTTTTTCCACTCATCCCCTCCCCCCCTCTAAGGCAGAAGCCCCCCCCCCCCTCACGGCTCACCCCCTCCGTCCCAACTCATTTAGCTTTAGACAAATGAGAACATAGAGCTCATGCTGTGTCCCAAATAGCATGTTGCTCCATTACAAGGGATTACCAGGGAAAAACACAAACAGTCACATTCACATGGCGACAGTGCCCCTTACAGGCAATTAAGTCCAAGTCATTATCCCAACCTTAAAATATCTCCTTTTTTCACTTTCCACATAACGAGTGGGGGAAGATGTGTCGGCCGCCTCGAGAAAAACCCTGGTACCATGGCAACAAATGGCTACAACAGTTCGTAGCCCAGCTAACAACTCCATGACATTTTCTTTAGGGCCGCCTTCATGCATAATCATACCGTTTAGAACATGTTCCTAGCAAAGATGCGCTCTGCCTGTCCAACTGTGCTCATTTAGCTAGGGATGACAATGAAGGGCTCATTTGGTGAGAATTCAAACGAAGGTCCTTGAATGACTCGGAGAGGAGTGTGTGTTTTGAGTGTGTGTGTGTGTATGTGTGTGTGAGAGAGAGTGAGTCATGGCTTGTTTGAATTGGCACCGGGAACCAGCGAGAGAACTGGGTAGTGTGATGGAGAGACACACTTGACCCTGTCCACCTCGGATACAGATAAACACACACAGAGAAAAAGAAAAAGAGAGAAAGGAGAGAGAGAGAGAAATAACTGGAAGGCACATCTCTCAAAACTGCCCTGTCCAAGTCAAGGAGGCCAACCAGTCAGACAAAAGCGTCAGCAAACAGGCGTCCACAGAGACGTGAACCCCCTCTCACCCCAGCTCTGGCACCTTCCCCTGGCCCCCGTCACAGAGACGTGAACCCCCTCCCACCCCAGCTCTGGCACCTTCCCCTGGCCCCCGTCACAGAGACATGAACCCCCTACCACCCCAGCTCTGGCACCTTCCCCTGGCCCCCGTCACAGAGACATGAACCCCCTCCCACCCCAGCTCTGGTACCTTCCCCTGGCCCCCGTCACAGAGACATGAACCCCCTCTCACCCCAGCTCTGGCACCTTTCCCTGCCCCTCGTCACAGAGGCGTTCCTACGCTGGGTCTTTCTACTGATCAAGTTGGCACGGTATCTTGCTGTTTTTTCCTCCAGTCCACAACTTGGGTCGGTGCTCACTCTGAACGAGCGTGACGTGACTTGGCATGAACTCCCCCGCAGCGAGAGCCAGCCAAAGTTGGTCTGTCCTCTTCAAAAGTCCTTCCTTCAAAACCCAACTCCCAGCTCCCCCCTGGGGTGTCCTCAAACGCATCAGAAGGACTGCAGTGAAAACACGAGCAAACGCAGTCTTTTCTGTGTCTGCGTGTTTCGGGGATGAAAACTGTGGTCCGTCGGTTATGAGCAGAGATTTGACAGGGTAGGGGTCAGCATTCTGGATTCATGTGACCCATACCAAGAACTGTAGTGGGGGGGAAAAAAGCACTTGTCATTCACCACAGCCTTCAGAAACCTTTCAAAAACCTTCACACTGTGGACCAGGAGTCACTGAAACAGGTCTCGTTCTCCTGTATCTCATCAAGAGGGTCAGGTGGCATTTTGGGAGTTGTAGTCCTGTGGTGCTGATCCTGTGTCACAGTGTGCTTGGAGGTTAGCACCCATTGAATGCTTTCCTGTGTATTTTGACACGGCAGCCTAACTGTGTGTTCTTTCGACGTCTAGGGTGGAGTGGGGTGAGCCAGGCATTAGGGGGACGATGAGATTGAGACTGAGCGCATGAAATACTCTCACACACACACACGCAACAAATTAACTTGCATCCATACTGTACATGTTAAACATGGCTGTAGTTACACAAGAGGGTGATTATTAGCTCTTTTTGCACCGCTAGCAGGGCTCTGTGATGAGTCCCTAGGAGACACACACACTGATGGCTTCCCTTCTAATTGAGCTGCTTTTTTTATCGCCAGGGTACATGACCTCTCCCTTTATGTAACAACGTGATGCTTTTTTCCACCACTTTGACTTTCTCTCTCTCTCTCTCTCTCTCTCTCTCTCTCTCTCTCTCTCTCTCTCTCTCTCTCTCTATCTCTTTCTCTCCTTCCCCTAGCTTCCCTGTCTGTTTCTCCACCCTTCTCTCTCTAGCCACCCTGCCTCCCACGTCTCTCTCCACCCCCCCCCCCCCCCCCCCCATTCCTGTCTTTCTCTCCCTTGCACTTTCTCTGTCTCTCTTTCGCTGTCTCTCCCTCTCTCTCTCTCTACTTCCCTGTGGTCAGTGGTTGCCCGGGAGACAGGCACCAGCAGTGACATTGGGACCGGGGGGGACAGGGGGTCTCATGTCACCAGAGATACCCGTGAACACTGCCCTGATGAGCCCTCAGTGCACTCCCACACAAGGATAGAGATCAGGAGAGGGGGGAGGAGCAGAGCGGGAGAGGGAGGGAGGGAGAGATAAAGACGAGCGAGGGGAGTGAGGGATGGACAGAGAGACTGACAGCAACAGAAGGACAGAGAGAGAGAAAGAGAGAGCAGAGCCTGAGAAGGACCCGTGTCCAGATGTGTCCCGTCTGAGTCCGTGCTCCGATACCACAGCATGGGGCCCAGCGAGGCCGGGTGACGGAGCGTATGTTGTGGTACCTCTGGGGTGTCGCAGGGGTCCAGAGGGTTGGAGCTGTGTTCCGCTGAAGCCGCCTCGGGCCCCGCTCTGCTCTCACTCTCCTCCATCTCGTCAAAGGACTCCAGGGTGGAGCTGCACACGCCCCTCCTTTGAGCGCTCTTCTGGGTCTCCCTGACAACACACACACACACACACGTATGGAAGCGTTACATAAGTCTTTCTTATGCACCACGCTCAGACGTGAATCCAACTGACATCCGTCATGCACCGTCCTGCTCTCTGTCACATGCTCTCACACACACGCCGTCTCACAGCGCATCACACACACACATCACAGCCTACATGAGACACACAGCAATCCCACATCACAAACAAGCCTCGGCCGGTCCAGCGGCGACACGCCGTCTCATCGCACACCACGACAAGCTACCGGACACTAACACGTTGCCAACACACCGCAAACACCATCCTTGGACATGTTTCGAGTCAAAGTTCTAAAAAACATTGACTTATACCGTCTAATCAAAGGAGGCGCATTCAAATGGTTTGTGTGCGTTTGACCTCCCGCCATGGATATCATGCTGTCGGGATGAAATCCAGTCAGAGCGTCTTATACAGGAAGGAGACAGAGTCTCTGTCAGCCCAGACGAGGTTGCTGCTGTTACTGCTACTGCTGCTGTTGCCGTCTCAGAGGTTGAGTAAACAACGCCTCTGCCAGCAACCACCCAGCACCAGGCAGCTCCCCGCTGTGTGTGGGTGGTCAGCCTGCCCCAGACGCTGACTGACTGACTGCCTGTCTGATTGTTTTCTATTCAGAGGAAGTGCGGGCCGAGCGGCCGGGACGCTAAGACCGTGTGCGTGTGTCTAGACTGCGTGCGTCTAGGTTTGCGTGGGTTCCTGTGCGTGCATTTGCGTGTTTTTACTGTGTGCATGTGTGTGTGCATGTTGCAGTGTGCGTGTGTGCGTCTTACAGTGTATGCCTGCGTACCCTTTGTGTTTCAGTGTGTTTCAGTGTATGTTTCAGTGAGTGTTTTAATGAGTGTTTCAGCGTGTGTTTCAGTGAGTGTTTTAGTGAGTGTTTCAGTGATTGTTTCAGTGTGTTTCACGGAGTGTTTCAGTGTGTGTTTCAGTGAGTGTTTCAGTGAGTGTTTCAGTGTGTGTTTCAGTGAGTGTTTCAGTGAGTGTTTCAGTGTGAGTTTCAGTGAGTGTTTCAGTGAGTGTTTCAGTGAGTGTTTCAGTGTGTGTTTCAGTGAGTGTTTCAGTGAGTGTTTCAGTGTGAGTTTCAGTGAGTGTTTCAGTGAGTGTTTCAGTGAGTGTTTCAGTGTGTGTTTCAGTGAGTGTTTCAGTGTGTGTTTCAGTGAGTGTTTCAGTGTGTTTTTCAGGGAGTGTTTCAGTGTGTGTTTCAGTGAGTGTTTCAGTTTGTGTTTCAGTGTGTGTACATACTTGTCAGGAGCAGTGGGCAGGACACTGTAGTGGAGGAAGGGGCTGAAGACCTCGATGTGCTGCTCTGGTTTCACCACGGCGGGCTCTGAGGAGAGAGGACGACACCCTCGAATCTCTACCGTGCTCTCTGGCAGCAGCCCCACCCCACCCCACCCTCACCCACACACACACACTCTCTCTCGCCCCTCTCACCCCGGGGCTCGTCTGTCACCAGGCTCTCTTTGCGCGGCCGGATGAGCTTCCAGCGGGGCACGGGCGGAGATTTGGGCGGGGCCACCAGGGGGCAGGAGCGAGTCCGGCTCACCAGCACCGGGTGGCTGTAGAGATGCAGCAGGCCGTACTGGCGGAGAGTCTCCGAGGAGTCTGCCTGGGACACACACACACACCCACCCTGGTCAGACTGCACCCTGATGTGCTGCACTCCTTCAGTGCCTGTGTGGCAGGGCCCAGGGGGCTGACCCAGGGGGCTGACCCAGGGGGCTGACCAAGTGCCAGCTGCTATGTTGCTCAGTGTAAGAGTGTAAGAGTGGAGGTGAGGGATGAGGGATGATCCCAGATCTGTGGCTGGGAGCGTCTTCAGAAGAGACAGAAAGGGGAATCCATTCCAGGAATGATACTGGGTCAGTGTGTGTTTAAATAATAGAGGGAGCCTGGCGAGGCTGAGGGGCTAGCGGTCCAAATAGGCCAGAACATGCCCCCGAACAGGCGAGCTTGGCAGATATCTGCCACACTGTGCTCTGTGTCTGGAGGCCCTGCTAGCTGCAGTACTGTAGCAGGAGCCTGTGTGACGTGCTGCATCAGCTGGTCAGGGCTGGCTTGCCGTGAGACAAGCATCACACACGCCTTGAACGCAGTTGTTTTCGCTGTCTGCAGCAGGCCAGCGGTTTTAGGTTGGTTTATGGAGTTGAGTTGTATTCAGCTGTTCCTGGGGCACACTGTGTGTGTATCCTCTGTATCGTGAAGAGAGGGTCTGGGGTGTGTTGCTATGCTGGTATGAGGGTCTGGGGTGTGTTGCTACGCTGGTGTGAGGGTCTGGGGTGTGTTGCTATGCTGGTATGAGGGTCTGGGGTGTGTTGCTACACTGGTGTGAGGGTCTGGGGTGTGTTGCTATGCTGGTATGAGGGTCTGGGGTCAGTTGCTATGCTGGCGTGAGGGTCTGGGGTGTGTTGCTATGCTGGTGTGAGGGTCTGGGGTGTGTTGCTATGCTGGTGTGAGGGTCTGGGGTGTGTTGTTATGCTGGTGTGAGGGTCTGGGTTCAGTTGCTATGCTGGTGTGAGGGCCTGGGGTGTGTTGCTATGCTGGTGTGAGGGTCTGGGGTGTGTTGCTATGCTGGTGTGAGGGTCTGGGGTGTGTTGCTACGCTGGTGTGAGGGTCTGGGGTGAGATGCTACGCTGGTGTGAGGGTCTGGGGTGAGATGCTACGCTGGTGTGAGGGTCTGGGGTGTGTTGCTACGCCGGTGTGCCAGTGTGAAGGGCAGCCATACCATCTGTGCCAGAGCTGAGGTCTCCTTCTCTAGCAGGTGTAGAGGCTTGTAGCTGGCACACACCACTATCTCTGGAGCAGGAGGGGGAGCACAGCCTGGAGACACACACACGTAAAGACACAGATTAGCTCAGAAATTCCTGTGGGTCATCTTAGGATGGGCCAGACTAGATAGATAATGGATTGGACACACCAGGCAGAGGGAAGAATAGAAGAATAGTGAAAGTGAGAAGAGAGAGTGGGAAGACAGCAAAAGTGAGAAGACAGAGTGAGTGAGAAAAAGAGAAGGAGTGAGAGGGAGAGAGAAAGAGAAGGACAATTTGAGTAAATGGATAGAGAGAGAGATAGAGAGAGAGAGAGAGAGAGAGAGAGAGAGAGAGAGAGAGAGAGAGAGAGAGAGAGAGAGAGAGAGAGGCAGAGTACAAGAAACATCCAGAATGTTAAAACGGATCATTCTATCATCTTTACCCTGAGAATTCAAGACCATGTCTGGTTTCACCTTTAGGGCAAGGCAGCAGCCTGACACAGCTAGAGATAAGCTCTGCCTGGCTATCTCTGGGAGGATCTGCCCTCTATGGCAAATCTCCACACAGCGTGTATCACATGATGTGTGCATTTAAGTCCGAAGACATGGAAAATCAATTTAGGAGACTGAGGTACCCAGTATGGAGAGACCTGCTCCTGGGGACGGAAATAGAAGCTCATGTTAAGAAATGAATGAGAAGGAATGATTTATTCTGACTGGAGAGACACGGTCTTGGACGTGTACAAATATAATCCGATTCAAATGAAAATGCAACAAATGGGAAATGTATCGGAGGTGTAAATCGAGTTGTGTGCAATGTAGTGTGTGTGCGAGTGTGCGTGCGCTAATGTGTGTGTAATCTCCATGAAGCACAAATATTTAGGATTGGTAGCACATCGCGAATGTCACTGCATCGAAAACCTCCTCGCGTTAATAATCGTGAAGCTGAGTGTGGGGGAAGGAGATTGTGAAAGAGGGAGAGAGGGAGAAAAAGAGAGAGAACCAGAGTGTTTGATAGAGAGAACAGGAGACAGTGAGAAGGAGGATGGCCCATGTTGGAAACACCCAGCACTGTTCACCCACACAGCTTTTTGTCCCTACAGTACCTGTCCATCTGCCTGTCTTCATACTGCCCCATCTTAACCTCCACCACAACACAGCCATGACCCCTGTCATTAACCTCCACCAACCTCCACCACCGGCATGCTTTATTGCTGTTAATGTTTCATTAACAGCAGCTCCCCAAGGCTCAACAAAGAATTCACCCCCCCTCACAACAGAAGTGTGCCTGTGTGACACATGCATCTAGCTATGAACCACTCAATATCGGATAAGGAGGGAGGGAGACAGGAAGTGATGCGTGAAACTAAACGACTAGGCCAAGTACTCATTGGCTGAGGTGGGCTATGCAGTGGCTGGTGGCAGTTTGAGGGCGAGTATGATGAAGGTACTTCCTGGTTATAAGTCCAAGTCCTTATTATGAATGATGCAGGGGTGTAAGGGTGATTACCACAAGATCCAGGTGAAATTATTAATGTCTGTTTTCAGAGTAGTATACTGTGTTTCTGTATGACTATGAAATATTCATCTTCATGCTCCTTACTGGCTGAATAATGGATGTGAGGGAAAGATGGAGTTTTGTGTACAGTACATACACACACGTATACACACACATACGTACATATATAGACTGTATATATTTAGTGAGTATGTGTATATGCGGTACATAATATACAGTATATAGCCTATACAGAATATGTGTATTTATACTGTCTATATAAAGTACACATACAGACTCACACACGTCTATATATCAATCAATGACACTCGGTGCACTGAAAAATCACCAGAGGACAAGTGTGCGTGTGCATGCATGTGTCATACCCTCTGCTGTGGGCTGATTGGTGGGCTGGGGCTGGGCCTGGGCGGAGGGGCCGCTGATGTTGGCTGACTTCCTGTCTTTGTCCTCCTTCCCTTTCTTCTTGGCTGAGTCTGGAACAAAAACACTGGTTTAACACCTCTCCAGCCTGAAGAGAAATAAGGTCTTCAGGAATCTGTTTTAACGCCGACTGGAAAGTATGAATCTGTTTTAACACCAATAGCTCTCACACAGTTTATATCTCACTTATTCTTGACTCCCACATATCTAATGACTCAATTAGCCAAAACACTTTGCGACCGATTAGATTAAAACCATCGGCACACACACACACACACAGGGATTCTAATCTAATCGAATCAATGACTCAAATTACTTGCTCAATTAGCCTTGTGTAATCAAAGTGATCCAATCAGTGCATGTGTAATTGAGGTCCGTGGATCGCCAGAGGTGTAGGAAGGTGTGTGTGTGTGGTTGGGTGGGTAATCTATCGACCTTTGCTTTTCTCCGGGGTCCGGGCTGTCGGGGGAGACTCGCTCTTGCTGTCGTTGAGGTGGGCCTCCCTCTCGGCCGTGGACTCCACCGGCGGAGGCTTCTCCTCAGGACTGCCGTCGGCGTACTGGAACGTGGGAATGGTCTTCTTCAGGAACTCCCACACTTGCCCCAAAAGCCTGCACCTGCCGACCACAACGCACGTCCCCCGTGAAGGTGATTAGTGATGGAGGAGCGACCAGCCGGAATCACATGCAACCGTGTTAGCGGCTCCTTAGATCAAGGTGCTTAGCTGCCCCTCCGCAACTCCTGCTGACCAGCAGGGTAGGGGCGAGGGTCAGAGGTCAGGCTGTTTGATGATGGCGGACCCAGGGTCCTCCTGCTCTGTCGAGGGGGGTGGAGAGGTGGATAAGCCTCTCGAGTGAGGCACTGGTGGATGTCTATCATTAAACTGGACCTGTTCCATATTCATTACCGGCGGGCTCTTTATGGAGAGATTTTTATGCTTGGGGCTCCTACACAAATGCTGTAATTTGACTTGAATAATGGCACTGTCACACGCTTATGATGAGTCATGGGCCGCTAAATTTCCTGGATGTTTTAAAAGGCTCATCTTCCTGCTGTGGGAGCCAGGAGGGAAGGCAAAACACTGGCTAGCCAGCACCTCAACCCACACACTCAACCAGCTTTTACCAAGTAGCAAATTGTCACAGTTAAATTGTTCTGTATATGTTGTACCCCATGCACAGCCTTGCAAACTTGTATTTTCTATATTGGGTTTTTATTTATTTATTTTGTATAGTTGTATCTTGTATATCTCTTCATTTGTATAGTATATACTGCGTATTTTTGTATTTCTGTATTGGTAACCTGTCCTTGCCTGCTGCAACGCCCACCCCCCCCCACACACACACACACACACCCACTACTACTACCCTACATCCCACCAAGCTTCTCCTGCAGAGGTGCTGCGGAGAGGGTGCTTCCAACTGCGTATGTGTGTGTCTGTGTGTGCGTTGGTGTGTGTTTGTCAAGGGAAAAAGGAAACTGTGTCCCCAGGGGGCCGCACTGACAACTGAGTACCTGCTGTGGAAGAAATAACACGTTGCATGTTTTCCCCCAAACCACACATACTCCTCTCTTCAGCTACAGTCTCTCCAGCAGCTCAGCTCTACACTCAGTAAAGCAATGATTCCATTTCGTAGATTGGATATTTGACCTGATATTTAAAAGGGGTCAGTCTGTTAACGATGGTGTAGGCAATGTTGTTGAGAAGCAACAACAATATGTAATATGAAATCAATCCGACATCACACCAGCTTTAAGGTATTTTTGGTTGTGTTTATGACAGGGTTTTAGTACCAACATGGAACTGTGGAACTCGTTTGAGCTACAGTTTAGCTTCATCTATTTCCGAGGTTACAGAAAACAAGAGAAAGAGAGCAAACGAGTGCAAAAGAGTGACAGAAATAGAAAGAGAGAGAGAGATAGAGATGGAGAGGAGGCTGCGAGAGGAGGATGAAGAGCTTACTGTAGAGGGATGACTTCAGGGATCCAGCCAGTCAGTGCATGGATGACCGTGAACTCTCCCAGCTCCTTCCTCTGCTCTGACACCACACTGAGACACACACACAAGACAGACAGACAGAATAACAGATGAGAGAACAAGTCTTTGGTTGTAAGGGGCCTATTGGATCTCCCCATGTAGTCTGGTTTCCTTCACAGCAAGCATATTTGACCTGACAGCAATTAGAAGGATACGCAGTAGAAAACACAACACAGCTATGCTATCATATCTGGTCCAGACTGCCAACACCCTCCACTGTTAGACAGCAAATGACAAGAGGTGACTCTGGGACTGCTAACAGAAAAAAAAAAAAAAAAAAACACAATACAAAGAACTATACAGTTAGAACAATGGGATTATAAGGAAATGGATTCCTTTGTATTTTGTTTTGTTATGGTATGCGTGTGTGTGTGCAGGCGGAAAGTATAAGAGTGTGTGTACGTGTGTGTGTGAGTGTGAGTGCTACCCTGGTGGTGTTTTTCTGCTGAAGCAGATGGTTGTTGCTCTAATTGGACCTCCAGGGATCCTGTTCCCAACCTGTCCAGACACTCAGTAATGAAGCACCATAAAACCAAATCAATAAAAGTTGATCACCAGCCTCAACTGTGACCACATCCACTATCTATTATAGAAACCCTATTAAAAGGTATTAAAATGGCACTGAAGCCTTCATGCTGGGATTCAAGGGGACATTGCACATACATTATATATATATATATATATATATTGTACATTTTTGAATCAGATCTGAACTGCAGGGTTCTGCTGTCTGTGTCTACTGTGAACAGGGTTTGCTGCAGACACTTGGGGAAAGTCTCTCTCCTGAACTTTCCCTCCGGTCATGAAAGATTCACAAGCCGAGAGGCTCCAGGTATCCTGTCTGGGATGAAACATTCATGTGTGGACCTTTGACAAGAATACAAGCACACAGAGGGAACCGTACATCCTCCAATCACAGGCACGCACACAGGTGTCACCAAACTCTGGATCGAGAGATAGGGGGAGATGTGTGTGTGTGTGTGGGGGGGGGCGCGAGGCTGGTTTTAGCTGAGTCAGCAAAAAGAAGAGTGTGTGTTACCTCGTCTCCCTCCCTACAGCACAGTGGGTAGTACATTCCTGTGTAAACAGATGGATAGTATGAAGGGTACAGTATGGGTTGACACATCAGTGCTCCCTCAGCAGGGGAGGACTAGAACAAGACAAAGTTGAGGGAAATGGTGCCTGTGTGCATGAGATGGATTTGTTTATTTGGACCCTCAGTTGGAAAGTACGGGCTTTGATAGGGAGGTTTAGCTGAGTAGTACGGAAGATGGAGGTTTAGTAGGGCAGTATGGAGGTTTGACAGGCTAATATGGAGGTTTAACAGGCTAGTATGGAGGTTTGACAGGCTAGTATGAAGGTTTGACAGGCTAGTATGGAGGTTTGACAGGCTAGTATGGATGTTTGGCAGGCTAGTATGGATGTTTGAAAGGCTAATATGAAGGTTTGACAGGCTAGTATGGATGTTTGACAGGCTAGTAAGGAGGTTTAGTAGGGCAGTATGGAGGTTTGACCAGCTAGTATGGAGGTTTAACAGGCTAGTATGGAGGTTTGACAGGCTAGTGTGGAGGTTTAACAGGCTAGTATGGAGGTTTAACAGGGTAGTATTATTGTTCAGCAAGTTCTTACGATGTTTATCATGGTACTACGGGGTCGGCATGACAGTACGGCATCATAGCAGTATGCTGGGATGACAGTGTGATGTGCTGTGTCTGGCTCACTCTGTGTTGGCCAGTTTAATAAGGGCCTTGGTCAGCAGCATGGGCCACAGCTCTGATTGGTTGGTGGTGGCAGGAAGCAGCAGGTTGTTGTCCTGGTCAAACGGTAAGACATCGTCCACGATGACCTTCCTCCAGCACCCCTGAAGAGGTGGACACCAGTCAGAGAGGCGGAAGGGAAGAGGGAGGGAGGAAGGAAAGAAGGGTAAAGAAGAAATTGCACAAGGAAGGAGAGAGGAGGGACAGAAAGAGTGTGGGTGAGAAAGAACAGAGCACGAGAAATGAAAAAGAAGCAGGAGGGAGGAGAAAAGCAAATAAGTAATATATGACTGAAAGAAACTGACAAAGCAAGAACATATGGTATATTTAATTCCAGACTATTGTGTGAAGGTTAGACTCACAGCGTTTTATTCTTCTTATGTCTTTAATAGCTTGCTACATAATCTGATTTGCCCCTGCTGGGCTGTCAATGTTCAGGATATGAGTTTATTTTGCCTCCTTCAATTGATTTGCTGTTTAAGACATCAAGGAGTAATCCAATTCTGACTGCATTGCTGCTACACTTAGTCACCACATGGTAGTTTGAAACCGAACACTACACATGTGGCCCTTCATAAATCTACTTTTTCAGTAATATTTTATTGCAGCACTCTTGAAACTGATTTTTCTTCCAAGCACACACTCTAGACCATGTACAAACCCACCCATCCATGCACACCCCCCCCCCCCCCCCACCCACCCCCCTCCGCCGCACACACACAACTCTCGCACACAGTTTGAAAACAACCAAAGAAAGTGTTCCTCTGCTTCAACCATTCAGCTGGATTCCAGCCTCCCTGACTCTCAGAAGGCTAGCTTTCAGCTGGGCATATTGGTGGAGCAGTCTTAATCAGCATCAGCTTGCCAGTACCTAGCAGCTTGTCTCATGTCGGTATACATTCATCCCCGGTAGCAGACTGACTGACCAACTGGCTCGGTTGATTGGCTGACTGGCTGGCTGACAAGCTGTCTGGTTGGTTGGTTGGCTGACTGACAGACTGACTGAATGACTGACTAGCTTTGCAGTCAGGGTTGCTGCCTGGCTGGCTGGCTGACTTACTGAATGAGTGGCTGGCTGGCTGGCTGACTGACAGCTATCTGCGGGAGTTTCACAGTGTCACTAAGTCTCTTAGTCTGTAGACGCAGGCTATAATCTGACTGATTGTTCACAGCTGTGTGTCTCTCTCTCTCTCTGTTTCTCTCTCTCCTCCTGCAGCCCCCATCTTAATCATCACCCTCAGGACAAGCTCACCCTTTCCACTGATAAGACTGGACGTAGTGTGAAGGAGCTTTATTAGGAGGGAGGGGGTAGAGAGGGAGAGAGAGACTGGGAGAGGGAGAGAGATAGAGAGAAAGAAGAAAGGAGAGAGGGAGAGAGAGTGTGAGAGAAAGGGGGGGTTGAGGGAAACGGAAAGAAACAAGGAAAGTTAAGGAGAGAGCTACGGAGGAGAGAGACAGTCATATTGGGGGGGGGGGGGGGGGCAAACTCAGAGGAGACCGCAAAAGATAGAAAGAGAATGAGAGGAGGGGGGACGGAGAAAGGGCCGGAAAGAGAAAGACGGGAGAGAGGAAGCATTGTGTCTCTCTTCATCCATCTGTTGGCGTTCTGCTGGAGCTGGCACGCGAGCTGCTGCCTGCGATCATGTCACACCCCCCCGTCATGGGAGCCAGGACTCCAGCAGCTCCCTCCTCTCCGCAGCCTCTTCTCCTCCCGCCTCTCACCAGCCCTCTGCTGTTCATTCCCATCTTCAACGACTCATATCGTTCTATGGTTCAATGATTCCAGAACCGGCTTGACACATCCGATACATACGTGGCCTACGTCCCTTTAAAAAAAAAACCACGTCCCATCAGCACCCACCGCAAACTAGGCTCAATATAGGATGCATCCAATCAAGACTGCAACTCCCCGGACTGTGCAACCTAGACTGCAATGTACACGTTCCCACCATCACACCTCATTTTCCAGCCCCAGTTCTGCCTGTAGCAGGACTGATTGATTTGTGGCCAGAATGGATAAGGTCGCATCCATCTTGCATCCCTCACCACTCCATCCTGCTTGGCCCCGGCACAGAACTCTAGTCAGGGAGAGATTTCTCCCCCCCCCCCCCCCCCTTCCAGGTGTGCGTAGCTGAAAACAAGCTGACCTCTGGGATTCTGGGGACAGCCTGGCGTTCGTCTTGTGAAAGCTCTCGGTGCAGCCTGCTGTAGTGTTTCTTAAAATGTGCAGTCATCAGCGGTATCCGCCCTTGGTTAAACGACGCTCGGGTAAATTGCCCGGACGGAACGTTTGGAAGTCAGTGCTCAGTTGACTGAGGAAAGCCCCAGGGGACAGCAGGGCCTGATCCCTGAGAAGGAGCCAGGCTGATACTTACCATCCAGTAGAGTTTGACCACGTACTTCCCGTAGATGTTGTAAAGAGGCACGTGTCCCTTCAGCACCTTGCACAGCGAGTAGATGTGCTCCCAGGGTCTCCAGCCGCCCCCTGGCCCATCCACACACTCCCCCGGAGAACCCTTACAGATCCTCCACACCATGTAGATCTCGCTGATGATACACCGGATCATCTAAGTGGTTGAAAACAACGTTTCGGTTGACAAGAGACATGAACTCATCGACACCTTCACACTACTACCGCACGTCATTCAGTGGATCCATACCCGAGCATCCATTATTGTCTCTCTCACATGTCAGGCAGACTTACAGCCGTGGGAGGGTCCCTTAGGTTGTTTATTCATTGGCCTTGATCACAGCTTACCTCGCTGCAGATCAGATGCTCATTGGCTGATGTCAGATCAAAGGTAGCTTCGTTCTCCACCACCACAGGAGTCTAAAACAGAAAGGGTGAAGATGTACATCTGCGCAGAGAAACCAACTTTCTACATTTGCTGCTACTCCTGTATAATTGGTGAACAACCGGGGCCTGACGGTGAACTTTAGGTTTAATGGGAACAACTGAACCGTATAAGTTGAGGAAGCTACATCTCCACAGACCCGTCAAACAGCCAGGGGAAGTTCATTAGATGGCTATAGCCCATCTGTTTCAATTGGAAATATTAATGAAGCTCAATCTACTTCTGAGCTATGCTTCTCTAGATGTACCAGAGACCGCGCAGATCTCCAGCAAGCCCCTTTCTCAGGAGGCCATGTTTGCAATGAATATTTGATCACGGAGTTAATTGACTTCAACAGGCCTCTAATCAAATAGGAATTAAAGACTCCAGCCTTCGACAGCGGAGAGAAAGTCTGTCGCTTTGGGTCAGCGGAGATGATTTGCTCTCCTTTGTAAAATGTTTTTCTTCTCCTCACTTCCCAAGGAGCGGTTCCATCGTCATGGCAACCGTACATCAAAAAAAGCCTGCACCTCGATCTATTTCTTAACCGGAGAATGTTCTGTTGGGTGCAGTCTGGGTGGTGGAGGGTCGGAAGGGGAGGAACGCACTGTGGCGTCTGCCGCCTCTGCTCGCTTGGTTCCGTGTGTGTGATTATTCCGCCGTTCCTTTCATACAAAGTGAATGGAACGCTTTCGACATGGTGGAGTGGAAGGAGCCCTGTGACCTGTGCTGGTGAGCGCTAATTCAAAGAGCAGGCAGCTTAATTGCTCAGCGTTGCGCCCAGAGACGGGAGGAAAGTGGAGCGATGCGATTACGGCGTGGCACTACGTTGGAGACACGCAGAGAGCACATTTGATTAATTAGAGTATTTTCTTTGTTGGCAGCCTACGTACCTGCACACCACCTAAGAAGGCTGCAGGGGTTGGGTTATCGCTGACACGCAGTTGAACTGTGCGATAAGGAGCGCTGAGGCAATAGGTCAGGGTTACATTTCCATTGTGGCCTCTACTGATAACAAGCGCAATGTTTTGTGTCACACTGCATGTGCCATGAACATGTTCAGGCTATGTGCAGTAGGTGTCTGAGATTGTGTCGAGTGTGTTGGCCGTGTGTTAAAAGAGTACTGTACATCCATTTCGAGCTAATAGAATACCTTGGTGAGAATGTACTCAGATGGGCGTTTCCAGGAGTGGACATTCAGGGACGAAGGCATTTCAACCTTTCCTTCAGGATCCTCAAAGAAGGGCTGTGAAAAACAGACTAAAGTCAAGGAATATCCTGCATAGAACACATGCACAAGGCAAGATACTTGAATTGTGATTATCTAAGGTGTTCCTGTTAACAGTGGCTTTGGAGGCTTTTACAGCTTATCAAATCAAACGTTATTTATATAGCGCATTTCATACCAGAACACAATGTGCTTCACAGAGGGAGGAAAAGAAAGAGCCACCACAGTTCATATAGGTTGTGCTTGGTATCAAAGTGCAGTGTGCACTGGCACTAATCTAATGTACAACCATGCAAATGCAACATCGACTCAAATCGAATGTATCCATCGCTTGGCTCTTTAGTCGTCCACGCCCAAACTCACGCCACAGGGGCTCTTCCCTGTCTTCACGTCCTTGCCACCCTTGGCTGCGTCCCACTTCTCCGCGTTGACCTCCGTCTCGTTCCACTCAGGCCACACCGGGAAACGGAACCTCTTCTGCTCAACCGGACCCTCCGATAAACTGACCCCCATGGACAAGACTCTGGAAAACAACAAACCAATAATATACATGAAAAACAATCCGATATCCAACATGGGATCTGAGTAATTGAGGTCACCAACATTTCAAGAGATTTTGTGTTACTTTAATGGGTGCTGTGAAACTTTGTTGAAGGCATTTCTAAACTCTAAGGACTGCAATCTCCAGTCTATGTATTCGTCAGCACAAAAATAGCACAACATACTGTGTGGGCTTTACACTGCTTCATCTACTGGACGTCTTCTTCTGTGTGAAATAGGCAGATAAATGTGCTTTGGTGTTATCTATGCTATCATGTTCTGACCCCACACTAGCATGGTAAGAAGAGCCTGGAGGCTGGGATTTGAAAAAGTAGAACTCTGGCAAGATGCCTTGAGTACAGCTTGTTCATGAAACTCTTAAATTGGGTGGTTTTGGAATAGAGGGGCAAGGCTGAGGCCCTAAAGCCACATAGATAGCCAAATTATGCCATCTTGGTTTCAAGCTCTGAATATAGCCTAGCACTATCGTTAAGTACAGCTCTAAACACAAGGAACACAACAACGTTTGTTGATTTCAGTATGAAATCGTTGAGTTTTGCGACATATTGATTAGCTGATATCAAAGTGTCTGTTCACCGTAGAGCAGCTTGTTAGACAGCTGTTCCATTTCCAGCTTGCTATAGTATCTTTCTAGTTAGCCTACAGTAGCTAACTGCACCGCAAACCAGTAATCTTACTCTTTATTTGGTGTCTGTCCTTGGGATGAAGTAACCCGGCTGGAAGACAACTCCTTTTTCTTCGGTGGCGCCTTTGACATTGTGCAGAACGTTGTGTTTAATAAGCCAACAAGCCAACTAGTCTTATTTGTAGTTGGCTGTCATCCAGCACTAACTACTTAGCTAAACAGACTGAAAGGGAATAGCTAAGTTACTTTGTTTAGCCTGCGCTTGCATTGTCTGTTGGCTAGCTAGAGAGAAAGTTTGAGAAGTTGCTAGGCGACTACGCTCGGGGAGGGGTGACGGTGGACCAGGCTTTACCTCCCACTGCTCGAGCCTCTTGGCTGTAGTCAAACGATGCTGCGTTCATAATATGAAAACCCAATGTTCTCTTTTACTCATCTATCTTCATTAATACAACCAATTGAGGAAATAATATAAAATCACCTTGAAGTAAAACTGCATCTTTCTTCTTATATGTCTCTTTTTTTCCAAATCCTAAATCCGATTTTTTTCTCATGGTTTACTGCGTTCTACATTACATAATTGTACTTGCGAGATTATTTTTATTTGGTCAGATAATATTAAATGTAATTAAATGTATTTCCCCTTCCTGCCGCCTGAATGTTAATGCCTATTGGCAACTTAGAAATACAAAGATGACCTTGACGTCCAAACACATCACAAACATGAGCCCCAGCAACAAGGACTGCTGCCAAATGTGTATTTTATTAAGGTACGATGCTGTAACTTAGTTTGTGTATTTACATTTGTATAGATAAGGTTGGGTAGTTAGAACGTTAGTTGACTACATAGTTTATTTGGACACGATTTTTGTATTAGCTTAAAAGAAGCACGTAAAAAAAACACTTTCATATTAATTGCACAGCCTACAGTTCTAACAAACACTGTATGTTGCCTACATGTAGCCTAATTGCAATCTGTCACGCAGCCTCTTACGAATGCATTATTAATTCCCATGTGAGTCTAATAAATTCACTGTAAATACAATAGGTTGGTGTTACTGAGGACAGCTTTACTCTAGCATGTTGCATAATGCTTTCAATTAAGGGTGAGAGTATGTCTGTTGACTGTCATATAGTATATATATACACACACACACAGCAAGTGAAGTCACACACATACACACTCTGCCCCATACTTTCTTGCTCTCTTTTTATATTTAATGCACACTGAAACGCACATGCACACAAACACACAATGTTGTGCTATATAGGAATATTTATTATATGAGTGTAATTTTGTGATCCCGTGGGTTTGCCTCTCTTGCTGAGCCTGTGGGATACCCATGGTGACACTGCAGTCTCTTCATTCCTCTGAGACAATCATTCGCCTCACTCATAAAGATATAAAAAGCCTCACACGACACATCATTTAAAACATTTATTTGTTGTTCTCCGAGTAGTTTCACATGTACACTTGTAGACCCAGCCCTATTAAAAAAAAAGAATTGACACAAGCCGTTTCTCAAGCTTGTGCGGAATTCCTATCCTACACTGATACTTTCGTACCTCATCACCTTCCATACACTTTTTATAAGTACACATTCAAGACGTACTTTTCAGTACCTTTACTGAGGACACACACAGACACAGATACACATTTCTATGGTAACCTCTTTCTTTTTTTCTCCTTTTGTGTTCACATGATAAACTTTGCTTGGGAGATCATCTGAAATCTTACATAAATCTGCATGTTACAAAAAGAAAAATGGTTATGGAGCATTATTTTCTTCACACTATTTCAGATATATTACAAAAAACATAACTTGGCATCATTGCAAGACAGTTTCTTCAAGCTAAACTGTGCGAAACGCCCTCTCAATGATTGTCGATTTGATAAATAAAGAGTAGAGTAACATATTGTGGAATGAGCTTGTATTTTGAGTGGCATCTGGAGTGGTGAGAATGGTGGACTGAACTATCGAAAAGGGATGACTTTCAGACCTGTCATTTTAACCTATTTTCCTTCCTACATTTGTATCTCTTGACTGGTCCTGAGCGTACCAGTGGTAGAGAGACGGCAGAAAACAATAAATGGTGAAGAAAAAGAGAGAGTCACATAGAAAATGAGATAGAGGAAGTGGTCATGCAGGATGTTTCTATGTCAAGCCAAGTATCCTCTGTCTGACCCTTTCCCTCAGCCTGATCTGGAGTCAGAGGTTGTACTGCATCACACTTTAGCTTAGGGAGGGGGGTATCTGAAGGTCAGGGCGTTTGTTTTAGGATCCAGCAGTAGTATGTTGGGTGGGTGTGTGAAAGACCTTCTGTCTAAACAGATGCTGGGTTAATGGACATGGGGTGAAGACCATTAGGTGAAGGGCCATGGTATTGGGGGTTGGGAGGTATAATGTACCATATCAACGACTAGCCTTTATATTGGCATGGGGATAAGGGTGCCCATTAGAATGCTCAGATACAGCTTCCTGGAAGGCATGAGTAAGTAAACTTCAGTGTGGGAGTGTGGAAGGTGGAGGAGGGAGGCACTGAGGATCTATCCAAGCCCACTAGCTGGCACCCTCTTTCTCTGGAGAGAGACACAGGGGGGAGGGGTGGTGTGGTATCAGGGAAGGCTCAGTGCTAGCAGCATCCAGACTTGCTCTCGGCAGCTATGGTCTCCTGGTCCAGTTTGATGCGTTCTCCGTTACTCTCCTCATAGGGTAGGCCTTTGTCGTTCAGCAGGATGTTCTCCACCAGGAAGCGTGCTGCCTCGTCCACGTTGATGTTGTCCTGGGGAAAGGTCAGAAAAGGTCCAAGGTCAAACATGCAAAAATGGATGACATTAACCATGGTTCTATTTGCAAGCAGAAAAATGTGCTTTGCCTCAAGTCTCAGACAGTTCTCGTTCACAGTGAGTGAAGCCTCCCTGTTTCCCGTCTGGAACAAAGACCATGATATTTTCCTGGCCTTTTCACCCCAACACTGAGAGGAAGTAGTTGTTTCCTCCACAACTGTCATCAGCAAGAGACTGGGAGCCCTCAGAAGACCTTCACACTCACACACTAACATGACTTACACTCCTACCATCTCCACATGATTCTTTCATGACTCCAGTGTGGCTCTTTATATTTCAGAGTGGGACAATCCAAGAGAGTAGGAGTGAGAGAGAGAGAGAGAGAGATAAAGAGAACAAGTTAACAGCTGGGTTAAATCAAAGCCATCCCTCCTTTTGTCTTTCACTGGGAGTGCAGCACAAAGCTGTCATCCCTTTCTTTGGAGGAGTTATGAATATTAACGTGTCTCTGTGGGCACTAAGACACTGACTGAGGGCCACTCCAGAGAGATAGGCCTATCCAGGGCATCTTAGGAATACTGAAACCCAGGGAAAGCATATGACTGGACAACAAAGACATGGAACTGAAATGATTGGTTGTGGAGTGGGGAGGCAGGGGGGGGGGGGGGGGCTCAAACATTTGACCCTGGTAAAGATTCTGCTGGGCTTTGATTAGTTATATAGTACTAGTCTAGGGGCATTTTTTGTCTTCTTCTGGGTTGGGTCTGGGATTATTGAAGTCTATGAGCATAAAATATAGCCCTTTGTGATATTGCATGCGAAAATAGAGCTGAACAAACACAATCTGATTTGATATTTGATGATGTGTGATCAGTTTGTGTGGCCTGTTTGGACAACCTTACACGGTCAAAGTACTCAAAGGAGTTTAGAAGAGTACGCTACAATTCAATAATGATGGGATGCAACCAGCCCACTCCCTGTCTGAAGAACGTCTCAGGCACAAGTGTCACAGGAAGTCACATGACCTGTATGTCTTCCCCACTCCCTGACTCCTTGGGGGATATAGCTTTAGGCAGACTTCTGTCCGCATGGCTGCCCGCACACACTGACACACATACATACAGTCTCTCACGTAAGATACTATGTTTAGCATGCCTATACACCCCTGCTACCATCCTAACAGTACACAGAGACAGAGATATCTCAACAGTTTGACTACATTAAGGCTGTATACCGGTAGCCTGAATCTGTCATTCACCAAGATTGTTCAAACTAGATGTGTGTGAACTTTCACGTGTGTATAGAGTATACATTATTTATGCACACACAAATAAGCTATACACACCAAAACACATTATAGCACAACTGGTGTGTGTGTGATAATTCTGTGACTTATCATGTCCTTCCTCATGTTTGGGTTGTTGTTTTGGGTCTGTTTTGTTTGGGTTGCATCAGTTGTCAGGTTGGTCAGCTCCCGAGAGCTTTGTGTTTTCACATCATCCCTTCGTAAACCGGGAGAAGACAAACAGTCCCAGATGAACAGAAGAGTTTTGTTAGAATAGGGAATTTCATCTTAAGTAGATAAGATAATTACTCTGGAAATGTATGTAAAGTGTACATACAGACACACACACAATGGACCAGACACAGAGATACCACAGACACTGAACTAGATGCAGACACACACCAGGTGCCAGAATTGTGAGGCAGACTGACTTGCATTCCCTAATGGAGTCATTCATCTCAGGAACATGTGTTGGCACATGCTGGGTACTGGCACACCTTCTGTCAGTCTCTCTCACTCTGTTATACACACACACACACACACACACACACACGCACACACACACACACACACACTTGTAGGTGGCACAAAAGGGAATACAGAAGCAACGAGATTTCACGTTTAACAAAGCCTAAAAGTAGGTCTCCCCGCAGTAGAGTATTTGTCATTCTGATACAACTGATACTACTACTGTTAGGGCATGAGTTCAAACACCACCACCCCCCCCCCAACACACACACACAAAGATAAGTATATTTCTCAAGGTTCTAACAAGAGACAGAGATAAAGCACAGGTTCAGAGGTTATTCCCTGAGAAATTACCCAGGGCGACTTCTCTCCTCAAACCTGAAAGAGAACAGGATGTATTCCGGCAGCTCATGCTGCCTCGGCATCTGTGTCCACGTAAACACCTTTTCAATCTCCTCAGCTGCATCCAACTGTATCACGAGAACGGAAGATGGAAGAGCAAAGGACTGGACTACTATTCAGCACAGCGGCATTTTTGCCTACAGAAAAGAAAGATAGCAAGGAGCCTCCTTTGCTTTCACGGGATGGGCTTAAGCTATCTTAAATCAACAGGCCCGTATAAGCTCTTTCTGTTCCAACACCTCTGGGTTTTAGACAAAGAAAGGCTGAGGCTATCCCAAAATCCACCCAAATTGAAGACCCACACTGTTAGGTACTGTGGCACGGGGTCTCTGAACCAGTTCCCCAGGGGCCAGCGAGTCACTGGATCTCTGCTGTGTGTGTCACTGTCACCTTCAACCCAAAGTAAAGACCCTGGACACAAACACACTTACAACACAAGAGAACACACACACAAGAAAAAAATATGTGTGTCTGTGTGTGCGTTTTATCATTTGAGATGATACATTTCTAAAGGCTGATGGTGTGCTTGACTTAGAGAGGTTCCCAGGCCTGGTGCAGAGGCTGTCAGGTGTGGGAGATCCTACCAGGGAAGGACAGGAGCCATGCAGGGGAGCATAGGACACTGATTTCCCCTGGGCTCGGGGCTAGTGGGGCCAGTGGAATCACAGTGACAGGGACAAGCAGAAACCTACAGACTTCCAGGTGAACTGACACACAAAGGCGGTCAGTCGCAAGCAAACGTGGACACACACACAAACCCACACACATGCAGTATGCACACGCACACGTGCATTGCAGGCATGTAGGAGCAAGCGCACACAGGCACAAATGAACCCACAACCGGCCTCTTGTTGGTGGCCTCCGTTTACCCGATGTTCATATTTACAAAGCAGGAACGACTGCTAAATCTTCCTTTCCGCATGTGCTCGCGTGAGTGTCATGTTCTGATTCGAGAGCATACATATTCCTGGAGAATACAACTCTATGAAACTAGAGAGAGAACCTAAATATGATTTGGCTGCTCAGTGATCTGAAACAGAACAAATGACATTTTCAATTTTTCCCGAGAGACCCAACCCAATAACAGCAAATCAAATCCTATTACTGCCAGGCAGAGGGACCCGTAAACATGGCAAATCTTCTGAATGTTTTTGAGATTATGAAACATTAAACGGTAAGCGTTTATCACTGACACGAAAACAAGAACCACCATCATCGCGTGCTGGCAACACCAGGCCATTATGCTGTCTCAGAGTAGCATTCAAAGTGGCATATTGGGCAATGCAGTTCCTTTTCTTTTAATTTTCCTTGTAAATGTAGTACTATGACCGGCAGTACAACTAATTCGATTTGGCAGTACAAGGATTACGCTAGCAGATTTACGTATTTAAAGTCTGGGTTCACAGTTACAGTTTATCATTTACCACTTTTATGATAAATGACTAGCTTTCTGCATCGTATATCATTCATGTGTGAAGCATGATTTCAACCTGTAAACTGCTATTGATTATAACTAGGCCTTTTTGAGTACCGGTTTATCCTGAACATTGTGAGGAGGGTCAGCCATCTTAGATTTGCAGTGTAAGTACCAGAAAACATTTGTGTTTGCAACTGAAGTTTGGTTGTTAAAATAGGAAACAAAAGCCTTTTTTTCACTCAAACCTTAGCCCCAGACGTAATCCACAACATCTGTGTTTTTGAGTGTTTGTGTGTGTCCGCAAGCCTATGTACAAGCCAGTTTACATCTGGAAGTTATTATGCATGTGAGATGTGACTGTGTGGATGTAAAGTATGTTCTTTTGTCTGTGTGTGTGTGTGTGTGTTTGTGTGTGTGAGTGAGAGTGTGTGAGTGAGAGTGTGTGAGTGAGAGTGTGAGTGTGAGTGCATACTTGAGTCTGACTCACCTTGGCAGAGGTCTCAAACCAGCCCAGGAAGCCAGTCTCTTTGCAGAAGTTGTCCATGAGAGAGTTGCTGTTGGAGTTCTCCTTCTTCTGATCACACTTATTGGCCAGCAGCACCGAGGGTATAGGGCTGCCATTGGCCAGTTTCACCTTGCTGTCTAGGTCATGCTTCCACTTGGACACAGCCTCGAACGTGGAGCCCCTTGTGACATCGAACACCACAAAGGCTCCCACTGCCTCCTTGTAGTACACCCTGGTCATGTTCCCGAAGCGCTCCTGACCTGAAGGAGAGGCAGGAACACCGCTATTCATCACACACACGAACACGATTGTTCCAGTAGATCATGTAGACTAAAAGAGGAATGCAAAAGGGCAGCAGAAGTTCAAACAATTAGAAGATTATGTATGCAGCAAGATCAAGCAGATAGAGGTAGAGTTTTAGGGGGAGTTATCCTCGCTGGCATGATCTCGGAAGCCGTCTGCTTCATCTCAAACACGGTTCACACACATCAGACGTCAGATATCAATCTATCTGCCCTGGTTCCTCAGCATTCCACAACAAGGCCATTATGTGTATGTGATTGATTACTCTGCTTGGGGACACATCCGTCCACCAACCATGTGTTAATATCTCACGGGATCCGCATTCGAGTTTCTTGGAAGAGTCCATGCAGTTAGAATCTCTCTGTTTTGTGAATTGAAGCATTGGGCTTGGAAAGAGAAATGAGGGAGGATGGTATCACACAGGGTTTTTTTTAGGAGGAAAGCAAAAGATCGCCTAGTTTGGGGCTTACTGTAGACTTGACTGGACATTTATTCAATCTCCGTCCCAAAACAGCGTGCTAACGTTTTTTTTTTTCGAGGACTTGAACAAAGATGATGAGAACGCGCTTCTTGACCCACTTTCTCTAATTTGTCATCACTCTAATCCGAAGAGACAAGTCAAAAGAAATCTGCCATGATAATGAACCCATTCTCTGTATTCACACCCTGAAATCTGTGTCGATGTTTTACAAAGTCAAAGCAAGGGGAATTACCAGTGGGATCCTGGGTGTCACTATCAATCTGAGACAAACTCTACTTAAAATACAGCCACATCACTTCAGACATCAGATTTGTTTTGTCCTTATCGCTTCCGACTGTCTCCTGGTGAATGCCCTTGTGGTTGTGCGATTTGGATATTGATATGGTTGATGTGACTGGTGTCGTGGATACGTGTCTGTCGAGAATGTGGAACATAAAGAATAACTGACAACAGCTAATAAGACCTCCGCTACGTATGAGACAAATCAGACAAATAAATTACGCCCATATGAATTTTCATAAAAGGGAACTGGGCAAAAACTGTAAGAGGAAGCAGGTTTTTGAGTTGATGTGGAAGACTTCTTCTGTTCACTCACCCGTGGAGTGATTGTGCTTTGAGGCAGATCTCAACGGAGGTGAATCTTTGGTCGGGGAGTTCAACATGACGACTTTACCTCCGCTTTACCTGTCTGGGGTCACACCTCCAGCACCCCCCCTCAACCCCCCCCCCCCTCCCCCTCCGATCAGCACATCTTGACTTCGCCCCTCGGATCCCAACACTTCCTGCAGACACGTCGACCCGCGCGTGCCCCTCGCGTCCTCGTCTGTGTCAGGCTGCGTGTGTGAAAGACTGACTGACTGTTCCGCAGGAGGAGAAAAGACCATACGCTCCATTGAACACTACCTGCCCCGCTTGCATCACAGGGGAGACAGAGACACAGGTCCAGAGCTGAAGCTGACTGGAACAGACAGAGCTGTGATCATCTCCCCACCCCCATCCCCTGTCAGACTGCTGTATGACGGATACACACATCCTTCTCTCCCTGGAATGGTTATCTGAAGAACATTGAAGAAGTGATGACCTCTGATTGGGTATCTGAGAATGCTTTCATTTCATTTCAATTCCATGTCCAATGTCTATATCCAATTTTTCAACAACATCCAACTCCTTTACACGGAAATCCACGCAGTGAAAGAATAACTTTTTCAACACCCTCCCCCGTGAATAGCCTATTAAAGTATCAACAGTGGTATAGAGAACTGATCATGTAAACTGATAATGTCTAATTGCCAGAGGGTACATTTCAAGCAGAGCTGAGATCCAATGACTCACGGCTACTTCTCGATGTAAACTCAAAGAAAGAACCTGCCTATTATGTCTGAATTCGGCCGCTAAATTGCCAGCATGCGGCAGCATTTAAAAATGGCTGCCCTCAAAACTGTCTATTCACAAGTGTGACATTCTTTCCGCACCACACTTAATTCAATCAGAGATAAACAACTCAGGTCTCAGTGCTCTACCCCATCCCTGTTCAGTGCAGCAGAGTGAAAGAGACGGAATTAAGAAAGGGGTTTGAGGAACCGTGATGGCTGCTCCCCCTCCCGCAGTTTCACTTCATTATATAGTTACCCAGGCGCTTGGTGACACTGTGACTCAGAGCGGGTGTGAGGGAGGGACTGAATACACTGCGGAGCCTACAGGCCTGCCAGTAATTGCTCATAATTGAGTGTCTAAATTTAGTCGCCTTAACCCCAGGTGAATCGTCCAGGGGCACAACACAGTAGGACACTGGGACAGAGAGCCAACGGATTGAAAAAAGGCTTTAATTTCCAGGCCTCTTGGTGCTCAGCAGAGAGAAATAAAGAGAGAAAGAGAGAGAGAGAGAGAGAGAGAGAGAGAGAGAGAGAGAGAGAGAGAGAGAGAGAGAGAGAGAGAGAGAGAGAGAGAGAGAGAGAGAGGGAGGGCTTTGAAAGAGAATAGAGATGAAAACAGAAAAGAGGAAGCTTATTTCAGGGGGTTTTCATGTAAAAATGTTCATGGCTTTTAATTTGCAGACTCCTCTAAGTGCAGGCTAGACACCACACAACCTCTTGAATGGTTATCGGGCATTGATTGAGTGAAGAGGTGAACTCAGTGGTCAATGGGAGTCAAATATCGACTGAACAAACACTAATATTTTACAAATGTCAGCTATTGACAAGGAGAAGCAGGAGAGCAATTTTGTGAAAAACTTTGGAGGGGGTAAAACGAAGTAGTGTTTTTTTTTGCATCTCATGATGAAGCTTTTTCTAGCTTGACGCTATAGTGAAAAGAAATAGACCAGAAAGGCCAGGTGCGTGATTGCGAGCTTCAGAACCTCCTAATTGACATCTGCTCGGCAGTGAACAGTGGAGGAAACGCCTGATAGAAACAGACCTCGTCTATGCCTCAGTTCTCTCACCTACAAACAGGGTTTAGTACATACTAGCACGGTACAAACTAAGGTGTGTTCTGAGCACGACTGTCATTCTCAACACTGAGCTGGAGGATCCAGTTATGCAACATACTCTACACATATGACTATGACGACTGTATGTCAGATTTGCTCATTTCAGTTTTAGTTACTTCAATTGTGATGGCAACATAAAACATGTACCTGGCCTTGGAAATGCTATGAAGCATGTGTGTATGTGTGTGTGTGTGTGTGTGTGTCCATATCAAACTCCAATGGGTGCCACTCTGATTTTAGGATCAATATGCTATTCTGCTATTGCTATTCTGAAGAGGAAGTCTTCAGTCTATAGGAGTTCCCCCCCCCCCCCCCCCCCCCCCCAAGGGAAACTAGTGAGCATGGCTCTCCGTGCTCGATTAAACTGATCAATAATACACACACACACACACGCTTGGTGCAGGCATAACACATAAATGATTCTTGACTTAAAAGGTGACCTATATTTCACAGCAGAACCTTGTGGCAGGGGACAATAGCTAGTTTATGAGGACAAATAAGAATCATGAGTGCTGTATTGGAGAAGACGAAGACTGTTTCTAAGTTAATCTACATGAGACACAGGACAGGAGGTCTGCTTTGCCTTGCCTAATACTGCTAGGAAATTGTCAAAACTACTCAATTAGAGTTTGTTCTATCTAAGGACATCAGCTGCATATTACTGCATATATATAATACAGCATATTGGTCCTTTAGGCAGTACATTTTGCAGGAATAACAAGGAAGCAGCAGAATTTACGATGACTTAATCAGCCTTTAAGATGATAAGATCATCAAGGTCAACAGTAAAACACAATGTTGCTGGAAAGCCTGAGGAAACTCATTCACTGCCTTTCACTTTCAGTCTTCCAGGAGCAGGTATTCATGTTGGTCACTGAAAACTTTGCAGGGAATTTTTGCACATTCACGTTTTCCTACGTAGGAAGAGGAAGGTGTTTACTTCACAAACAGACCAAGGTGAGGGCGTCCATTTCCTTTTACCTTAATCCTTGTGGGAGTTTGTTGTTATAGACTGAAAGAGAGAAAGGGACTGCTCTTCATCCAGAGCCCTAGCAACCAGAGTTTCGTCTGGTCGTGGTCGTAATGATATCTGCAGGCGGGTTACCATGGAAACTGTCCAAGCCAGACGCGGCAGAGGCAACAGCGGCAGTCTCTCTCCGTTATTCTGAGGCGTCTGGGCTGCGAACCACCACGCAACGCCTCTACAACGCTTGAAAGACGTCGGCACCGGAGGTACCCATGACCATTTATGGTTTTAGCGCTTTTCGTTAGTACAGTCCTGGCCCTGAAACAAAGCCCCCGAACTCATGATTCCCCCACATGCCTACATTCCACTGGGCAGCTTGTGAGGAAGTGTTTGCTACTTACTACAGTCCCAAAGAACCTTTCAAAAACAATCCCTCATTTCAACGAAGTAAAAACCAAGCTAGCTTTAGGCTTTTCTCCCTCAATGTATTTGTTCTCACCATTCCCTCTTCCCTCTTTCCCCCACTCGGCCACCCCCCATAGTGCATGAGTGAAGTAGCCATTCTCTCACAATTTCTAAATCCTTGGCACAAGGCTCAGGCTTACTTACTCCGCAGCAACATGGCGGTAATCATCCTGTCCTTGCTTCAGACAAGCCCAGAGGAGGCCAGCTATTCTGGGCCAGAGGGGGCGGGCAAGTCCCAGGCTTCACGCTGACTTCCAACGGGCATCCATCTTCCACTAGGCCCTGATTACTATCATTCCGTCCCCCGATGGTAATCATTATTGGAAAGTAAAGACGACTGTAACGTTGAGCCTCAGTGTAGCCATAAGGACATGTCCTCTGACTTTTTCTGCACGATTAACCCTTGTGTTATCTTCGGGTTATTCTGACCCATCAGTCATTGTGACCCACCGTCGGATTGCGATAAATTTACCTCATACAAAAACAAAGTGAAGCATTTTCTTTTAACTGTCGGGCTGTGTCAGACCCCCCACATTGGAATGGTTAAAAGAAAATTATTTGTATTTGTTTTTGTATTGGGTAAAATTGGGTAAACACAACGATGGTTCGTTATGAACCTTTGGGTCATGTGACCCGAAGGCAGCACAAGGGTTAAAGGACTTAATGATGGGCCATAATGACCTGAGGCGAAACACACCTCAAGCTTCAACTCTCTTTCACTCCCTCACTCCTTTTCTAAGTCCTCTTTATCCTCAGATTACCTCCAGGCTAGGCCTCACTGTAGGTGTGAATGATGCGTCTGAGTGTGTGTGCATGTGGGTGTGTTTTACCCCAGAGCTCATCCGATAGGGATATCTGAAAGTGCGTTTTCTCTCACAGCTTGTCTCTATGAATGATATCAGTGAAAGCAAGGGAGTGTGTGTGTGTGTTATTTACCCTCACAGCTCCTCTGATAAGAGTGCTCTCCGTCTGTGACAGGCTGCCTCCGCTGGCAGGCCTCCTGGACGTCGTGGCGTACGGTAGTGTCTGGACCTACACAGGCACAACCGCCGCCACGCCGGGAATTTACACGCCGTCCCATTGCCGATCTGAATGAAGTGACAGACACGCCGGTTGTTCTGACGGCCTCACTCTCTTGTAGCACCGCAAGGAGGTATCAGTCGGTAAACAGCAGTGTATTCCCTTCCTATGTCTGTCTGTCTGTCTGTGTGGACACCTGCCTGTCTGCCTTTATCTCAAATTGTCACACATTTCTGAGAGGGCATTCTTCTGAGGATATAAACCCCTGTAAGGATGGGGTATGATCTCAACTGAGATATAAATCACACATACACATGGACACACACACATACACTAAGTAACCCCCCCCCCCCCCCCCGGCCCCTGACTGGTGCTAATGTTTAACTTGTATGGTTCCCGGCAGCCTGACAAAGTCACACTTTCCTGCGACAGAAAGCACACACACACACATCCTGATGGCAATTTAACCATTACTCATTACCATTCATTGGGGGGGCCCAATTGGCAGACTGCATTACTGTCACCAGTGCATAGTCTTTGTGCTGAACAGCAGGGAGACTGAGAGGTATGTCCTGAGGAGATACGGGTGATGTACGAGCCAGGGCTCTGTATTGGTTCGGAGTGATGTATGAGTGAGGAATGATGAGGCCTGCTTCATCACCAATACCAAACAACCACTCCAGAGCATTGAAAAGTACACAGACAAATACAATCATAACCACACACCGAAAACACATTTGACGCATTTTAAGTATCTCTTGGGCAGACACAGACCCACGCACACACTTTACTTTTTGTTCCTGTTAAATCTCACGCAAGAAGAAATACTAAAAGCACTGGAATATCAACATTGAGAAGGCGCTTTTAGGACAGAGTAGCTCACCATCATACACACCGTTGAGGCGCATGAGACTGCCGTTACTGTAAAAACATTGAACTTTACCTGCGGTAATGCATCATACTTCTACAGTACACTCTGTACTGTGGAATATTTTGCTGACTCATACTGGCCAGGTATGCGCCAAACCTATTAAAGTATGTGTGTTTTACCTAACGTAGGCCTATGTTTAGTTTTGACAGGTCTTTGATGTGAAGTTTAAAAAAGCATTCATACATTACTACTCCAAACCCTACTGTATGGAGTGAAAACTTATCTTGGTTTATCAAGTGGTTTAGCCTACATAACGTAGAATTTCAGACACCTCACCCCACTTTAGACAAGGGATTCACACCTACATGCCATCCAATTAACAGACAGGAGAAAGAGTCTTTAAGTCAATGTTGGGTATATTGAAGTTTCTGCTGCCATTAATCTTCTCGGAATGCGTTGCCAACTGCAGGATTGAAGCAGGATTTCAGTGCCTGCGACTATCTCGTCATGAGTTTCTGCGCACGGGACGGGCGCCCGAGCTACCAGCCCATAACATGACCTACATTCCGTTGGCAATTATGTGCACTAATGTAATCATAACTGGAAAACAACAAAACAAAACTGTCTGGAATAGGCTACCTGCACTTATAGTGAAAGGGCTATTTAATAAGCTTTAAGGAAATGTTGTTATGGAAAACCCACAGTCAATGTAAATATATTTACATTAGCCTCAAGGGAGATCGCTCATGGTTTCACGAGCGCCTGTGAATTTCAAAGCTTGCCTTTGGGCTACTGCGCTGTCACCGCACACAAGCAAATGTTATAATACGAATAATCTGTTTCACAGAACAAGTGTCAAAATAACTACAACATTCAAACAGTTTTCCTTATTCTAAATGATACAACAAGGAAGAACATCATCTTACCTGCAATATCCCATAGTTGTAACCTCACCAATGTTTTGCTGTCCCAGTTGATAACTTTGAGCGCAAAGTCAACCCCGATAGTGGCTCTGTAGTGCTGGGAGAAAAGCTGATGGACGTAACGTTTAATGATGCTGGTCTTTCCCACGCCTAATTCCCCAATCACCAGCACTTTGAATAAGTATTCCTTACACTCCGATACCGACCCTCCCGCCATGGTGTGAAATTGCCGCAGTTCCAATTGTCAACTTTCTAAAGTCCTGTACTTCCTTTTTTTTCGCAGATGTTGGAAACAGTCTGACGGGTTTGAAAATGGGGCAAAAGAGCTGTAATAGAAAGTACTCTAGCTTTCCTTCCTCCTCCTACTTACCAAACCACCTGATAAGTCATAGGACCCGGAAATGTTGGTTTATACTGTAGTTTTCAGCCAATCCTTTCACATTTACAAAACATTGTACCCACGGCCATTCTTTTCCCTCGAGTAAAACTAGCCCACTCTGGCTGACTGTATCGTCTTTGTAAGTCAAACACATTGAATCATTAAATCATTCAATACAAAGTCGACACAATCGAAAATCTAATGTTTCTCTTGACGCAGTACAGACGCAGTCCAATGCATTAGTTTAATCGTTACAGCATGGACTCGTGGAATCGAATGTAATCTTACTATAAAATGTTTTTTTATTTTACAGCATTGTTCAGCTTGCCAAAACATGTAGCCTACAGTAGACCTATCTCATTCTAGCGTTGACAGTGTAAAACTGGTGACTTGTTTAATTACTTTACATAAAGATTATAGTCTTGAAACAATTTACATTAATATACTAAATAACATTTTTGTAATGACAATTACAATATAATACTATATGGACTGTATATTCATGTTTTGTACTTTGGAAAGTTGCATTCTTATTATTAAAGTACTAAGAAACTTATGATCAAGAAAACTGATACAACTGCAATTTATAATACAAGATCTAAGCAGATTGAAGCTCATAATCGCGTCACAAGAAGCAACTACCCATTGGTTTATCTTTACAACTGAATATTTAAAAGAGAATACGGATGACTTTATGATTTTATCTGAAAAGTTACCCAAATCAATGTCAACACACAGCTCTGTCACAAGCATATCTGTAAGACCGTTTCAAAACGTATAAATATTTGTTTCACATTCTAAATATAAACATTTACTGATATTACAAACATACCATCCATGTGAAAAAACAAGAGATGGTTCAACAGTATTACAAACTTTGAGAACTTTTACAAGTATAGTCCCAGTACAATGACACAGCAACCCCCCCAAAAAAGAAAATAAATCACATACTGTATGCAAAACAGAGCCTCATCCTCTTAGCAGCCCATTCTAACCCAGCATGCCCCATGGGGCATAGTATTTGTATGTGAATGTGGTAAACAAAATTACCGTTGCCTACAATCAAGCCCACATCATTTCAAGCTCAAGAAGAGGTGTGATCAGTCTCTATAGAGAGCAGCTACATAATGTAAACATGAATGCAGAAAAATCTGGAAACAACTTTGATTGGAACACCAGGATCCACACAGCGCAAATATCCAATGGTGCCAACTGAACACAAAGTGGGTTTACGGTAAACTCAGACACACATTCTGTAATACTGCATCGACAATTGATTAATAAGTAACCTCAATGTACTGCACTCTTCTTATCTTAAAACAACTTAATTTCTCTTTCTGGCAGATCATACTGTATGTATAAATAGCAAAGAGGCCAGTAGTATAAATGGGTAAGAGATGAAAGCAAAGGTAAGCATGTCTTATTATTGTCTAAGTCTCAGAATAAGGGGGAAAAAATAACATGGGGGGGGGGGGGGGGATGTGCCTGCTACACACGTGACCTGAACTGTAATACAGGTACGGTATTTAGAGCTTGTGCAAAGCTGATTGGTCCAAGCACGCAATGCATTGTGGGCTGTGGTCCTCAATCAGCTTGGGCCCTTCATCTTTTCCAAATCACTAAACAAGCCCCAGTACTTCATTTAGACAGCAGTTTGGCTTTTCTCCATTTACACCGTAGCATACTGGCTATTCAAATGCACAATAAAAGGAAAACGATAGCTACAGCTGTGTTTCCCAGCTTTGCTCAATCCATTTGGCACAGCAAGAGTTCTCCCAGTCTGAAAGTTCACAGGAGTGCTGGGGTGAATTACCACCGTTGAGATACATAATTGTTCCTGAACAATACAACAGCTTTTTTTCTTTCTTTTTCTTTCACTCTGATTGCTCTCTGACCGCAAAGTCTAACAAAGCAAGCAAATGACAGACAAAATACAAACATATAACTAGTAAAGACATATAATGAGATGCTTTTAAGTTGTATGTGCATGTAATTATGCATTGTGTGTATATGTGTATATATACATATACATATATGCATACAAGTGTGTGTGTGTGTATGTATATGTGTGTAAGTATGCATGTAGGTGTGTGGGTGTGAGTAAAATATGCCGGGTGTACAAGCTGTGTTTGTTTGATCTTGTTAATGCCAGTGTCCAGGAGGCTCTCACAGTGTGGAGGAGCTCTGTCTGAAATCCCGGAGGACGACCGAGGCGTAGGCAGAGCTGGGGGAGCTGCAGAGGACAGACTCAGAGATGGGGGATCCGGACCCTGACCCACCCAAGCACAGAGAGTCTCGGAAAGGGGAAGGGGGAGTCAGAGCCAGGGAGTCCTCCAGAGTCAGCTTACTCTGAGTCCGATTCTCCACGTCCTCCTCGTCCTCCTCGTCCTCCTCGTCCTCCTCCGCCTCCTTGGCGTCATACATGTAGCTGTGCAGGAGGTCCAACTCATCGCTCTCCAGCCCCTCATGGGGCAACAACAGCCCCTCTCCTCCGAAGGCCCTCTCTTGCAGCTGGGAGGGGGAGAGGCTCAGTGGCTGGTGGGTGGCGACGAGGTTAGCTGCCTCCATGGCGTCATTCATTCGGGGGACATTTGAGGTGTGCGTGTCCACCGCGCCCCCCCGCGGGCGCACGGCGGCACAGCCCGATGCGTGGGCGGGGGGGGAATAAGAGGGCGACCTGTTAGAGTCCTGCCCGTGGAGATGTCCAGAGCAGGGGGGAGGAGTCCAGAGAGGGCGGTGGGCCGCATCTCCCTCCTCCTCCTCCGCCAGGTTGTACAGAGCCTTGGTGCTGGGTTGGTGTGGGGGGTGGGGGTCTGTGCCAGGGCCGGGGGTGACGGGTTTGCAGCTGTGGGGGTCGGGTGCGTTAGTTAGGGGCCGGATGACCGCCATCTGATTCGAGCCGGCTTCCTGTTTCCTCACATGCACAGACAGTCTGTGCCACACATTCCCCCCCCTCGGAGGGTGTCTTGCACCTGATTCAGACCATGACACAGACTTGCCATTAGAACTATGAACGAGATAAAGACTGCCGTTACTATCCCAGGAAACCGGAGGGGGAGCACATTGCAATAACAATAACATCAAGAACAGCAGCAGCACAAATTATGAACTATTACAAAAGCAGCATTTCAACATTTCTAATGGATGTTAAAATACCTTGTTTTTTAGACGTTAACAGTAACAGACAATGTACTTAAGATCATTAGTTCCAAAAGGTTATCCATTTCCCAACTGGAGCAGTTAGTTAATACATAGTAATTCATAATGTGCTGCCAACAGGGCATTATGAACATTAGATGGTTAGCGTCAAAGTACTTAAAAGCCATCCTGTTAAATTCCACCTGTTTATCTAAGTGCTTGTCAAGCTGAAATGGGCGACATGCAATTGTTAAAATGTATCGAGTGCCTGTATTGGTCTGCAGATTACACAGGGTTTAGTGCTGTGAAGAGCAGGCTTGGATTGGCTTTCTCGGGGTGATTAGTGAGGGAGACGGAGAGGTTTTCATGCTAGGATCTGGGTTTAAATTAAGGAAAGGCTGTATCAGGTGTGAACGACTCCTGTGCTGGAGAGCTGGAGAGTCTACAGTACTGATCACCTTCGATCTGTACACCAAAACACAGCAACAAGGCAGAAAGACTATCCACGTAAGTATCTAAATATGCAGCACTCTCAGAAGACAGCCCTGGAGAACAGGAGCAGAGCATCTCTGAATCTAAACATGGGCCTGCTTGAGTACAAGGCAGAGGGCCCTCAGTCCAGTAGGGATGGGTCAGAAACACGTAGCAGGGGAAGGGTGAGAGACAACATTCAGATCAAACACTCCCCCATCCTTTTTGGTTTCCTTCCTTACTTTAGACACTGTCAATGTGTCTTTGCTGTGGACAGTAAGGCATCTTGAGCATGTATTAGGGCAGCTTGAGCACAAATTTAGATCAATTAAGTCAGTACGTATATCACAACACAGGTAAGGTATGCTCCCAGTCACTTCAAAGTCTATCAGTTTGGGGATTGTCTTAATACCAGTTGTTTTATTTTAGGATTTTTTTATTCAAACCAACTCAGTTCGGTTGTAGCTGTTGTCACCTCAGAAGGGGGGGATCTGTGCTAGAATACTTCGCCCTCACTGTATAGTTGACCTTGATAATGAAATCCTGACACAATACATTTGGAAGAAAAAAGTTTTGGGACTCACTTGGCACTGCCGGAGCTGGTCTTTTTCCGGCGGAACATGTTGAGCAGGCTGTTGCTCCCACACGCCGCCTTCCCGTCGCCGACGTGCATGCGCACCACGTCAGACGTGGTGAAGGCGCTCCGGACGTTCCTCTCCGGCTTGGCGATGATGATGTACATCTTGGGCGTGAACATGCAGCCCAGCGCCACGGTGACGCTCAGACTGACGGAGAAGGAGGTGGTGATGATCTTGTAGTTGGAGCCGAAGTAGATGGGCACGAAGGCCAGCCAGATGATGCAGGTGGTGTACATGGTGAAGGCGATGTACTTGGCCTCGTTGAAGTTGGCCGGGACGTTGCGGGTCTTGAAGGCGTAATAGGTGCAGCTCATGATGAGCAGGCCGTTGTAGCCCAGCGGAGCCACCATGCCCACGGTGCTGGTGTTGCAGATGAGGTAGACCTCGCTGATGCTGGGGTACGACTTGACGGGCATGGGGGTCTCCAGGATGATCAGGGTGACCTCCAGGGAGAGCTGGAAACTGATCAGCACGAAGGCAATCACTACCTGGGCCCAGGCACTCATGAACCTGAAGGTAAATTTTGACGTATTAGAAGTATCAATACATTTGTATTGATTTGTAGCTAATTATAGATTGATCCCTTTTTTTTTGGTGTGCATTATGTGAATGTGATTGTTCAATAAACAATAGACAGACAGACTTGGGCTTTTTGGTGCAGATCTTCTTCTTGCTGCCGGCCAGGATGCGGGCGATGCGGTTGGTCTTGGTGACCAGGGCGGAGTAGCACATGGAGGAGGACAGGCCGACCAGGAGGCGCTGCAGGTAGCAGGAGAACACGGTGGGCCGGGCGATCAGCGTGAAGGGGCAGATGTAGCCCATGAAGATGCCCGCCAGGATGATGTAGCAGAGCTCCCGGCTGGAGGACTTGACCACGGGCGTGTCTCGATACAGGATGAAGATGAAGGTGACGAAGGAGGTGATGAGAATGCCGACGCAGGAGAAGGCCACCGCCACCATGGATTCCACGTCGGACCAGTCCAGGTATTTCAGAGGCAGCGGCTGGCAGACTGTATCAGAAGATGGAGACTTTAGTTTCACAAGAACTTGTGTATTCAAAACAGTAGGTTGCCTTTTTTACATTGTGTGACTAATGTCTGCCCTTGACAAAAAAAATGTTTTAAGATAAAGGTCAACCTTTGTGCAGAAAACAATACAAAAATGATTTTTTTCACGGGAGGACAAGGATAGAATGAATGGGAGGAGATGGGTGAGGGGTAGGATTATCTGCAAGGGAGACATGGAAAGCGTAGACATGATGACTAGATTTGCAATCATCGAGGAAGTGGAGAGATACAATATACAAGCCTGATCAAGCTACTTCAAAGATGGCCTGCTCAGGAACTCATTTACACATTCACACACACACTCATACGCATCTCAAAGCTCCGAATCTGTCAGCTTTTCCTCACATGCTCATACTACAGCAAGAGTGTCTGTGTGTGTTTGTGTGAATGCGTGTCAGTGTGTGTGTGTGTGTGTGTGTGTGTGTGTGTGTGTGTGCGTATGATGGTGCACAGGCGTGTGTGTCTGCCCTGTCCATCACATCGCGTTGGTGATTTCTCATCCTACACAGCGAGACTTGGAGAAGCTTAATGGAAGAAAAGTGACGTCCCCAGACTCAGCTTAAGAACCCATGAATTACTCGCTGCCTCTGATAGCATTACAGTCACTGCCACCACAGACTACACCATCCCACCGTCGCCACCAGACTCACACTTCTGGATACATCAGTCCTCCTAAGCCAAATCACAAGAACTTCGGAATCTCTGGAATTGCCAGTGAACTCAATTTGAAGTCTGGACATGAAACTGCATCTTTCTATATTCCAAAGTAATCCCTAGGTGTATTCCTGCTCAGTACCCGAATAAATATTTCACCATGAAAAACTATGATTCTTCATGCAAGGCGTCAAGGTTGGGCTTGAGCTGTCCTGCTGAGGGACATTATCATTGCTCCTTTGCCAGGCCAGATAAGCTCACCTAGGCATCAGCCGCTCAGAGTGAGAATGGTCAAGGGTGGCAGATGAAATGCACTTATCTTGATCCACTCTCATACAAAGCTCCAAATCCCTTCTTCCTCTAAACCTACTGTATACTTTCCTGTCTAAGCTTTAAGTAGACCTTTGAATAATTCAAAAAATCACTTCACGACTCCCCCCCCCCACACCTTCCCACACATAGCAGCCCCTCAGAGTGCAAGTTAGCTCTCTCCATGTACATGAGGTGACAAAACAAAGAGACCCAAATGACAGTATACAGTATAAATCAAGCATCAGTATTCCTCAGGTAAATGTAAATCAGAACGGCAAACTGGTGAAATCTACCTCAGGCCTCTCAAAGCACTAATAGCATATTTCACCTAGCCACTGAGAGAGCTTCCCCAGCTCAGCGAATCACTGTCAAAACAACGGCTGGGTCACGACGGATCAGACTGAGAGGAAGACCGAAGAGGAAGCCGAGGAGAGAGAGAGAGGAAGAGAGAGAGAGACAGAGAGTGAGAGACAAAGAGTGAGAGAGAGAGAGTGTGAGAGAGACAGAGAGAGAGAGAGAGAGAGAAAGAGAGAGAGAGAGAGAGAGAGAGAGAGAGAGAGAGAGAGAGAGAGAGAGAGAGAGAGAGAGAGAGAGAGAGAGAGAGAGAGAGAGAGTAAAGTAGCCAAGGAGGTGAGGAGCTGAGACAGAAGGACATAGGGGTAGAGGAGGGAGACGGGGTAGAGGAGGGAGACAGGGAGAGGAGGGAGACAGGGGGTAGAGGAGGGAGACAAGGAGAGGAGGGAGACAGGGAGAGGAGGGAGACAGGGGGTAGAGGAGGGAGACAGGGGGTAGAGGAGGGAGACAGGGAGAGGAGGGAGACAAGGGGTAGAGGAGGGAGACAGGGAGAGGAGGGAGACAGGGGGTAGAGGAGGGAGACAGGGAGAGGAGGGAGACAGGGAGAGGAGGGAGACAGGGAGAGGAGGGAGACAGGGGGTAGAGGAGGGAGACAGGGGGTAGAGGAGGGAGACAGGGGGTAGAGGAGGGAGACAGGGGTTGACATGGAGGGGGGCAGAAGGGAGACACGAGAGGCTTTGAAAGGCTGGTTTTGAAATGCCAGTTGTCAGGATAAAGGTGTGAAATGAGATGAGGCTTGTAATGGGATGGTACTGTTGGGTTTCGAGACAGGTAGACAGATTTAGGTCGAGACGAAAGGTTCATGGTGTCCCTATGGGAGCATACAGGTTAAGTTAGGGGCAGAGCAGATTGTGTGTTCTAAGTCTAGCAGACAATAGCTAGCCTGAGCCAGGGGCTTGGGGATGTGAGGAGTGAGAACAGGGGACAAAAGTGTACTGAGAAAGGATGATCTGCTCTGTGAGGGTAAGCCCTGGGAGACCTGCTCGAGGTTAGAAGCTGGGAAGACAGGAGATGGGGACTGGAAGCCAGGGGAGTTTGACGAGGGGTAATGAGAAGAAGGTGAGACGGGGAGAGTGTATATCTGGGAGAAGGGAGGATCTGTCTCCCATACCTTCCAGCTGATCATCGGGCCACCAGCCCAGCTCACAAGCCTTGCAGGTGAACTCATCCTGCACATACTCGTTGTCCTTGCAGGTTGTACAGATCCAGCAGCAGCTCACCTCTCCTTTCCTGATCACCTACACACACACACACACACACACACACAAAGATGGTGTCTGGTGTCAACATACTACAATCCCAACCTCCTCTTCAAGACAATAACAACATCCAAAGCCCAACAAACTTGAAACAGATTTAACACTGTCAGACATCATAGGAGCTATTAAGTCAAAATGCTTTTGATTGTGCTTTCAAAGAACCGGTGGAGTTGAAGTTTAAGCTCCAACAATGTTTGATAAGAAATGAGGGCAGCCGCGATGTTGTTCCCAGAGAGGGGGGCTCTGAGGGGGGCTGTGGTATGGTAAGCAGGGTAAAGAGCTGGGAAACAAAGGAGGCTAACAGGAAGAGCCTCTGCAGGCTGTAGAGTGTGCATGCTCCCTCGGGGGGGCTTCCCGCTAGGGCTGGATCCAGACAGACCTGGCTGCACATACTCAAGGTGCTGCCTCCAGCTACACTTGATGTGGAATGCTGTACCAAGTTGCCTCCCCTTGCTAACCTGGTACTGTAGGTATATATAGAGAGGGAGAGAGTCGAACTACATACATTGTTGTTTAAATACCATATTTAACATAGGTAGGGTCATAGTTGTATGATAGTTCTATGATACATAATTATGATATGTTTCATTTACAGTATAAAGCCAATTCTGGCCAATCTTGACAATGAGGGAACATGCGAGAACAAGTTAAACTGTCCTTGAATGTTTCCTTATACACAATATGCATTTCTTCCAGGAATATCCCTCACAATTTTGTACTGGGGTGTTTCCTGGGTCAAGAGAAGGGCTGTTTCTACTCTAGGCCCATCCCAGGCCCGACGCCCCAGACTGGGGCTCCCTCACCTTGATCTGTCCCCTGGTGCAGGGCTCGCTGCAGACGGAGCGCACCATGTCGCTGCTGTTCATCCACAGCTTGTAGTCCTCGATGCTCAGCTTTCCCTCATGCCAGGAACCCACGTGTAGGTAGTCGTAGCCGTCCCCCACGCTCTGCAGGTTCATGATGTCATACCTGTCCAAGGAGGTGGGGTGGGGGAAGGAGGAATGGTGAGGGAGAAAAAAAAAGAGTTTAGAAACATGGAGATAGAAAGAGGGAGTGGGGGAGGGAAGATTATGGGTTGGAGAGAGGGATTGAGAGAGAGAGAGAGAGACAGAGAGAGAGAGAGAGAGAGAGAGAGAGAGAGAGAGAGAGAGACAGAGAGAGAGAGAGAGGGGAAAACGGAGGGGATAAGGAGATAAAGGAGAGAAAGACTGGAGACAAGGGAAAGCAGGAGTGAATCAGTGACAGGTAATTTAATGATAACGCTTCCTTGGCTTAGGAGACCACCTTTATCCAAAATCGTATTAACGGCGGCTTACAACCGTGTAGTTGAACACCCTTTGATGCAATTTCAGCTAGGACCACTTAGTAGGACATTTTACTGACTGTACACAAGGCCCCATGTGGGCATTGAACCAGGATCTGCTGTGATTATCAGCCATGTCTCTGAGCCTGTTCTGCCTGACCTCTACCTGTGTGGTGATGTGTTTGGCCTCGTCAGCCCCTGTCTGAGGGACTCAGGGACTGCAGATAATTGGAAATGACTGGTGCCGCAAGCCCGATACACTCAATTTGTTCCAGTCGCAGCCCGATTGTCGTCACACTGAAATCCCTCTCACTGACAATTCTCCATAGCAACCTCATTTCTCACAGCCCCTCCTCCCCTCCCTCCATCCCTCACATCGACCCCCCCCCCTCCCCTTGTTTACTCTCACCTGCCAGGGGTATCCCCATTCTCATCAAAGTACACCTCCTCCCCTGACACTCCTCTGAAGGAGGTTTTCAGTAGGTAGCCTAGCAGCTTGCTGCCGTCGATAGGATCCATGGCCTCACACAGTCCTGGCTGGTCAGGGCAGAGCTCGCTGTGCATGTCGTGGAGGCCGTGGGCCATGGCGTAGATGGCGTTGATGACGAAGCCCATCTTACTGTCCTGGACGTAGTTCTCATGCAGACTCTCGTTACCTGAGGACCCAAGGAAAATAAGGGGAGGTTAGACAATGAGAGGTGGCGTGCTGATGGCGTTGAAGGAGGGTTCTAACCATTTTGTTTTTGTAACCATCTTTTTTTGTTTGCTGTTTTTGCACTGGAGTTGCAGGACCACTGCCCATCTATAGTCTACAAGATAATATTGTACAGCAAGACAATTGTAACTCTATTTTCATTAGCCCTTTTGGCTAAATAGTGATGTTAGAAAAAAGAAGCCAGTGTCTTCTTTTTATGGCATCACAGTATAATTACTATACAAACAATATGGTGTCCAAAGGATTCATTTCGAAAATGTGATTTATGGACCATTACTGGGGGACACCATGTTGTTCGACAAGCAATTTGTTGTCAGCCAGCAATAAGCTCTTTAAGGCAACATAACAGCGCATAACTATCATAGCGCTTCTGCACCAGGGGAAGAGATGCTAGCAGTTGGAAGGTGAACCTTTTTAACACAGCATACATTTGAAGCATATAGCTTACCTGGCTCACTGCCCTGTGTTCAGCTCCGGTTCATAACAAACATACTGTCCCCATCTTTTACTCTGTCACCCACATTCCATGGCTCTTTTTGTGCCTGACTATAATCGCATGCACAAATGAAGGAGGGGGATTGGTCTAAACACATCACTCACACAGGGTGCCATAGTAGGTGGGGGTGGTAGACACAGACTTGTGTTTGTGATTCATTCCTTCTTTGGTGCTTTCTGAGGTCAAGACATCCCAAGTGCTCTAGAGTTTGACTGATGCAGGTGCCCCACCCCTGACCTGCCTTCTTATTTGGGGTTGTAGGGTGACATGAATGACATCTGTGATCATCTGAGCTTCAGTCAAACCCAACAAGTCTCGCCAGAGTGAGGTGTTTACTGAAGTGCAGGTCGATCAAATAATTGTGTTTGGAAATATGGACTTACCACCTTGGAGATCTTGAGAAACAGAGAATAACAACAGAGATTGTAGAACAGCGAGCTACAACTTTGCTACTATGCAATTGTGGATTCATAAATTCTGAGATATTGTACCCTGGTATGGTTTTCATACCACTCAATAAGACTATTCTAAATGACTTTAAATCATATTCACTAATAGAACATTTTAGATGATGCCTATGTTAGAATAGCATATTAATAGTTTGTGATTAAAAAGACATTAGTAAGTAGAACAACAGGCCGGGACAATGTATCAATTTACCTAGGTCACCTTTCAGTGGCAAGCAGAGAGAATATTCAGAAAAGAGAAAAGGAAGATAGATAACATTATCATTATTCATTAAGTATTATCAGGTCCCGTCTAAAACAAATCCACTAATACAGCATTCATGAACAAGGATACAAAGACATAGGGGCAACTAACTACTTACACGAACACAAGGCTTACATTAAGCCAAGCATTTAAAGATGATCTAATTTACCTGTGTACCACTGTGCTTTGGCTAAAATAATTTCATTTTCACTTCATTCCTCTACCAATCATAACCCGTGATTGTTATTTGTAGAAGGAAACCAGTCTTTGGAGTATTTTGATGTTGTTCTCACCAGAACAGACTTTCTTGTAGTTTTTGTTCTCTTGAGGGTGTCCTGGCAGGCGGCACTGGAAGCGGTACTGCCAGAACTCAGGGAACCAGGGGTTCCTGGTGTTGGTGTCCAGACGAAGTTTCAGGAAGTAATTGTCGAATGACGTGACTTCCGCTGACTGCAGCTTCATGGTGATGCCACCCTCAGCCTCCTGCTCATAGCCCTCCACCACTTCATCCCGATCTGCCCATCCATCACTAGTGAGGATGGGTGGGGAGATAAAGATAGAGAAAGAGAACACAAAAAGAGAGAAACGCAAGATGTCAAATATTTTCCCACACAGACTTTCTCCATTCATCTCTTGGACCACAGCATTTGGAGAATTTGTCTAAACAGACACCCCCAACACACCCAAGAATCCTGTCCAGAATCTGGAGTGTGATGTGTGTGTGAGCTAGCTTCTTATTCAGGACATTCATTTAGTGACACTGAAGTGCTCTGCTCTCCTTTATTGGGTTTTATTAGAAGAGTTCTCATATTTTCTCCATTGTGCTTTGTAAACTGATTGTATGTGTGACTGACACAAATGTATGTGTCAGTTATGTTATCTGTTCTATACCTTGAGGGAATACATACTGTCATTTCACTTAAACATGAGATGGCTAGGAAAGATGGGGTGGAAGAAGTCTGCACAGAGTCTAGTCCTGTAACCAGAACCTGCAACAAAGATCTTTTTCCCTATACTCTCTAAGCTAATAGCTAGCTAGGCCAATCTCCATTTTTAAGCACCAACTGATACCAAAGGGTGCAGGAAAAAGAATCGTTCCCATTTACTAGATGGCTTTAAAATCTGTCAGCCATCTTGTTGTTTGTCTGTGATGAGCTTGGCTCATTTGGTCGAGAAGCCCCTGGACTCCTCATGGGAGGAACAAATGAATAATAGTGCGCAAGCAACCTCAATAAATAAATTTTATTTCCATAAGCCACGCTCTTTTCTGCTCTGATTTGTGGTTGTCTGGTTTGGTGTGGCGAGGATTTTCTTGCTCCCTTTCTCTGTCTCACTCACGCTCTTGCTCTCCCTCTTTCTCTCCATCCCTAATGTGCTGGTGCCTTAAATACATGTGCTATTGACAGATATCCACCAATTAGGGAGTGAGTCAGCCAGTATCCAATTACCTGAGACATCGTGTGTAAGGGGGAGTCTAAACCTTATCTCTTGGCCATGTTCAACCATTTTAAATGAGGTTTGAAAGACACAGGAATGTTCTGGAATTGGTAAGGAATCACAGAGGGTAACTAGCAGCAGCAGTGAGCCATCAAGGGATTTTATTTGGTTATCTTGGTTTTAGGTTTACATGTATCTTTCCTCACTCTCAATCTCACAGTTAATACAGACACTATAACATGCCTTTAAAAAAAATGCAAGGCTCTGTTAATGTATTTTTAGAAAGATTAAGCAAACATCACCATCTCCCCTTCTCCAAATTGAGTTTAGGTTAAAGACACGTGGGTCTGATTGGTCACAGTCCCATTTCTTTCTCTGAGGAACATTGTGTACATGTCACCGTGGGTATCTATGTGTGACTTTTCAACGTGTGTTTGTGTGTATGTGCAGCCGTGTCGGTGTGTTCACATGTTTGCATGCACGCGTTTGAGAGTGTGTGTGTGTGTGTGTGGCTGTCAGTATGCGCATGTCTACTTGTGTGCAAGTTAATTCCCAAACACCTGCCACCCTAATATTCCCACCTAGGACATAATTACTGTTCCTCTGCACCTTCCACACCTCTCCCATCAGTTGCCTGGCCTCTGCTTCGACCTACTGTAACTTCATTTGAAGAGCTCAATTCAATACAGTACAACAGCAAACTCCAATCCTCTGTGGCCAAGGCAAGGAGAACAGCTTGCGATGCCACAGGAGAGATTGGACTTGGGAGAGAGACTGCGTGGAGCATTTATTTACCGCCAGCATACATAATGCATGAGGAGCTCCAGAGGTAGACATACATGGCTGCCTCAGCATCACAGTTTGTAATAAAGAAAAACGACATTCTGCCTTCCCGCGCTGTCAGGCTCCCCCCTGTCCGTGCTGCACGCCACAGACGGCGTATCAAAACAAGCGCACCGATGGAGGGGAGCATAATAAGGAAAGTACACTGTATAATCAGCGGGCTCTATGAGTTGCATAATCATGATTGTCGTGAACGGTAACCTTCATTCGATATTTATGACTACAAGTTACAAGAGTGAGAGTGGGAGCATGGAAACAGCCGCCACACGCTTCCACATCACACCCTCCACAGCTGAAACGAAAGCTCGTCCAACCCAGTGAGCTGCCATCTGATTGGTTGGTTTTCCCTGTCAGCATGCACTGTGTGTCGGAGGGGGCAAATCACATGCGTCCACGTGGTCAATTAGAGCTGTACGCACCAGAGGCAGATGATTGACACATGCACAGTGTGGCGAAACAACATTTGGTGAAGCCAAAAGTTAGTGTGTAGTGCCTGGAGTGGTCGTTAAGAGCTGGAGCAGAGAGGCCTCCCAAGACACTGGGTGCTCCAGTTCCACATTGAAAGAATCCATTTGTATATTTATGAATCTGTCGTGAAGTAATTGGCAGGGCGGAGACTTAATCACATGCACGGGCGTCCACATGGGAATGGATTGTCAGAGCTTCCTAAAAAGTACTAAAGGGAGAGATCATTTTTGGGCCCAGTTGACGTGAGCTCAGGTAACTCGCTGTCAAGAAAGCTGACACCTCAGATATTAAGAACGGGTGGCATCTCAAACGAACTCGTTACAATAGAATGATTGTGACATATGAAAGGCGAAGCAGACAGGTCGATCACACTTCTCTCTTTTCCTCTGTTTCCACATGCTCCTCCTTCTCGCCCTCTTTCCCCCCCTTCTTTGCTGCGTTTATCCGTGATCTCTACACTTGTCTCCCAGCCCTCTCTTGCCTCTCTCTCCACCTCAATCTATCTGTGTGTGTCTCTCTCACTATATACATACATATATTATGTATGTATGTCTTGCAAGCTCATTCTTTTCTTCTTCTCTCTATCCTCTCCCATCTCCCCTGCTGTCCCTCCCTCCCTCCCCCTCCCCCTCCCATTCATCTTTCCCCCCATCCCTTCCCCCTCATCTCCCTCTCTTCTTGTTGCTCTATCTCTCCATCTCTCCATCTTTCTCCCAGATCCAGTTCATTTTGCATGAGGGAAGTGGTGGTTTGTTGGCTACATGGTGCCGGGCCTCTCCCGAGGCAGCAGAGAAGGTCCTGCCCAAGCTGTGATCCATTAAAAGCCCATCCAGCAGCCTTTACTTATTCATCACGCCCCAGTTCGGAGATCCATCTCTCCTCCATCGACAGGGACCACTGCTGCCAAAACAGATTTCTCTTCTAGCTACCTGCTGCCACTTCTCTTGTTTCTCATGTCTGATTATGCCTTTTTGTAATCGCGCCCGTCTACTTTAGTGTGAGTGCGCGTGTGTGCACGTGTGGGCATGCGAGCGTATGTTTGCGTGTCCACAGCGTAAGTGTATGCCTTCTATGTGTCTGAAGACGGGATCTGTTTTCTGCCTCAGCTTGGTCTGATCTAAACATTCCATCCAGATGCCTACCCAGCACGCTGTTTCTGATCACTTCAATGTCATCCACCAGTCCTTCCTGATCAGAGGAAAACACCACCATGGATAACGAGGACAACAACAAAACAATCGTTTGAGTGAGAGAGATGTCCTTGGTGATGTGTTGTCGCTTCCAATTAGAATCGGTGATACGTTATGAATATTCACATTCCTTGTGAACATTGTGTTTACTGCAACAGAAACATTTAGTCATTTTAGTCATTTAACAGACGCTCTTATCCAGAGCGACTTACAGATGCACCCAAGACTCCAGAATGAACACCCCAAAAAATCCCAATAAAACTAAAAAACTATCATGTCGTTTAGACATCGCGACTAAAGGATTTGGTGTAATTGCTCATACTGTATCTTGTTTCGCAAGTCTAATGTTTGTAACTTTTGCAAGAATTGTTTTCCTTAAAGATGCTGCGTGGTTTGAAAAGGTAAACATTTTCTTGTGGAAGGGAGGCATTGTTCGGAGCTACTCTGACTGACTAGCTGTCTGAGGGAGCTCCTGTGAGACTGGCACTGGAGTCTCTCATTAAACAAAACAAAATCTCCATGGTGACAGTAACGTTAGCAACACGCTAACTTGTGAGAACTAAACTGACTTTTTACCCCACAGCTAACGCCACTAGCTGAACGCCAAAGAGACACATTTCTGAGAACCCTCACATCACAACCAAGATCTTTCCCCATGACTCATCCTTCTAAACTCTACTTAAACTTAAACTAACACAGTGGGTCATATGGGGAGCAAAATGGAGGAGGAAGAGGGGCGGAGGGACTACAGAGAGTGGTCCCAATATGATAGAGATCTTATCTCCCAAAGTCCTCATTCCTCATGATTAATGTATTAGCAGCTAATGTGTTGAATATGGAAGTCTAATGACAGAAAGAGGTTTCTGGAAATGGAAACCCAGTTTGTAGGAGCAAGTGATGCAAGATGACACACACACACCAGCGGATCATTCAAGCAAGTTAAAGTGAGAGATTTGTAAATGTATGTGAGGATAAGGACCATGGAGGAGGACCATCTTCCTGTGACTGAATGAAAGCAGACAGAACCCACTTACAAGATAACCTTTGCTGTGTGGCTACTCTTGCCAAGCTTCATGGTGTGCAATGTCAGAGGAAAAGATGCAGATAGAAGAAGATGAAGCATCTCTGTCTCTGAATACTTAAAGCAATGGTTACTCACAAGCCAAACGTTCACCAGTCATTATGTAGTTAGGTAGCGTACAGTGGAATTATTTTTGAAAAATAAGTGATTCTTATTTTATACTGGAAAACAATGACCATTACTGGCCTGCTTGCATTTTAAAGGCATCTTCTCACCTTGACCCTAACACAGTAATACTAAGTGTTCGTTTGTGTCTCCAAGTACTTCCTGAAGACTCCCTAAATTAGTCAACATTTAATTTAGAAAAGAAATGTGAAGAGGAAAATATGATAACATAAGAAAGATAGGCCTCTGATTTATTCGTATTTTAGCCATTTTCTTTCTCTCCCTCACAGTTTTTTTCTCTCTCCTTCAAGCATACAAACGGTAGGCCTACTGCAAAGGACAAAAAATCCAGACAGTCGGCCAATGAGCCAGACAACCTCTGCAGTCCACCTTCTCAATCTGAACACTTCTGGAAAGCAGAGGAACATTTACGTGAGGGGAATAGGCACTCCAAAAAAAGGAAAAAAAGAACGATGAAATCTTGGCAATAGGACAGCACAGAAATGAGTGTTACAAGTGGAAAAGCAGCTTATGCAAATGTGCTCAGTAATAACAGCATTGAGGTAGCATTAGAGGAAGAGAGAAGCCCAGTGATGGTGTTAATTGCAAGCTGGTGGGTGGGTTTGCTTCCACACTGGCATTTTAATGGTGGGGGGGCCGGGGGGTGGCATGGTAATGATAATGGAACAGACACCCAGAATGAGGTGTAGATATGCACCTATCAGTCAATGCTGGGGGGTATTTAGCATCAGTGTTTGTGTCACGTAATACAAAAATGTATAAATAATGTGTGAAGTAAAAAATCACTCTTAACTGGTTCTCACGGGTACGCTGTCTAAATGACAGGTCATTTGTAATTATTTAGCTAATATTTCTTTCTTAGGATGTCTACAGTATGTAGAGCATGTGTATTTATATTGTTTGTTTGGGATGACAGGCCAAGGAACTCTAAACTATACATTCACTGTGAGTGAAGAGAAGAGAAGGAAAAAGAAGAGAAGAGTTTAGGAATCTTGGTGTTCCCTTACGTCAGTGCTGTATTCATGCATGTCTATGTGTGTGCCCGTGTTTATGTGTGTGTGTGTGTGTGTGTCTAGGCTTGAGGAACAGCGCACAGTCGACTTTCCGTCCTTCACACCTTCTCTCTAAGCCCCCAGTCTCCTCTGAGGGCCTCTATCAGGAGCCCCCCTCCCAGAGAGGAAACATCTGTGCAGGATACCTATCCAAATGTGCTTCATCAAAGTATGACAGTAAAACTGGCGCCAGGACTACAATACCCCTGCTGCTCAACACAAACCCACTCCTATGTCAGGTGCTGTCTGAAACCAGGTAATAGAGTTCTATTGAGAGAGTCTATGAAGCTCACTTCATTAGAACTCATCAGTTTTCTCTGGTTATTTTTCAAGTAAGGGCCCAAGCTCAGAATGTAAGTGAATAAGTAACCCTGCAAGTATATTTATATCTATTCAGCACGAGAATTGCATTTGTCATAATTTTTTGTTTGCCTCTTACTGAAAAGCCCCAAAGCACAGAGCTTTTACAATGTTTGCAAATAGCCTCAGTGTTCCTCATTTCAACACGTTGGTATATCCTGGAGATTTTGAGAGGCAAGGTGTTTTACATTTGTTTTGGTTCCCAAAGAGAAGCCACCAGAAAATATGTCAGGCTATACTTTTCATTCCTCTACTAGGTACAATGACAAAACAACATTTTAAGTAGATTCCGAAATCCATAAATTATCTTATTTCAAATGCAGCAAAGCTAGACATTTTCTATCATGAAGTACATATGTTTTGGCATAAACTATGCTTTAGAAAGAAAACTATTTTCTTTCAATATCTCAGATGAACCTCTGTCATTTTGCAATGGGAAGGAAAAACGACGCCACATTTTCAGTGTTGCAGGAACACAGCTGATCCAGACCAGCCAGACAACCTCTCAAATGCTTGTTATTGGAGGTGCTCCAGGGGCCAACAAGATATAATATGGACTGAATGGAGAGAGAGTGAGAGAGAGGCAAGTGGCATAGGAATAGTAGAAGAAAAAAAGAAAGAGAGAGAGAAATGTTGCGCAACTCCGGAGACTGTCTCCGGAGTTGCGTCGGAGACAGTTGCTATCTGCGACTGTCTGATTCCTTTTGCCGGGTTAAACTGAAGCGGCTAAACATCACAGGGAGGTGGAGACAAAAGCTTCTCTGGTGTGGACCAGGAGATGAGCAGGATGACTGGGCTGTGGCGATCTGTCAGAGGAGCCCTCTGCAGCCAGCATGGAAGGAAGCACTGCTACCAGGAAACTGCAAACTGCCCCTGGCTCTCAACGGAGGAACAGGTGAGGGGAGTGTTCAACAGCCTCGCTTTGAAAACAAGAGCCCTCTCCCAATCTGCCGTCCCCGATGTGGTTCTCTCTCTCTCTCTACCTCCTCTCTCTCTCTCTCTCTCTCTCTCTCTCTCTCTCTCTCTCTCTCTCTCTCTCTCTCTCTCTCTCTCTCTCTCTCCCTCCCTCTCTCTCTCTCTCTCTCTCTCTCTCTCTCTCTCTCTCGTCTTCTGTTTCTCCTCTCTGTCCTTTCTCTCTGTCAACCTCCCTGCCTCCTCTCTGCCTGTCTACCTGTCTGCCTGTCTACCTCTCTGCCTGTCTACCTCTCTGCCTGTCTGCTTGTCTATCTGTGTACCCGTCTGCCTGTCTGCCTCTCTGGATGTCTGCCTGTCGGCCTCTGCATGTTGTCTGTCTGCCTGCCTGCCATCTTCTCTCTGCCTGTCTGCCTCCCTGTTTCATCTGTGTGTCTCACCTCTTATGCCACCATCGGTCAATGACAGTACATTCTCTCTTTCTCTCTCTTTCTCTCTCTCTCTCTCCCTTGTTCAATTGTGTGTCAGGGAGTCAGTTGGCTGAGCGGTGAGGGAGTCGGGCTAGTAATCCGAAGGTTGCCAGTTCAATTCCCGGTCATGCCAACTGACGTTGTGTCCTTGGGCAAGGCACTTCACCCTACTTGCCTCGGGGGAATGTCCCTGTACTTACTGTAAGTCGCTCTGGATAAGAGCGTCTGCTAAATGACTAAATGTAAATGTGTGGTCTCGTAAGGTCTTTCAGCCCCTCTCTGGCTCTCTTCCAGGGTCACACTGAACATTCAGCTCTCTCAGTTTCTTTTATTCTCACTGTCTCTTCTTCTCCCTCTATGCATCACACACACACTCACACATTCACACACACACACATCAACGGTTTCTCACTCTGCGGAGAGGCGAAGGCACAAATTAGCATAAAATAGCAGGCCATGTTTGGATGAGCTAATTTCTGTCAGCCAACCACCAAGCATCTCTGACCACACAAACACACACATACGCACACCCTGTTTAGTGCTAGTGTTGCCCCAGAATAATAATCTCTCAGTATTCATCTCTTTCACTGTCATGTCGCACTTTCTCCTGTCTATTAGTCTCTCCGTCTTCTCTCTCTCTCTCTCTCTCTCTCTCTCTCTCTCTCTCTCTCTCTCTCTCTCTCTCTCTCTCTCTCTCTCTCTCTTTCTCTTTCTCTCTCTCTCTTTCTTTCTCTCTATCTCTCTCTCTTTCTCTGACCCAGAAGCATGTGGAGCTAAGAGGACCTACAGTCCTCTTCGTTTGCCCATGGAGACCTCCATATCAGCTAAAAAAAGACCCACTCTCCAATGGAGGAGAGAGAGATGGAGAGGGAGAGAGGGAAAGAGAGAGAGAGAGGAGAGGAGTAAAGATAGATACTGTAAAATGGGAGAGAGAGAAATTGTGTGAGAGAGAGCGAGCGAGAGGGAGAGAGAGAGCGAGGGAGAGGGAAAGAGAGAGAAACAGAGACAGAGAGAGAGCATCATTATGATGGATAATTCATATGGCATGAACCTGCTATAGGTGCCTAGGCTCTAACGACCTTCAAACTCAACACGACTTGCACAACAAGCCAGCCAAAGGACTCTTCCACATCCATAGGGAGGTGACAGGAGAGAACAAGTCTCAAAGATTAGAAAAAAAAGAAGAAAAGAAATGAACCAGATAAAGAAGACAGGCTTGTTTCTTGAGATCTGGAGCAACATTCAGCAAATCTCCCAGGATCACAGACCACCCCCTGCCTCCTCTCCAGGTCACTCTAACTGTCTTAATAATGTCCTCTGACTGAGACACAAGGCTGACAGATAAAAGTATTGTCCTTCAGTGAACCCACCCCACAATGTTCTGTCTGCTGCACCCAAGATGACAAAACATGGGACAAGGTGACGGTCATGTCTCACGGTGCATTCGGATGACAGCATAAGGCTTTCCCTTAGGCTATTCTATTCTGATGGCCTAATGTGGGGCTGTCATGGTCTGAATGCTGTGTTCGGCCCCTTTTCTGCTCTTTGGGTGAAACTGATGGACACTGTAGGCAATCAGTGTCTCCGAGGATAGCCCGGGACGAGTTGCTCGGTTCGGGAAAATTGCTGGAACCAAGGAAGGCAGTGTGCAATGTATTCTGGGGTTGCTGATTCTGGACTTATGGAATTGGATGAAGTGGTGTTAAATAAAACCCCAGTCATCCCTATTACCATGTCCTCCTGTCTATCCCTAGGAGCTGGGTAACACCCTCTCTCAGTCACCAGAGAGAGGGTGTTAAAAGGGCAAGAGAGGTCATGGAGGTGGAACGAGGGCTTGGAAGTGGAAGGGAGTCGACAGACAGCAAGAGAGGTCGAAAGTGCCTGTGTGCAGCTTTAAATGATAAGAGGAATCGGACTAAATCTTTAAAAAATAAAAAAAGATCTCATTATGTCAAATCCTGTACCCACTGTAGTGGAACTGTGGGCAACTTTGCATGCCTCTAGTGCTTCCAGCCTGACTCTGTGGCTCATTGTGCAAGGTGAAAAGGTGGCCGCTCTGCTGGGCGTCATTGCCAAGGGCTCCTGAAGCTGAATCCAGCAGCTAACAGCTCAATGTTGAATCGAGGAGGGACACAGTAGCTGTGTCTCCGACAGAGTTACGAATTATTCATCACCAATGCTCCCTAGCATCCTTTAGGCATGACTTAGAGGCATCCAGTATATTATCCTAGGCGGGCAACACGGTAGCAAATCATCCAATCAGAATGCATGTATTCTGTACCAAATGACCCATAAATCAGTGTTTGGGTGGTCCACAGCCACATCTTACCTGCCGATGAGGAGGAACTCCCCGGCTACGCCGAGACGTCTCATGGCCATGAGGAGGCCGCGCACGGTCATGCCCTCACAGAAACACACGACCACGCGGGCCTTGGGCAGGCGCTCCCGCAACTTCCGGAGCAGCCGGTCAAAGTGCTTCTCCCCGGCGTTGCTGTAGATCTTGTCAGAGTGGGCGATGCACAGGCCCTCCTGAGACGCCAGCTCCTTGAAGGCCTCCATACCGCTCTCCCCATAGTTTCCTGAGGAGATGGAGGACACAAAGGAGTCACGTCAAGAACTCATCGCAGAAGACAAACAAAATGGTGGATAGAGAGGAGCTGCTCGTTCGACTGCGAAATGTGGGAAATGGTTTGTCATTGTTTTGAGTGACCCAGAAATTGGGTCCAGCGTTAAAATGAAGATTCAAATGCCTAGCTTCCCTGTCTCGCAGCAGTAGTGGAGGGAAGTGAGTTTCAATTGAGGAGGACCCAGATTGTGGAGAAAGTCTGCTGTATCGACTGGTATCACCTCCAGGGACAGCTGTGTCACAACTCCTCATATTTGAAGCACATCTTTCAACCCCCAGCAAGGAATTCTACATCTCTGGTATTGCTCCCAATATTTTGGGCTTTTTAATAAAAAGCACCCACACATACACCGCCCACACACACACACACACACATATACATACACTGGCCAGACTTGCTAGGCAGTATGATGATTCTGACAGGTCAGGTTGTGTGTGAGGATCCTCCAGTCCCACCCCTATGACAGTGAACTAGGGAGTCTAGGGGACTTCTAACTGATTGCAATCAGACATGATGGGGTTTATAGAACTACCCTAGATATACAGACAGGATGTCCAAATCAGCTTTTAACAGTCTGGAGGGCTACTTAGTATAATGTTTTAACGTAGAGCATGCAATTTGTTGCAGATGAGGGACAGTTAGGAAGCTTTCAAACTAATTTTAATATCTATGCAGCTATACTTTTCAAAGCATCAAGGGCACAGCAAGGGGGTATTCAGTCTGAAGATGGGAGGTGTCTTGTCAGCTGCCAGAGAAGTCACTCTTTTTCTTTGTACAGTCAACAGGTTTCATTTGACCACAGAAGAAAGGGCTGAACTGGCAACAGTCTAATGCATTTACTTTGGCACAATAATATAGACAGGGCCATGTGCTGGTTTTTCAATAGTCTTTTGATGATATTTTTCAATTGCCTCATTTTTTTTTTCTCCTGCTGGAAAATGAATCATGATATCCAATTATTTTTCTCTTTCCATCGGGGCTGGGCTGTGTGTGGGCGATGGTTGGATGTGTGGACAGAGGGGTAGGGGGGCGGGGGAATGGGGGCTTATATTGACGTCCATTTGATTCTGGCCACTGAAACCCGTTTTGTACATTCCACAAGATTGATGCTAATCCTGCCAGGTAATTTATGCAATTGCAAACCCCTGGCTGTTGCTATGGGCAACAGGCTGCATTTCAACTGTCTGAAGTAGTGTAGAAGAGAGAGGAACGTGTGGTGGCGGTGGGCAGACCGTGGTGACCCCCCCCCTTTCTCTCTCTCATTCCACCTAGCTGAGCTCTCTGGAGGCAGTATGGAGGCTGACTTCACCTGGATTTAATAGACAGGCACATCACATACATCATCCTAAGACACAAAGGTCAATTCATAACAAGTAACCATAGATAGAGTGTGTATACATAACTGTAATTAGATCAGATCCATCCGCAGCCCCTTGTACTTCTTTGCATGCAATAATCCCTGATTCATTCCATCAATCCATATCCTACTGTCCGTTCACCAAAAGCAAGATGTTCAGGGCAATTGTGATGTTGTAGCCTGGTTTGTTTTGTCAGATGCAATTATTTCATGTTGGTGCCACGGCATTGCATGCTTATATAGTTATACATCATTATACTGACCTACAATTACTCTTCCTGTGAGGCACTAGTTAAATAAGCCATATTTGGCCAGACACATGCAAGGCCCCTGTTAGTTTTCTCTCTCCCCCTCCATGGCTTAATATGTGATCTAAAATGATTCAATGGGTGCAATTATTACAGTAGTAATCTTCACATTCACTCTGAGTCATCCCATGAAAGGTACCAAAGAAGGAAGTTAGTTCAGTTCCCAGGGGCTCCCCTGGGTCTGGACCAGGTCAGATCCCTGGTGCCCCCTAGCTTTGCCTCAGAGCATTGCAAGTGATGCAGACACCCCCTCTGCCTATTAACCTAACAGTGACCTGGGAACTCATGTGACACCTGCCTGTCACATTACGACAACTCTTGATATCTGATCCCCAATCTATTACATTTCCCATAGTTCCACAGGAGAAGATCTTAGGACAGCTAGATGCTATGTAATTGTCAATTGAAAATATTTGTGATGTCAGGTTCATACTGACAGGCTGTTTAGGCAGGTTCCTCTCATCAACAAAGAGTTACTACTGTAGATTACAAGATGTCACACAAAACTGGGTTTATGTAGATTTGGGGTAAGAGAACAACATGACCAGCTACACAGAGAGAAGCAGCACATTAGTTGGCCTGTTTAATATGGATTATCTGATTGATTACATAATTAAGGCATGCTTAGATATGCAAATAACGGAGATGACACAGTCCCCTTGTTATTTTATAATGGAATAGCATTAGCATCTCATAAAAAATAGGAAAGAGTGAACGATAAAAAGAGATAGAGGCGTGCTGACTAATTACCTTTCCCATCTAGCCCCCAATCTAATTTGCCATTATGCGAATAGATGCAAATAAAACCCACAACAGCACATGTGACAGTACAATCAGAGAACACAGACAACAATTACGATTTGGGGTGGAATAGATTATGATACAATGTGTGTATCTATTGTCCATATGTGTAAAACTGAGAGAGAGAGAGAGAGAGAGAGAGAGAGAGAGAGAGAGAGAGAGAGAGAGAGAGAGAGAGAGAGAGAGAGAGAGAGAGAGAGAGAGAGAGAGAGAGAGAGAGAGAGAGAGAGAGAGAGAGAGAGAGAGAGAGCAAAACACAGAGTAAGAAGGGTATAGACAGAAAGAAATAAAGAAATGACTTATACATGTTTAGTGTGCAGTGTTGTTGACTTTGACACTGCCTCTCTCCTAGCAGTAGAAGCTAGCTCAGTCTATATATTATTGAGATTCCCTGAACACTAGTTATACTTTCTTCACAATCTAAAATGGGACTGTCTAGAGTAAGCTATCACTCTCATATGCTCTTGACTGAGTGTGCAATAGTTCCATGACAAGTTCTGTACCTGTCTAATGGGAACATGTTTCTCTCATGTGGAGACGCTAACGGAAGGGAATTCGCGATCCTAGACTCATGCAGTTGGCCACCTTAACAAACGGACCTACTTATGTATTTCTCTAGTTAGCCCACTGACTAGACAAAATCCACTTGACAACTAGACAAAAAACTCTCAATATCAGTGTCTGCGCCATTATGGACTAATCTCTCCACGCCCACCTAAATAAATCGTTTTTGTGTGTTGTGAGTGACTCACCTTCCGTGTGCACCGCTGACACGTATGTCCAGTTGTACCGTTGGACTATATCGAGCATGGCCCGGGCCTGCAGTGTGTCAGAGGGCACGACTCGCAGGAAGTATTGAAACAAGGTCTTGTCGCTTAGGTCGATGCTGGTGGCAGAGTATGCAATTTGCGGGATGTTGAAGAGCTGGAGGAGATTCTGCACCTGGATGGCAACGGAGCTGGAGCCCGGCCCAATTACCCCGGCAATGGGCTTCTTAGTGGGTGGAGGCTGGGTGGATGGTGTCCCGTCAATGCACCACTTAGACCCGTCCTTGTCATCCCGGATGGAGATGAGAGAATCCCGGATGAACTCGATGCTTTGCTCCAAGGCCACGGAGGAGTGCCAGCAGGAGTCTCGGATTTCGCAGCCTAGGCTGATGTTGGGGAGCAAATAGGGGTCGGCGTTGATCCGGTCTAAAGTGTGGAACATGGCTTCCACTCTCTGTATGCCGTACTGCTCGCGGACTTCCCCGCACTTTCGTTCGGCCACTTTCTCAGCAGACGGTTGGTGGTGAACGGAGAAGAGCGCACCGATAATCACGTCGCCATCCATCCGGGCCACGGAGCGGGATACGGCCCGCGGGACTGCCGCCCTCTCGTAGATGTTGCCACTGTGAGACAGCACGAATACGTCGAAGAATAAAGTCGGGAGACAGAGGACTGCGAGGAAACCCATCTTTACGCGTGCCATATTCCACATCGCGTGAACGGTGCCAGCTGTGCGGGCATACTATCCGCTCGTGGCAGTTGAGCAGGAGCGTTGGAAGTCTGTCAGTGTATATCCACGTTTAACCCAGTGACCATGATGTGAGAGCACAATGCCTGGACCATATCCACACACACCTGCAGATAAATTAAAACAGACTACTGTGAAATGCAAAGGAACATTAGCAAGACAGCCACGTGAACGTCTCAGTTTTCTTAGTTATCAACGTCAGCAGACTCCATTTTTCAGGGAATACTATGGGCCTATATATCAACATCAATCAGTAGTTATAATATAATAGGCCAAGTTACATTGTAATAGTTTCCCCCAAATGTTACGGATGGCATAATTTCCCCCCTTGTCCTTTGAAGAAAAGTACAGTTCAGCACCAAGGACAGCGCACATACAAACTCAAGCTCAGTGAGGAAACGCCTTCGAACAGGTGCTGGTAATGAGCTAGAGGCTATGCCACTAACTCAATGTAGAGGTTGAAATTAATCCGCTAACTAGAGTAATTAATTTACTGAAATGGGACACATGAAATCATAGCCTAACCAACAACTATCTATATTTGGTAACACTGAGGGAATATAATTCCCGTATCGTGAAGTCTTTAAGGAGCCTAGTTGAACACAGTTTACGAAATCAATGATGTCTTGATCCTTCTAGTCAAACACAAAACTTGCTTTTTTCACCCTCATTTGCCAGAACGCAGCACTCACACACCCATGGTCTCATTCAAAACATTCCGTGAAATAGGTTGTATCGAAAGAGGCAGCTTCTTATAGGCTACAGCATGAGGATGGCTATATACGCACTTACCTGCCTTTATCTGCCAGTCTCACGGTCGAACCTGAATTGACACTGTCTATATTCTACCATCATTCTGTCATCTCGTGTAGGAATTTGGACTGGAAGAACTTGACACGTACCTGAATCCGCGAGACATATCGCGTGTCTTCCTCCGTCTTCTGTGCCGCGCGGTCCTTGGATATGATACTTGAGTTTGTATTGCTCCACCAGCGGACGTTTTTTCTCTCTCTCCTCCAGTGAGAGCACGAGAGCCGTTCACCCCTCCTTTTCGTCCTCTCTCCCTCTGCCACTTTTTCTCACCACATCTCAAAAACCGGGTCACATAAACTGCAGCTTTAATAGGCAGGCGTTTAAGAAGCACTACAGGTCACTTATTTATAGATTATCATTGTCATTTTTTCAGATAGGGGTTAATCAGCTTGATCCTTCATTGTGCCGCAATTGAGCATTGCGATGAACAGATAAGACAGGTAAGATTAATGATATGACCAAAGAATCCCAATCCCGTGTAGCGGCATCCACGCTCAGGGGGTGTGAACACCCTCGTTTTTTTGTTGATGGTTGACGAGGTAACGTAGTGGTAGTCATCATTCAAGCACATTCCTTTACAGCAGTGATGAGAGGATTGAGAATCTCTCTGATTCATGCGGGTTGACGTCAAAGTACAGGGGCCCAGACGTGCCTGCGGACCTGCCGTGAGTCAGCCTCGAGAGTTCTCATTTAAAGAATTATCACGCGTTTTTAAGTAATTGATGCATATATGTGGCTACCTAAACAAAATGGTAAACTATAGCGGCAGAATTTAGACTTCAGAAGGACGGTATGGGGGGATAAACTATCAAACGATGTTTGGGAGAAATAGAAAAACGAATAGTTCACAAAGCCAGTTCCTTGCGTGCGGACCAGTGCAGGAAAGCAGCAGGCGTTCAATAAGTAGACAACCAACATACACTGCCTGCCATCTTACACGCACTCGAAATGTTCGTGTGAAATGTGCGTGTAAGAAAGCGAGGAAGAGAGATAGAGAAATACATGAAATAAAAGAGAGAAAGGTCCATTACATTGATTTGCTCTAATGGAAAGCTCCCATCAGCTCCATTTCAACCATTACCTCCCTCATTTGTCACACACACCGAGGAATAGTGAAAAAGACGAGAAAGAGAGGGGGCGTCACTTGTTATGAATGGATGTTACGACTGTACCCTTCTTGGTTTTTAGCATGGTGGTCAACGTGCCTTTATTTGTCTGCACTAGCATGCAACAAGACAAGCGTTACGACCAGTCAAAACCTTGAGAAAATGTTACAGAAGGACGTTTAAAGTCATCACAGTGACGTAGTGTATCGTTGAAGATAATCACACCCGTATCAGACAAATTGCATTGTTGCACAGATTAATACAATATATTGGCCTGTCCCTACCGATATCTCTTTGTGTCCAAATCATGGTACTTAAATGTATTTACTTGACATGAACATAGGATATGACTGACTCAATCAGTAGGCTATTCATCTATCAACACCTCAGTATTTTAATCTATGAATACATATAACACATTTATTGCCTTAACTCATTGTCCCCCAAATTGAAAGTTTGGAATTAAGAACATTTCAGCACCATGGACAGCGTTACATGGGGTGCATTTTTAAGACTTATGCCGTATGCTTTTTATGTCCATCATGTTATCTCTGCAAAACGGAATAATGCAATTAAGGGTAGAATAGGCCTAACATTAACAGTTAAAACATCACATCCCTTTTCCCTATGACTATCACTACTTTAGAGTCCAACAAGCATAAACCGTATTGAGACCTGCTACTATTTTTTTAATAAATAATCGTTTTAGTGAAACAATCACGCCCTCGTGTGGTTAAAAACAGGAAAGATAACGTGAGAAAGAACAAGTGAAAGACAGGCCATATGGATGACGTGTTTCTCCGTTAACGATATGCATCCCAACGGGAGAATCCCACGCAGCAGCTACAGCAGATGAGCCCCAAACCCCAGGGCACGCCGATCTTCCCCCGCTGCTTGATATGGTCCAGAGTCGTGAGTCAGGTCCAGCGCTCCACATCACAAATAAACATTAGGCTATGGAGACGAACTCGCAAGCCCGGGGTCATGAGTCTGATGTTGATTCAGATTAACAGAGACATGTTTGAGAGACAGAGACGTAGTCTTGGATGCAGGCCTACAAGGCTTGGGGGGACAGTGCGAGGAGTTCATTCGCGGCCAAACTCTGCCTTGGGCTTGCAAAGTATCCCCTGAAAGCTAATCCATGACTGGCGTGCATGTTTTTCGAATTGATATGCGCTACAGAGAACCATCGTCAAGAAACAGATGGTCTGCCCAGTGCCCGGTAAAACGACATATCTCTGTAAAGATGTAACTGACTTGCGGTGTTACCCCTCGGATAACTGTCACTTTCTTGAACCAAGCAATGGAAGAAAAAAAATCAAGTTGTCATAGATTGCTTTGCTGTCCTCCAGCCTTTGTATTCGTCTTGACAGATTGTGTGAATGTAAACTATTCTACATATTATTTGAACTAATGTACTAAAGACACTTTCAAATCTAACCCTGTCCTATATGTCTTCTACTAAATTACGTTTATGCAGATATTTAATTGTAGCATTAGTGTATTAAAATAATTTAACAACGTTTTTAACTTTAGGCTATCTTCTAAATGATCTCTAACAAAAATAGAATAGGCCTACTGATACAAAATCTGGTATGAAACCTCCTCAAACCTATTAGTCTGCTTGAGATAAGCCCTACTTGCTTGTGGCTATGCATTTAAATAGACACATACAATAGGCAACGTAATAACTTTTATGCTAGCCTTTGGCATTCCTTGCTTTAGTTCTATGGGTAACATACATTGTACTGGTTTGTTAGGAGTCAAATCAACATCCATATTTGTGAGGATTACGATTACCATGCTTAAACCAATCATCTCATGAGATCCAACACACTACTGTTCCTGTCTATGCTGTTGTGGTACATATAGGCTACTCTATGGTTTTCTCCCAGTGTTCCTGCCTCGTGAGGGAGCCAATGCTCCACATTGATTCCCCTCTCATAACATTTTTGAGTTTGTTTTTCACTTTATTAAGTAGGAGCCTACATAAAACACAAATGTCACCTAATACACAAACACAATCCAGTAACAGTTATCAAATTTTGCGCTGATATTGCCAGTGTTGTCATACCGCTGAGAATCCAGGGTATTGCGTCAACAACACACGCATCTCAATTTGTTCTCCGTCCTCGCGGTCTTGCAAGACCGTTCCCCGCAAGGACGCTTGGCAAGAACGTTCTTCTCATGAACGCAAGTTCTTAAAGTTACGTTCTTAAAGTTCTTCGGATTGATAAACAGCCAATATGTCTATGGTAATGTCTTAAACATATTGCCCTAGCTTACACGCTCACAGCTGGTTGTCGCAAGGTATGACGTATATAGCTGGTTGCGAGCGTGCACGAACCTCTGAGCGAGCCGCATGGCGAGCCACTCTACTGCGCAAGACCGGACGAGCCGTAAATTAAAATACAACGCGGTCCGTTTTTCTCGCTCTCGCTTGCCTCACTGCGCTACTGAGCACTTTTACATAGAAATGAACGGGGGGTTATGGACATTTTTTATGGTTTGATGTTGAACATTTAATTAGTACATTATGTGGTATTAATATTAATATAGAGAAAAAATATTGTATTTTTTATTTTGACAAAATATATAAACAAGAACCACCTTATCATGATAAACATTTTTGTTACTTGGTAAGTTTTATTTACACAATGTAAATGGTCTGGAAGGATGCCTAATATCTTCAATTTCAAAGCGGATATACAAATTTATTTTGAAACTTTATAAGGACTTTCAAGCCGGAAAGCTGTGAGAACTATGGACATCTACAAATTGAACTATTCCTCTTTATATTGACACCTATCATATACCTCTCTCTGTTCATCATGTGTTGATGTTTTGTTTGTTTTTTGAAAACAAATCGATAGGTCTCTGTATATATGAAACAATTTTGATCTTATTGTAAGGATGTATATACATTGTCTTTTGACAATGTTAATAAAATAAATTAACGGGGGTGCCATCTTTAAAGAGCTCCTTTGCTTGGTCCATCATGGTTTGCACTAAACTAGAGGAAAGTCTCATGGGGTCACAAAATTAAAGCGGTCGAACGTTTAAAAAAGGACCTATAATTACGCCCAAAAAATGTTTTTGTGAATATGGGAAAAAGTAGCCTTGAACTCAAATCTGACTACGGATCAGTTTAAGTTACGTTAGGTTACATACGTATTAAAAAGATACATTTAAACTGATAATAAATGTTCTGTTAGTCCACTATACGATATGACAATCATTGTCCAATGGTAGCGACTGTGATCTTTCCTCGGAATCGGATCTTGTTGGTCAGACAGCAGTCCAATGACTGTAAGCAGCGGCCAGTCAGAGAAATACCACTAGAGGAGGTTGACGGAAAGGCAGAGATTGAATGTCTAGGAAAATATTTGGTAAACTCCATTTGTGATTTCAATGGATGCTGGACAAGAAGCAAGGTTGTAACATAATTTGGAGTGAGCGGTTGGATCAGATCAACGGCACGGTATGTAGCACCAGCTAGCTAGGTAAACAAAAAAGGAAAAAGTTCTGTCTAGCTTGCTAGCTAGTTTGCTAGCGAGTAGAGTTCTTGATGGGACATCTGAGACAGAGTTCTGTCGTCATTTATGATGCGACACGGTTAGAATCATGTAAGCAAGAGTATATTGGTTCTTAGCTACGATTGCTGGTTAAAATAAATCATATCTTTAAAACCATTTGCTTTTTTCCCCATAGTGACAGCAATTTACCGATTAGCATACAGCCAGCTCTAGATATTCGAACTACGTTTATTAGATCGCTAGCATTAACGATAGACTAGTGTGTATGGCTTGTTCGCAGGCTTAGCTAACTAAGCGTTAGCCTTCTTTCTTAGACTATATGTTATTTGCTGGTTGACAAGATGGATAGGTAGCCCAAGTGAGCCTAAATCCTCGTTTCCTGGAGTTGTCAACCAATTTAGCTCTTGCAGTTGATAAATAATTGCATTACTATATTATTTAGCACAGTAAAACAAACTCCCGTCTAATCAAATTGTTGATGCAATAATTGATGCTATGTGCATGCTATGCTGTACGCATGTAGCTTACCAATTCACACACTATCAATGGATATATTACCTTTAAATCGAAGAAGTAGTAGACTACCCAAGTAGTATTTAATGTTGTGTACTATTCCGTTTTAACAAGAATCAATCGAAGAGGTTAACATACATTGTTTGTGTTTTGTAGTGCGGTGGTCCAACCACTTAAACACTTCGCTCCCCCTGAAGATGGAGCAGCAGCATGCCCACTGTGTGACCTGTGTGAGCCAGAGGTGCATGACCAGACCTGAGCGAGGTATTTCCTGTGACCTTGTAACCTGCTCCCTGGTCTGCGGGGCTTCCTTCCACGCATGCAAGGGGAGCGAGCACCGCCTCCTCTGCCCCCTGGAGAGGGTGCCCTGCCTCAACAGCGGCTTCGGATGCCCCGCCACATTGATACGCCACCGGATGCCGGCGCACTTGGAAGTGTGTCCTGCCGGTGTGGTATGCTGCACCATGGAGTGGAACAGGTGGCCCGTGAGCTGCCTGGATTACACCTCCTATGAGAGCCTGAGTCGAGGCGTGGAGGAAGTGGAGCAGCTGGACATGGCGCTTGCTCTGCAGGACCAGCGCACCCTGCTTGAGTCCCTTAAGGTGGTTGCCATGGCGCCCACCATTGAGAGAAATCCGCCGGTCGCAGAGAGCAAGAGGGACAGTTTATCAGACTCAGTCGAACCTGTGGCTACCTCAGTGGCTTGTCCCCCCATGGCATCAACTACTGAACCTTGCTCCTCCCTGGCCTTGCCATCAGTGTTGCCGCCAACCTCGGCAAAAGATAAAATTGCTAACGGGATTAACGGTTTGAACGAGGAGCAGTACAGCAAACTGTACGAGGCCACAGTGGAGACGGCAAGAAGTCTGGCAGCAGCGTTGGATGTCCTTAGCAGTGCTAGCACCTCGGACAACAACAAATTGGAATGTGCCAACAAAGCAGCAGTGGTCCAGCACAGTGAGGGCAGCAACGGGGCTGTGGAACTTTCCAACGGCCTGGAGTCTAAAGCCCCCGTAACTGAGGGAGTGGGTGTGAAGGAGTGCTACGGTCAGCTCCACCAGGCCACGGTGCAGCTGAGGAGAAGTCTGGTCTCAGCGCTGGGCGTGCTGGGCAACACGGTGAAAGACACAGACCCAATTAACAGAGCCCTGTCTGACTTGAGGGTGGAGCCGAGCTGCAGCTCCCACCAATCAACGTCCGTGGACCCCACTGATGTGTATGTGAAAGATGGCATGGCAGGGCTAATCCCAGCAGTCAGTGGAGCCGTCAGCCACGCTGCTGTTGTGGAGGCCACCGATCGACTGCCAGAGCTTTCAGGTCAGGCCATGGAGCTTTCTGCTGAGGTCAGGGACAAGCAGAGTCTATGCAATGGTTGTTTGGATGGGAACCGGACCGAGAACAGGGCAGAGTGCCACGCCTCAGACGCAGCAGATAATCCACAGGAAGGACCTAGTGGGTCCTCTTTAGAGCCAATCTGTTCAGCTGTGGTGCAAGATGGAGGCAACTCTGTTCTTGCGCCTCCACTGCTCTCTGCTCCTCGTCAAGAGCCACAGCCTCACTCAGTCCTGCCTCTAGCACCTCCCCTGCAGGTGCAGCAGGAGATTGCACAGAGGGCGGGGCATCTGGTCTTGGAGGACAGGGGGGCTGAACGCAAGTTCCAGAACCACCAGTTGCTCCGAGGCCTAGGCCAGTATACCCTGTGTAATGGGCGGAGAAGTCTGTTCTCTGACCGGTCGCTGTATAGGTATAGACCCAAAATGGAGGACAAGGCAGTGGATACGTCCGACCTGGAGCAGGAAGAGGACCCGATGGGCCTTGGGGAGATTGACCTGATCACCGCGGCCCTCCTGTTCTGTCTGGAAGAGTCCCGAGAGTGCCGCCGGATCTCCGACACGGTCTACGTAGACGGCTTCCACGTCGACTTCGGCACGCAAACCTTCACCTTCCCCGCTGCCATCCTGGTGACCAGTACGAGGGTAGGCGATGTAGCATCGGCGTCCGCCTGCGACCACGCCGCCCCCCAGCTCTCCTACCCCAGCCCCTTCCGTACACTCCGCCTTGACCTAGTCCTGGAGGAGGTCCCTCAGATCCGGAACATTCCCTCCAACCGCTTCCAGCACATGTTCTCCTTTGTGTGCGGCCAGCTGTTCCGCAGGGACGAATACTCGTCCCACTTCAAGAACGTCCACGAGGACATCCATGCAGGCCTCAACGGGTGGATGGAGCACCGGTGCCCGCTAGCGTACTACGGCTGCACCTACTCCCAGCGCAGGCTGTGCCCTTCCGTGCAAGGGTCAAAGGTCATCCACGACCGGAACCTCAGGTCGTTCGGCGTGCAGCCTGGCCCAGACGACGAACATGTGAACGTGTCTCAGGTGGACCAGTTCAGCGGGCTCCCCTTCGAGATCCTGCGGCATGTGGCTGGTTTCCTGGACGGCTTCAGCCTGTGCCAGCTGTCCGTGGTGTCGCGGACCATGAGGGACGTTTGTTCCAGCCTGCTCCAGTCCAGAGGCATCGTGGAGCTCCGCTGGGAGAGGAAGCACTACCCAAACGCCAATGGCTCCTTCTCATGGCAGATAAAGGACAAGGTAAGACACATGCATGTATGGATCGCTACACATTTGTAAACATGAACAACAATTGTGTTTGCTGACGTTAAATCATCTCTTTTGTCAATGCCTGGCCGTCTCTGCAGGTGTGGAGATTCAGCACGGCCTTCAGCCTGGTCAGCGAATGGCGCTTCGCCAAGGTCCCTAGCATGTCCGACCACCTTGGAAAGTGTCGCTACAACACAGTGGAACGCAAGACCGAGGCCTTCCCGCTGCCTTCTATGTGCACCGCACGTCCCTGTCCTGTGCACGGCCGTGGCCTCCTCGAAATCCTGAAACTGCACCAGGAGCAACACCAGACCTAACCAATACCTAACCTCTCTTAAATGCACCACAGTCACTGTGTCATTGAATACCATCGTTTTGTTGTTGTTGTTGTTGTTAGCTTTATTTTTGATATCGTAAAGGACCGTTCTGTGTCGTATGGATGTGGGTGGAGAAGAGCCTTAATGTAAGAAATAACACTTGACATGTTTGGTATGGTTATAGCGGGTAGCACATTCACCTGCAGTTTAACCATAGGAGGAGCAAAATAAGTACACTATAACATTTATTTGCATGGTGTGGTGTGAAAATTGTCCCCCTATATTTTCGTAACGTGATTTTATAGGAGAAAGAAACATGTACATAGCAGTTTTATATTCCAATTCACTGCGAGAGACTTGTCAAATCTGAAATCATCGGATGTCTTGGTTGCGTCCTGCCTTTTGGTCATAGTCGCGGAATAAGCAAGTTGTTTACCATATTGCATCATTTTTGCATAACAGAAGTTATGATCGCACTTTAATCAGATTTGCTAATCCCAGGTCAATCTTATACCCATGTTCAGTTAACCAAACTTCCTCCGTGTAATGCCTTTATTGGGGTCATGAAATGCAACGGTTGTCGGTGGGTTCTTGGTGGATTGAACAAGTGTAAACGAACCAAGTCCAAAATAAAAACTAGCATGAAAATATCCCAACAATGCATGTAGTTTTACTGTTTAATTAAAAGTCTTTACCACAGGTGCCAGCTCTGCAAAGATTCACTATTCACTAGAGTGGCTATAACTATGATATACTGTATGCAAAAAGACAGCGATAACTGTAAGAGGTGCACATGCTTAAAAACCCTTAGTGGGTTTGTTTTTTTGAAAATACAATGTTTTAAACATAGATTAGTATTTGATTAGAGTAAATCCTGTTTTAAAGGTTATTTCTGGAACAATACCTTTTAGCATAGACACATTACTGTACAGATTAAATTCGAGACTGGTATTCAAAAGCATGATAGCAGATCTCTTAAGGAAACTGAACATGGATCTGCGTCCATGCTGGATCATAGTGGCAGGAAGGCAGATCACTCCTATGGATGTGCAGTTGTCGATCTCAGCAGGATTCATGTAGTTGTAGACCAGTGGAAGACTGGCATTCCTCTCAGTGATCAACGTTGTGAGGAAAGTAAGGTCTGTTTGCAGCTGCTTAATCATCTTCTTGGGTGGGTCCTCATCAAAATGATTATCTGGGTAAGAACCAAGAGGAACCTGAGGGCCACAAAGCACACATTTACTTTCTAGCCTACTGTAAATAATTAAACAGAAGCTATATACTACGGTAAGTCACGTCAAATGCGCATGACGAATAGAGGCTTATGGCGATTGTTTGTGATGTTCCTTGTGGTGTGACCCAAGAGTGTAAAGTAAAGGTTACATCACTAAGAGTGAAAATGTGTCTCACAAAGTCAGAGTATTTCTTGCTGACGAGCCATAGGGACGCCATGTTTCTGACCGTAGTGCCAACATCTGGAAGTGTCTCCAAAATGGTTTTCATGCTAGAACTTCCCTTAGTGGTTGGGGCAGGCTTGCGCATCAGTGACGGTCTATTTGGTGGCCAACAGGGTAGTCAAACTAGGAGGAGAGAGTAACTGAATTATGTCAAATGTCACAGAATTGAATCCTCAGAATTGGTCCTACTCATTAAAATGCATATCACCTGTCCCATATTGACAGCAGAACGTTGAGCTGACACTGTGAAGATGATCATGGTGATAAACTTGATCATTTCTTCCACTTTCTGAAGTTTCACATCGGTAAGAGCTTTTAAACACACGCAAATCAATAGTTAGCTGTGTTTAGTAAATCATTTCCTTCTTTTGCATAATAACTGAATGGTAATCCAGTAGCAGTTTACACTTCACAGCTGTAGCTGTCTTGGGGGAGAATGGGGTTGAGATTCTGAGGTGTTCTTTATGGGGAACCCGTAAGTGTAGATCTCCCCAACCCAGTCCTGGAGCTCAGAGTCCCTGGAAACCTCACTGTCACTGGGGTAGTAGTACTCCACAACACTTTTGACAAAGCTACGTTCAAAACAAGGACATTGTTACATGATTCAATACAATCATAATAATAACATGATGCTTATTTTAACATGTGAACAAAGTTGGTTCATGGTAGCTGGTATGTCTCAACCTGTTGATGACCTTCCACAGCTTCAGGCCGTCATCCCTGTAGTAGTAGTGGGGGATGAACTCCATTCCTTGTGCAGTAATGTCCTCCGGCAGACAGAGGGAGTTGGATATATCTTTCAATGACCTCCGCATGAGTTCAATCATCCCCTCCACTCCCAAACCTGTCTCCTAAACAGATAGGGTTTGATTCGTTATGGTGTAATTTGTGTAGGTAATCTTCGTAGCTGAACTGTGTTGTTTCTTACATTTGTTAGAACTCTTTCTGGCCCAAACAACCTCTCCCGACTGAGAACATTGATCTGCAAGGTGTGACGGAAGTGTGGTATCAGCAACTGGAACAAGAGCAGACAGAGAAAAGTTGGAGGAGCAAAGGGAATTAAAACACATTGAGTCCATGTTACAGACATGAATCATACTGTACATAGATTTTTTGAGCGTCCATCAATACAAGCATGCCAAATGCAAAATTTGCCACAGGGATTAATTTATGTATTTTAACGTTGTTTGCTAGGTTGCCTTACCTTGTAGAGTGGATGTGCCATGGGTAGGTTACGGAAGGTGGCCATAGCAAAGACCTCTGCCAGGAAGTGAGTGCCGAGTAAATTATAGCAAAACTGATGCTCTATGTAATCTGCGTTCCTCACATACATCTTGGCCAGCAGCCAATCATACTCAGAGTCACTAGGCAGAAAAATGGGGTTCTGTTCCGAGGCCTTCTGACCCAGCTGTGAGGTGAGAGAGTCCAAGACAACAGAAGGACGAGAATGAGACAACAGAAAGAGGAAAATCGTGAATGGCTATGAATTGTTATATAAGAGATATTGTGTTCCTGTCATTAGTGTCCTCAGTGGGTCCTCAGTGGGTGAGCTAGACCTGGATGGCGATGGGCAGCAGTTTGTTCTTTGGGTCCTTGTAGAACAGACAGAGTGCTGGGGTCAGAGGAAGAGGTTTATCGTTGATGGTCCTGGTGGGCAATCCTTCAAGCCTCTTGTAGTCACAAAGGAAAATGTTCCCTTCCTGCATGGAACTCAAAATAAAATGTGATGTTTGCGTTGTTTAAAAGTCCACATACATGTAATTTGATGTACTGTAGAGAAATGGTTTGTATATACAGTACATATCTTTACTAACCTGCATCTCTGTAGCTAGAGAGTTTCCGTCGATGATGGACTTCACCATTTCGTCAGTGACAGGGAAGTTTGGAGGCAGCTGCCTGCAGACTCTGATCCCATTGGGGTTGGTTCCATTTAGAAACTGGAACCCGAAGAAGTCTTCCTCTTTCCAATGCTCAGAGACATAATCTATAAAACACACATTAAAAGTGGTACTGAAGGCAGACACGTTGGTACTGAAGGCAGATTATGGAACACTGGTGAGCTCTGTTCTTCTACCTGAGATGGGTGTTTTCTTGAAAAAGAAAATCTTCTTCATCTCCTCCAAGTCCTTCCATCGCTTGGTGAAAGTAGAAAGACCCTTCATTTGAAGTTCACTCAAACTGGCGGGGACAGCAACATGGACAATGACATGTGCGCTGTTGAATTTACCTTAATCGTACAAGTTGGGTTTGTGCATGAATATATGTCAACTTGACCCTAGTGAGTATCACAGGTTATATGATATATATCTGCTAGTTTTGAACTCACCTGGTATTCTTGGTAAACTCCATCTCTGCTATTTTGGAAACAGAAAAAGGTAATCCTGCAGGCAGAGCTGATATATCACTTGCAAAGTTCATCTGGGGCAGCCCTTCAGCATACACAACCCACCTGGGAGATATAACATGCATTTATACACACATACACACAATCATACGCAGTATACACACATTCATAGCCACATACATCCTTGTTGAAACTGTCATGTGACATGTCATGTGACATGTAGACATTTATAGTGGAGCAGCCCCTGAGGAAGACTAACTGGTAGAGGTTTCTTTGCTGATCCAGCTCCTTTTTTCTCTGGCCAATCAGAAGAGGGAGTTCATCCTCAAAGCTCTTAGTAGCTGTAATGAATTACAGTAGCAAGAGAAAAATATGCCAGTGTTATAGCTATGGGATATTCAAGCATGACACAATGTCTGTCATGACAAACAAATCTTTCCATACATGTTTGTAGAAACGTTGCTCATAAATCAGTTTGAAGAACTAGCATGTCGCATTTACTGATGCAGACTCTGGGCCCACCTTTGCCCCCCCTGAGCTTCACAACCTCCCCCCTGGAAATCCATCTGTAACAGGGGAACAGGATGACATCACCCTCCGGGGTTGTAACGACGATCTTGGAGCAGAACCAACGGTATTCAGGCATGAAAAGGAACTGTTCTTTCTCCAGCTTGACCAGGAGGGGGCGCCCCAGGGAGGAGGCGCTGGTGACAGTGTAGCTGCTTGTCTGTAGATGAATGACAGCGTTTTTCCATATTTGGTCCAACTGTACATCAGCAGCAAATAAGTCACTTGAAATTTGGACCCTTAAATAGGTAGTGACATGCAAAAACGTTCCACATGTAAAGCATTTCAGTTAATCACTGAGTCAGATGGCTGAGCGGTTAGGCAATCGGGCTATTAATCAGAAGGTTGCCGGTTCGTGCCAAAATGACATTGTGTCCTTGGGCAAGGCACTTCACCCTACTTGCCTAGGGGGAATGTCCCTGTACTTACTGTAAATCGCTCTGGATAAGAGCGTCTGCTAAATGTAAATGTAAATCAGCTGTCCAATGCAAGATAGTTAAATTGAGCTGCTCACAGGGTTGGAGGAGTCTAGTGTTCAACTGCTTTTGACCTGAAACATGCTTGTTGTAGTTAGTTTTATTTTTTGGTGCCATAAAGGACCGTTTTGTGTTGTTCAGTATAGTTTAGTCTCCTCATTGTTGCCTCTGGTTCCTTACCTTCTGAAACATTAAGTCTTGTCCTGAGTTTACTGGCTCACTCTCTCCCTCAGAGCCAATCAGCTTGATGTGTACATTGTCATAGCTGCCAGCAAGGAACATGTCACCTGTGGTCACCACTACTTTGTAACTAGCCATGGGGAAGTTACACACTTAAAATAAGAGAGATAATACAAATGAAAATATATTGAATGCTTTGCCCATTATGTTTTCTGACAGATATAGACTTCTAGGGTATGCTAGTATTAGCTGGTCCTTAATTTTGTCATACCACAATACAATCGTCTTGATGACTATACCATTCAAACATAATACAAGCAAACACTTCTACAGCTGGATTCCTTGCACAGTGTTACCATATTATTAATTTTCCTGGACACAGATCATCAGATACATCAGTCCCAACTTGGATTAAAGCAACCTTTCAACAGACTAACTTGAGTGTTTTGAACATACCTGCAAAAACACAGTTTCTGATCACCTCCGTCTTGTTCAGTCATGCACTCCTGAATGGGGACAGAAAGCCTTGGTCCAGTAGACAGCCTGGGCTGTGTTTACACAAGGATATATGATGTACAATGCAGCAAACGGAAGCCATGCAAATGTTGGTCACAGTAAATGCACCATTGTACCATCAATTAATGGAACCATTATCTATCAAACGTTTTCGGAATATATTAGGGGAGAGTGGGGTGATTTGTGCCAGTGTGGAAGTTGTGCCACCCTCTGTTTCTAGGGAACCATAGAAGAAGACATTGGTCATGTGACCACACATTTTTGAAGAGTGAGTCATTTAACTCATCCTGCAAAGAAGAGAGCCTCATTGCATGAGAGGTAAGCACATTTAAGTTCAAAAAACAGTTTTTTGCCTTCCAAAGTAAAATTTCTATGATCAAGGTTTTTTCATTGTTGTGTCTGAACAGTTATAGACAAGTTTGAAAAAAATTCACGCATGTTTTAGTGCTTTGGTAAGCTACACAATGAGTATATATATAGCTGCACTGCTGGATGATGCATTTTTTCCAAAAACGTGGGATTGGGGTGATTTGTGCCAAAGGGCCTGGGTTAAGTTGTGCCAGGTGGTGACAAGGATCTGTCTGCTGGGGACTTTGTCATTGTGAACTTTGCAGGAAAAACCAAATCATACAACTACGTTGGATTGGTTGAGAAGGTTGGTGGTGCCGACATCAGTGCAAAGTTTCTAAAGCGAAGTAGTAACAGGTCTGTGGATGGAAAGCCCATCTTCACTTTCAAAGAAAATGGAGTCATTCCTAGAGAAGATGTGCATAAGAAACTACCCACACCACAAAAACTTGGTGGTACAGCCAGAAGGGAACATAAATGTATATTCCCCTGTAGCATTGACAAGTGTGATGTTATGTAGTAGGCCAGATCTGTGAAGAGAATTGCAGTCAATTTGGTCTTCATTTGAATTTAATTTTATCCTGAACATGTGTTCATGTAAATTACCTTTAAATAGAATTGTTTTTTTTCCCATTTGAACTCAACGTTGTTCTGATGTGTTCATGAAGCCCTAGGCCTTGTTAAACAAAATTGACCTTTGATGTGCTCATGTGGCGCAATAGGCTTGTAGAAAATCGTCCTTTGATGTTGTAAAATATCTTTAAATAAACCTTAAATTAGTAATTTTGTATTGAATTTGTCTAGCTTTTATATAGCATCACAGTTTCTGAGATGAAAATATACTGTTTTACTTCAATGGTACAATTTACCACAATGTATTCTCTCTAAAGGCACAACTTACCCCGCACTGGGGGCAAGTTGTGCCACGAGACCAGAAAGCTATATTTCTTAAATATTATATTTCAGATCTAAAGTGATTGATCCCAGGGATGCACCACATCCTGAAATATATGTACATATTTTAGTTGGAAGCACCCCACTCTCCCCTACTATGAATATTACTGAGTGTGAAAAACCAGTTTCACATGTTTCAAGTAATGCAAGAAGCATTCAATTTGATGATTAACAGGTTTTACAAGTGGATGACCCATCATGTTGAATATGAGACACCAATTCAAATATTATACTAATAATCCCGCTGGAAGCTAAAAAGTCATTATCAGAGTTATTATCTTGTATGCCTTTCAAATACACTTTTATGACAGTAAAAGTAAGGATACTATCATATGAAATCAGATGATGCCCTTCAACTTAAGGTGTAATGCAAAACCTTCCAGTCCTACTAAACATTTGTCATTACACTATCAGTGTCATTATGCTACAGTGTCAGGCTCTACACCCTTTCAAAGTCTACTTACAGACATGCAGAACATAAATTGCCTCTAGTGGGTGCTACAGACACCAGATCCAAAACAAAAATTGTTTGACAAAATCACTCATATCGTTATACTATTCTCAATATGTGTAGGGTTCAAGTAGATGTAGGGCAGTTTAAGCTTTGAGTTCCTTGTATTGATGAACTCGCTCAGGAAGGACAACTCGGTCTGCAGTTGCTTCTTCATCTTCTTGGGAGAAGCCTCATCAAAGTATTCATCTGGGTATGTTCCAAGGGGAACCTGAAGGATAAAAAAATTGTAATGTTGATGAGAATTATGGAATGGACAGAGATACATTTTGAATTCACTCAATTAAACACTGCTCGTGTCTAAATCTATAGGCTTACTCACAAAGTCATCAAATTTCTTGCTAAGCAACCACTCTGTGGCCATGTTGTTGACTGAGGTGCCAACATTTGGTAGGGTCTTCAAGATGGAGTCCATGCCAGACCTCCCTTTCGTGGTCGGAGGAGGGTTGTTCAGAAACAAGGGGTTGTTGGCAATCCAACTGCAGTAGTCAAACTACTAGGCATACAATAAAGAAAATGAAAACAACATTGGAATGCATGTCATTTAGGTTATAGATAGGGAAATGGTATGTGATATATATATATATATATATATATATATATGAGCTTATTGACTATTTGAATGTCACCTGTCCCATGTTAAGAGCATTATGTTGAGGGGAGACAAGGAAGATGATCATTGTAATGAACTTGACCAGCTCGCCCACTGTATGAAACGATTCAGGGATTCCTGGAAAGACCAGAGCAGTCAGTGTCACTGAAACATGTCACGTTCAACAATTCCTTCAGAGCCATTTGCCATCATTAAGCTGAGTACCTGACTTGCTGTTTCCAAGAAAACCATAGACGAAGATCTCTTTAATCCAGTCTTGGAGCTCCGAGTCCCTGGACACTTCACTGTCAGAGGGGTAGTAGTACTCCACCATCCCCTTGACAAAGCTATAAAACAAAACACAACACAGAGAATATACCTTCAGAGTTTGAGTTCAGTTTGAAGTCAATCCAAAAACAGCTGAACAGTGTTGTGCTACCTGTTGATGACCTTCCACAGCTTCAGGCCGTCATCCCTGTAGTAGTAGTGGGGGATGAACTCCATTCCTCGTGCAGTAATGTCCTCCGGCAGACAGAGGGAGCTGTAAATTAAATCCGACAGTGACCTCTTCAAAAGTTCTTTCAGACCATTTCCGTCTATCAAACCCTGAAGAAACAAACACACAAGTCAGAACACTAAACTCTTGTGGAAAACTAAACACAATAACCTGGATCAACCATAATCTAGTTATGTTGAACTCTCACTTGTCACACTGATATAAGGGAAATGTAAACTTATGAATGGCAATGTACATTTGTCAGGGGTCCATCTGGACTGATTAGTTGTTTACGAGCAAGGACATTTATCTGCAGAGTGTAACGAAAGTGTGGTGTCAGCATCTGGAATGCAAACAAGAACAATACAGAGAGAAGAAAAGTGAATACATTGTGTTATAAAAAATTCCACTAAGACAATTGTTTAAAGTAGCCTACTATACATTGGTAAAAGCCTAGTTTTTTAAATTAAATATCACCATTTACATGTTTTTAGCCATGAATCAATGTGTACAACTGGACCCAAGTGGCCATATTGAAATGCACTATTTTACACAAAATGTACCTTGTAAATGGGGTGTATCACAGGAAAGTTCCGAAAGGTTGCCATTGCAAAGACCTCTGCCAGCAGGTGGGTGTTCAGTAGATGGTGAGTAATCTGATAGTCATTGAAGTCTGCACATCTCAAATATAACTTGGCTAGCAGCCAGTCATGCTCTGAGTCGCTAGGCAGAAAGATGGGGCAATGCTCCGAAGGTACTTGTCCCAGCTGTGAGTGAAATGAGAATGGTCAACAAACAAAGAGGTTCATGTCTATTATACAGGCTAACATCTTTTGGGCATTAATGTACCTGGATGGCAATGGGCAGCAATTTGTCCTCTGGGTTCTTGTAGAAAAGACAGAGTCCTGGAGTCAGAGGAAGAGGTTCACCATTGACAACCCTGGTTGGCAAACCCTCTAGTTTCTTATAGTCACAAATGAATATGTTCCCTTCCTGTGGGCAAAACCAAACTTATTATCTTAACTGCACTGTTATGGAAGAAAACTCAGTTTTCGTATCTCAGATCCACATTAACAATTTAAACTCAGACCTTGGTCTCTCTGGCTAGAGAGCTTCCAGACTCCAGGAAGGGCTGTACCATCTCGTCAGTGACAGGGAAGTTGGGGGGAAGTTTGGAGCAGCATTGGATCACATTGGGGTTGGTTCCGTTAAGATACTGGGACCCAAAGAATTCATCATCTTTCCAATGCTCATAGACGTACTCTAGAAGGAACATTTTAATTGTCATTTAATATATAAAATACATTGGGGGAATTACAAAGAGGATTACAACAGACAATATGAAAGCCCTCTTTGACATATATTGTATTCCTGCAAAAGAAGCATAAAAGCACAAAAGAGCATTTGTTCAAGAGGATTTGTTCATCTACCTGCTATGGGTGTCCTCTTGCACCAGAAGACCTTCTTCATGTCCTCCAAGGTTTTCCAGTGCTCAGTGGAGGATGCAAGACCCTTAAGGTTGAGCTCAGCCAAACTGGAGAGGAAATTGGACAAAAGGAAATCGGTAAGAGGTTAAAAAAGAAATCGATTAAAACTCTGAATCCTGAAAGGTTATTTTGTACTTAACTGTGTGTCTATCAAAAAATATATATATTTTCAGCATTAAAATTACATTGTATTTCCAATAACGATGTACACAATATACAAGTATACTGTGTGTGTGTGTGTGTACACACAAATATTGCACTACATACACCAGTCAAAAGTTTGGACACATGGAAAATGTGTCCAAACTTTTGACTGGTACTGTACACGCATACCAATACGTGTGTTGTGTATATTCCACAACATGTCTTACTCAGTACCTCAATCATTAACATACAATGCACAGTACTTGTCAATCTGGGGTGATTCAACAGCAACTCACGCCATGGATTTGGTGTAGATGAACTCTGCACGTTTAGAGAAGGAAAATTGGACTTCAGAAGGCAGGGAATAGGGGTCAGTGATGCTGATAATGTAAGGCACTCCCTTCGCATATTCAGCCCACCTAAATATTGAAACAAGAGAATGCAAATACACAGGTTCTGAAACAACACAGCAAAACATTTCAATGAGTAATTCATCACAATGAATTAGGAAACTAGTTACTTTAGCCAGTTTTCTAAAGAAGTAAATTGACTTATTTTTACTTTATTGATTTATAGTTTCAAAGGGTTTCCTTTGGAGAGGAAATGTTGGGAGGCTAACTAGTAGCAAGACAATATAAAGTGGATACATTACAGATGCAGCTAATTGTATCTGCTATCAATAATAATGTACATTGGCCTGATCACAGAGCAAGTAAAATGACACAAAATCACTCACTTGAACAGTTGCTTATGAAGCTCCACCTCCTGTCTCCTGTGCTTAACCATTAAAGGAAGCTCATCCTCAAAAACCTTGGTGGCTGAAAGGTAGTGAAAATACTTACATCATTTACATACATTATTAAATAAATGCAATGTTTATTTACAAGATTTCATGAATAAATGAAAGCTTATATTTGCTTAACAAATACAAATTCCAGATTTACCTTGCCCCCCCCTGAGCTCTACAACCTCCCCCCTGGAAATCCATCTGTAACAGGGGAACAGGATGACATCACCCTCCGGGGTTGTAACGACGATCTTGGAGCAGAACCACTCGTTTTCAGGCAAGTAAAGGAACTGTTCTTTTTCCAGCTTGACCAGGAGGGGGCGCCCCAGAGACGAGGTGCTGGTTACACTGTAGCTGCTTGTCTGACATACAAGATGGACAACTGTCATTGAATAATAATATTTAAATGAATGATAATTATAAGTTAGCAGGATTCCATGTCTCTGAGAGGCTGTTACTTGCATGTCCCAATGCAAACATCTCCTTCTGACGGATACTGGAGTGGTAGGATCAAGACCCCACCCCTAGTTCCTCATCTTGAAGCAAATGCCTCGATGGATTGGAAGTATTGCATTTCAGTTTTGGCTTGTTCCGGTTATTTTATTTGATAAGCTCAAGTCAAAAAATCCACAATTGTTATAAATAGAATATATCTTTGGCCAAATTGTGTTGATTTTGAAATGTCTTGCTTATGTCAAAGACACAGACATGATGAAGCCCGAAGTTCAACATGGTGCAGACAGTATCTTGGTTTAATAGCCTAGGTCTATGGGTAGGATGTTGGAGTTTTGGTAATTTTAATACGGTTCCACTAGCGGAAATGCTTGCAATTACTAGCAAACAGAATATGACTTCTTATAATAGGCTAGTGTCTACTGTATTTATAGCTTAGGCCTACTTGGCAGAACACAAGGTATGTAGGCTACATTCATTATCATTTATCAATCTAACATAGTAACCAGCACAAATTAGTGTGCAGAAATGATCTTCTATATAAAATATGGATTTTGAATGGTTCATAGGTTTTTAACTTACCTGCCCAGTTTGGAAATCCAGACCATAGTTGTCCAGGTGTGTGCGGTTACTCTGCCCGTCTGTTCCAATCAGTGTGACATACATATAGTCAGATGTCTCAGACAGCGCCCACTCACCAGTAGTCACCTCTACTTTGTACTCGGCCATGACGATTTGGTATAAAAATCACTAGAACAGATGAAAAAAAACCTTACTGTACAAGTTCATGGATTCCAGGGTATTAATTTCAGCCTGTGTCTTTAAACATCCTGCATCCCAATACATGAAAACAGAACCTACCGTTAACACCTGTTCAGATTTAGCTTGCTTTTGCTTTTTCTCTTGACGAGAGCTTTATATATTTGTAAAACTCCTTCCCTTTAAGAATAACAATTGAGTTGTAAAACAGGTCACATCCAGCAGGATTTTATGCAAATGATCACTTATCCCTGTGGTCAAAGAGATGACCAGTTTCACCCTGCCTTTAGTTGTTGGTTTAAATGAAGAATGAAGTTTGGAATGAAGTTTGACTTCAAGCCTACCTGATTAATTAATCAAATGTATTTCACCTGTTGCTTGTTTGAATCAGAATCTGAATCAGAATGGGATTTATTCGCCATGAAAGTTTGCACAGACAAGGAATTTGCTTTGGCAGGAAGGTGCATACAATAAACATATAGGGACCTAAAATTTAAATATGTGGACTATCTATACTAAGGGTACATAAACTAGCAGTACTAAGTGGGATTAGAATTGAATTAAATATACAATAAAATAAAATATAAGTTGCCGTAAATTACAATATAAAAATACAAATATTACAAAAAATACAAATGTACAAGATACAATTTTGTAATGCAGTGCAAAAAGCTGTGTGTTTTAAGCAGGAAGTCAATAGAGTCAGTGTGGTCCCTTGGCCTTGTTGAAGAGGCCAACAGCGGAAGGGAAGAAACTGTTTTTGTGGCGTGAGGTATTGGTCCTGATGGACCGCAGCCTTCTGCCAGAAGGGAGTGACTGAAACAGGGAGTGACCAGGGTGGGAGGAGTCGGTCACAATCTTCCTCGCTCACCTCAGGGTCCTCGAGGTGTGCAGGTCCTCGAGGGTAGGCAGATTGCAGCCAATCACCTTCTCAGCAGTGCGGATGATACGCTGCAGCCTGCTCTTGTCCTTGGCAATGGCAGCAGCGTACCAGACGGTGATGGAGGAGGTGACCCCTTTTAGTTTGCTATTTAAACCCCAGTGTTTCCTAGTTTCTTTTCAAAGTTTACTCTTTTTTTAAACAGTCTGTCTGAGCCTTCTTCTATATAGTTTTGGCCGTTCTGTGCATCGACCATTTGCCTGTTTTCTGATTACGATTTTGAATTACCTATATTGCCCTGTCTGCCTGTGTATCAACCTCTGCCTGTTCCTGGACTACCCTGTTCTACAATAAACCCTCTGCACCTGGATCCTGAGTCTGGTCTGGTTACACACCTAGGATGGCCTGAAGTGTTCTGTCTTCTCCTGGAGATCTCATCTTCGGCAGGCTCATTCTTTAATCTATACTGTAATTCCAGACTCTCTGTGTCTGTCTTTGTGTGTGTGCACGTTTTATAGTGGTAATTTTGTCAAAGATAAGCTTGAGAAGCGAGCACTGTGCAAAGTTGTAATTTTGCAGGTGTCCATGTGTCCAGGACGTGCGGTGCCACACGGTTAGATGTTGTTTTGATGAGCTCATTTTCTAAAGAAAAGACCTTTGCCAAAAGGTTACATATGTGTTGCCCAGGACCACCAGCAACCCTATACCCAGCATATACAGACCTGCCATAGCAACTAAACCGCCACTCTCATAATTGTTTTTATCATATGCATAAATTACCAGAGGATGTGAAGGCTGAACAAGTAGTTTCAGTTTTTATAGAATTTCAACTGTGATCTGACAAATGTGGGCACAAAAGCAACTGAGTAAAACTGCATCGGCATCACTTTAAGATTAATATGGATTCCATCGAAATGGGAATCTTTTTTTTTCTTCATACTTGTGTACACAAATCAAAAATATTCCTGTTACAACTCCAGCCCTACGTGTGACAAAAATATTTTTGCTTATCAACCAGCTGATTATAAAAATATAAATGTTCAGACGGGTGGCTCTTTAAGAAGAGGGTTGGACTGTCATGACCTAGTCCTAGAGGGAAGAAAAGTCTGACCAATAGACTTACTGAAGGATAATTTCTTTCATTCTTGTTATTTTCCATGTCTCTGAATATCCAAATTTATATGAAGGATTTGTCACATACTAAACTTAATATATTGCAAGTGATGAGACCAGAAGGTTAACTGGAAAGTTAATAGGCACCAGAACTTACTAAACATGTTACACCAGATGCTCCCAACAGTTTCAGGTGGCAAAAAGGTGGGAAACAGGAATGGTCTGTTTTCTTGTGCAAACAAATAAATAAGTAGACTTGGGGCTTCTTGCATAATATTCAGGGGGGTGAAAAACTAAGACTTACATTTGTGACCCTAATCATAGATACTGAATTATTGTACTTTTGTGTAGTTAAGCTTAACTTTTACAAATATACTGATCGTACATTCACAAAGTGTCATACTTAACTTCTGCCCCTGAAACATTTGAATTGTTGAATGGCGGAAACAAGATATAGTGGATCTGTCTTTAGCTGCTGCTCGTTGTGCTGCTTATTATTCTTTATTATTCGTGCATTATTCTTACAGCATTATGAAATAAAGAATTTGTCTTTTTGCTAATTGTGTTCTGTAGTCTATCAAATTGTGTTCTGTACTTATCAGGTAACAAAAAGAATGTGCAATATGTCGAGTCAGTGGATACCCTGAAAATAGTAGGTTAGCAGGAGAAATATAAAAACAACTAATGTAATATCATGTTATTTGAAATGGGTGTGCAATATGTAGCCTATACGGTTTCTTCAATGATCCGTTTCCATTTCAATGACCCATCTCACTCCTTCTCTCAGTCCCCCTCACCCCATTGTAGTGAGGTCCACAAGACCACACGGAGCCAACATCTTGCCACACCTGAAGAGTGATTCAATCACATCAGAATCAGCCCTTGTGACACCCTCAGTATGCTGATTACCCACCAAACGCCGATGCAAAGGAACCATAGAATGGGGGGGGGGGCCTCCCCAATCTACCTAATCAGCCCTCCTGCTAGCTTGCAAGCTTCAAAGGGCCTGATTTAGACAACACGTCTCCAGCGACCATTTGCTATCCGTTTCGGCGGCGATTTGAACAAAGAACATACCTTGATCAGAACTTTTGAGGAAAGTCTTGAGACTTCACCTTTACCACAAGAGTACAAGGTGGAGAATTATGAGAGGGATATTTGTGTTATGTTTGTTACTTTGTTTTAATGTTGTGTTCACTGAAATCTTGATTCTAGTAACAACTCCTTCTTCCTGAAAGATAACCACGTCATTCTTGGTATCTACACGAAGCTATCATAATAAAACAATCATTCAACTATATTTTGTAACTGTACCAAGATGTCCAGAACAATATTTGAACCATCGAATGAACCAGCCAAAGATCAGATCACACCTTTGGTAGGTGTGAAGGAAGAAGGGGGGAGTTGAGAACCCAGCTTCCCCCAATCCACATCTGACCCCAGACGGGTCCTCCCTCGAACTGTATAAAGCCCTAAGATGACCATCAATCTCGGACTCCAGCGAAACCAACCATGGCATGAACGCCATCAGGATTGGCGTTCCAAAGGACGTCGCCAAGCTTCTCCTGAGATTCAACTTCATAGTGAACGCGCCACTATCGGGACGTTTCAACAGAAGGACCAAAAACGCAATTCCAAATGCGACTTCACTGAGATCCCGCAGACTCAGTCACATGACCCAGCGCAGCCGCGCTGTGACTTCAGATTCTTCAAATGGACCTTTGGCGCAAACCGCCCTCAACATCATTGATCAACCCCTGATCAAACGTAACTATGGCTAACGCTCTTTCCTCCTCGACATGGCATTGGCGTTTGCTCTGTTTATGATTTGTAAGGATGTAATCACTGACTGTACAATTTCTGCCTTTCTTTAAGTTAGACCATTTCATTCTGTTCATTGAAACCAATCTCTCATATCAAACCCATAATCCAACTTTTCATAAGATCTGTTTACCTTACTTGAATAAATTCATTGTAAAGATATTTTGACGTGCGTGTTCACTGATGTTACGATTGGCTCTACTCTTAGAACGAATTCATTCCTTAAGATTAGACTGATTATTACAAAGGCTATTATTTAAATATTATTCAATAAGGTTTCCTCTATCCCTTTAACAATAAGAGGTGGTGCCCCCAAGAACTACATACTTTATTATAAATTAAGTATTGCTAATCTTAAACGAGCACACCCCGCTACACCATGCTCCAGTCAACATTCTGCCTCCAGGTGTAACTTAACTATCGACAGTTGTGTAATGTTCAGTTCTTCTCACTCAGCCCAGGGATGAGGATGTGTGCCAAAGGTCATGCTTTAATTAAGTCCTTTAGGTGCCTTCTGAGTCAATTGTCACCTGTTTACGCGGCATATTGCATTTCTTCCATAACCTATTTTGTTATTAAGATTTTCTGGGGGCACTCCTTCTAGGGTGTCTTAGGATCATCCAAGGACATAACAAATGTCATGCTTCTATCCTTCGTGCAACAACCTTTCGCATAACTCTCCACTATAAGGAACTCTCCACTATTCCTATTTGTTTGATACTTGTGAACGGTTCCATGATACACAGATAACTTTCAGGAAAGCCCCCCCCCCCCCACTTGGACATCCCTATATGAATGAGGATAGGCCCTCCATCACTTGGACATCCCTATATGAATGAGGATAGGCCAAGTGATGTGTCAGACAGACTGCTCAGGTTCTTTCAACATCTCTCCAAACAAGGTCCTAATGTTTCCTTGAATGTCTGAGTCCAGCATCCAATCTATCTTCTCTTTATTTGAAAAGCAAGGCGAATACAGCATTAACATTAACCTTTCACAGTAAGGACAAACTACCACGGGGGAGGACCCCAACTCTCCTTTTAATACCCCGACTCTCCTGTAAGACATAAAAAAACTATTGCATTACATTTTAAAATCTCCTGGCATACATTACTACATATTCCAGATGCCTTTCAACTTCAGGTCTAATGCAAAACCTTCCAGTCCTACTTCACATTTGTCATTATGCTATCACAGTGTCAGGCTCTACACCCTTTCAAAGTCTACTTACAGACGTGCAGAACATAAATTGCCTCTAGTGGGTGCTACAGACACCAGATCCAAAACAAAAATTGTTTGACAAAATCACTCATATCGTTATACTATTCTCAATATGTGTAGGGTTCAAGTAGATGTAGGGCAGTTTAAGCTTTGAGTTCCTTGTATAGATGAACTCGCTCAGGAAGGACAACTCGGTCTGCAGTTTCTTCTTCATCTTCTTGGGAGAAGCCTCATCAAAGTATTCATCTGGGTATGTTCCAAGGGGAACCTGAAGGACAAAAAAATTGTAATGTTGATGAGAATTATGGAATGGACAGAGATAAGTTCTGAATTCACTCAATTAAACACTGCTTCTATCTAAATCTATAGGCATACTCACAGAGTCATCATATTTCTTGCTAAGCAACCACACTGAGGCCATGTTGTTGACTGAGGTGCCAACATTTGGTAGAGTCTTCAAGATGGAGTCCATGCCAGACCTCCCTTTCGTGGTCGGAGGAGGGTTGTTCAGAAACAAGGGGTTGTTGGCAATCCAACTGGAGTAGTCATACTAATAAGCGTACAATAAAGAAAATGAAAAGAACAATGGAATGTATGTCATTTAGGTTATAGATAGGGAAATGGTATGTGATATATATATATAAGAGCTTATTGACTACTTGAATGTCACCTGTCCCATGTTAACAGCATTATGTTGAGCGGAGACAAGGAAGATGATCATTGTAATGAACTTGACCAGCTCGCTCACTGTATGAAACGATTCAGGGATTCCTGGAAAGACCAGAGAAGTCAGTGTCACTGAAACATGTCACGTTCAACAATTCCTTCAGAGCCATTTGCCATCATTAAGCTGAGTACCTGACTTGCTGTTTCCCAGAAAACCATAGACGAAGATCTCTTTAATCCAGTCTTGGAGCTCCGAGTCTCTGGACACTTCACTGTCAGAGGGGTAGTAGTACTCCACCATCCCCTTGACAAAGCTATAAAACAAAACACAACAAAAGAGAATATACCTTCAGAGTTTGAGTTCAGTTTGAAGTCAATCCAAAAACAGCTGAACAGTGTTGTGCTACCTGTTGATGACCTTCCACAGCTTCAGGCCGTCATCCCTGTAGTAGTAGTGGGGGATGAACTCCATTCCTCGTGCAGTAATGTCCTCCGGCAGACAGAGGGAGTTGTAAGTTAAATCCGACAGTGACCTCTTCAAAAGTTCTTTCAGACCATTTCCGTCTATCAAACCCTGAAGAAACAAACACACAAGTCAGAACACTAAACTCTTGTGGAAAACTAAACACAATAACCTGGATCAACCATAATCTAGTTCTGTTGAACTCTCACTTGTCACACTGATATAAGGGAAATGTAAACTTATGAATGGCAATGTACGTTTGTCAGGGGTCCATCTGGACTGATTAGTCGTTTACGAGCAAGGACATTTATCTGCAGAGTGTAACGAAAGTGTGGTGTCAGCATCTGGAATGCAAACAAGAACAATACAGAGAAGAAAAGTGAATACATTGTGTTATAAAAAATTCCACTAAGACAATTGTTTAAAGTACTATACCTTGGTAAAAGCCTAGTTTTTAAAATTCAATATCACCATTTACATGTTTTTAGCCATGAATCAATGTGTACAACTGGACCCAAGTGGCCATATTGAAATGCACTATTTTACACAAAATGTACCTTGTAAATGGGGTGTATCACAGGAAAGTTCCGAAAGGTTGCCATTGCAAAGACCTCTGCCAGCAGGTGGGTGTTCAGTAGATGGTGAGTAATCTGATAGTCATTGAAGTCTGCACATCTCAAATATAACTTGGCTAGCAGCCAGTCATGCTCTGAGTCGCTAGGCAGAAAGATGGGGCAATGCTCCGAAGGTACTTGTCCCAGCTGTGAGTGAAATGAGAATGGTCAACAAACAAAGAGGTTCATGTCTATTATACAGGCTAACATCTTTTGGGCATTAATGTACCTGGATGGCAATGGGCAGCAATTTGTCCTCTGGGTTCTTGTAGAAAAGACAGAGTCCTGGAGTCAGAGGAAGAGGTTCACCATTGACAACCCTGGTTGGCAAACCCTCTAGTTTCTTATAGTCACAAATGAATATGTTCCCTTCCTGTGGGCAAAACCAAACTTATTATCTTAACTGCACTGTTATGGAAGAAAACTCAGTTTTCGTATCTCAGATCCACATTAACAATTTAAACTCAGACCTTGGTCTCTCTGGCTAGAGAGCTTCCAGACTCCAGGAAGGGCTGTACCATCTTGTCAGTGACAGGGAAGTTGGGGGGAAGTTTTGAGCAGCATTGGATCACATTGGGGTTGGTTCCATTAAGATACTGGGACCCAAAGAATTCATCATCTTTCCAATGCTCAGAGACGTACTCTAGAAGGAACATTTTTATTGTCATTTAATATATAAAAGACATATTGGGTGAATTTCAAAGAGGATTACAACAGACAACATGAAAGCCCTCTTTGAGATGTATTGTACTCCTGCAAAAGTTTTCAAAAGAGTAAAGTACTGCTGTGCTGAGAATTTAGTGGTTGGTTGCATAGCATTGGGATTTGTTCGTCTACCGGCTATGGGTGTCCTCTTGTACCAGAAGACCTCCTTCATGTCCTCAAAGGTTTTCCAGTGCTCAGTGGAGGATGCAATACCCTTAAGGTTGAGCTCAGCCAAACTGGAGAAGGAGGTTGGACAACAGGAAAGCGATAAAAAAAAAAAAAAGATTAAAACTCAGTGAATTCTGAAAGGTTCATTTGTACGTATTGTATATAAAACATAACTGTTCAGCATTGAAATGTCATTGTATTTCCAATACCAATATACACAATATACAATTATACTGTGCGTGTGTAAATGGTATGCGTGTACCACGCATACCATTTACATTTAGTCATTTAGCAGACGCTCTTATCCAGAGCGACTTACATTAAGTACAGGGACATTCTCCCCGAGGCAAGTAGGGTGAAGTGCCTTGCCCAAGGACACAACGTCAGTTGGCACGGCCGGGAATCGAACTGGCAACCTTCGGATTACTAGCCCGCTTCCCTCACCGCTCGGCCACCTGACTCCCGCCTATACGCATACCAATACGTGTGTTGTGTATATTCCACAACATGTCTTACTCAGTACCTCAATCATTAACATACAATGTACAGTACTTGTCAATTTGGGGTGATTAAACAGCAACTCACGCTATGGATTTGGTGTAGATGAAGTCCCCAAGTTTAGAAAAGGAAAATCGGACTTCAGAAGGGAGGGAAAGGGTGTCAGTGATGCTGTTAATGTAAGGCACTCCCTTTGCATATTCAGCCCACCTAAATATTGAAATAAGAGAATGCAAATACACAGGTTCTGAAACAACACAGCAAAACATTTCAATGAGTAATTCATCACAATGAATTAGGAAACTAGTTACTTTAGCCAGTTTTCTAAAGAAGTAAATTGACTTATTTTTTACATTATTAATTTATAGTTTCAAAGGGTTTCCTTTAGAGAGGAAATGTTGGGAGACTAACTAGTAGCGAGACAATTTAAAGTGGATACATTACAGATGCAGCTAATTGTATCTGCTATCAATAATAATGTACATTGGCCTGATCACAGAGCAAGTAAAATGACACAAAATCACTCACTTGAACAGTTGCTTATGAAGCTCCACCTCCTGTCTCCTGTGCTTAACCATTAAAGGAAGCTCATCCTCAAAAACCTTGGTGGCTGAAAGGTAGTGAAAATACTTACATCATTTACATACATTATTAAATAAATGCAATGTTTATTTACAAGATTTCATGAATAACTGAAGGCTTATATTTGTTTGACAAATACAAATTCCAGATGTACCTTGCCCCCCCCTGAGCTCTACAACCTCCCCCCTGGAAATCCATCGGTAACAGGGGAACAGGATGACATCACCCTCCGGGGTTGTAACGACGATCTTGGAGCAGAACCACTCGTTTTCAGGCAAGTAAAGGAACTGTTCTTTTTCCAGCTTGACCAGGAGGGGGCGCCCCAGAGACGAGGTGCTGGTGACACTGTAGCTGCTTGTCTGACATACAAGATGGACAACTGTCATTGAAAAATAATATTTAAATGAATGATAATTATAAGTGAGCAGGATTCCATGTCTCTGAGAGGCTGTTACTTGCATGTCCCAATGCAAACATCTCCTTCTGATGGATACTGGAGTGGTAGGATCAAGACCCCACCCCTAGTTCCTCAGCTTGAAGCAAATGCCTCGATGGATTGGTACATTTACATTTACATGTATTCATTTAGCAGACGCTTTTATCCAAAGCGACTTCCAAGAGAGAGCTTTACAAAGTGCATAGGTCACTGATCATAACAACGAGATAGCCACAAAACATTGCGAGTAGCCAAAACATGAAGCACACATTGTGAACAACCAAAATAAGTGCCAAAGGGAAGAACCATAAGAGCATGTAGTTAAACAAGTTACAATTAAACAACATGAACTGCTATAAGTGCAAGTGTACCTGTGGAAAAAAGCAAGCAACAATAATAAAAACAATATATCACAGCGAGTACAAACATTTAAGTCAGTTACCACTAACCACAAGAGCAACAAGTCTCTAAGCAAGAGTCATTGTGATCCTTGAGGAAACTAACATCGGGTCAAGCAAACCATTCCTAAGTACCGTTGTACTCCCGGAACAAGTGCGTCTTGAGCCTTTTCTTGGTAGTATTGCATTTCAGTTTTAGCTTGTTCCGGTGATTTAATTAAATCAGCTCAAGTCCAATAATCCACAATTGTTATAAATAGAATACATCTTTGGCCAAAATGTGTTGATTTTGAAACAACATGGGAAAACTAGTACTCTTTGCACTTTTTGCTTATGTCAAAGACACAGACATGATGAAACCAGAAGTATGAACAAACAGAATATTACTTCTACTTATAATAGGCTAGTGTCTACAGTATTTATAGCTTAGGCCTACTTGGCAGAACACACAGTATGTAGGCTAAATTCATCAACCTAGCCTGGTTTCCTGTTGCACACAGTATTTTCAAATACATTTTCAAGTTCATACAGCCCTGACACTGACCCTCATTTATCAATCTAACATAGTAACCAGCACAGATTAGTGTGCAGAAATGATCTACTAACAGGGTTCACATGTGATTCACAAAATATTCTTATAACATTCTTATATCCCATCATCCACTGACATAAAAACATATATATGGATTTTGAATGGTTCATAGAAATTTAACTTACCTGCCCAGTTTGGAAATCCAGACCATAGTTGTCCAGGTTTGTGCGGTTACTCTGCCCGTCTGTTCCAATCAGTGTGACATATATATAGTCAGATGTCTCAGACAGCACCCACTCACCAGTGGTCACCTCTACTTTGTACTCGACCATGACGATTTGGTATAGAAATCACTAGAACAGATGAGAAAAAACCTTGTTCAGATTTTGCTTGCTTTTGCTTTTTCTCTTGACTAGAGAGCTTCATATATTTGTAAAACTCCTCCCCTTTAGGAATAACAATTTGGTTGCAAAACAGGTCACATCCAGCAGGCTTGAATGCAAATAAGCCTCTATGTTTATAGAGATGATCTGTTTCATCCTGCCTTTAAGAAGTTTGACTTCGAGCCAACCTAGGATGACCTGAAGTGTTCTGTCTTCTCCTGGAGATCTCTTCTTCTGCAGGCTCATTCTTTAATCTCTACTGTAATTCCAGGACTCTCTGTTTGTCTTTGTGTGTGCGTGTGTGTACGTTTTATAGTGGTAACTTTGTTGACGGCTGTGAATCTAGATTGCACTGCCAGTGTCTAGCTTACAGAGGAACTCTGTGAAATATGCTCATTTTCACTTGAGTCCCTGAACCTAACTATTTACTATAGGTCTCGTCTCTAATTTATACCCCAATTCCCAAACAGTTTGGACATTGTGGAAAATGGAAATAAAAACTAAATACAATACTTTGTCTTTCCATGTTTGTCGAGGAGACGTCAATGTAATGTTAAAAGTCATGACTTAGTATGTTATCAAACAGATAGAGCTAGTTGACTCTACTTGTAAGGCAACTTACACAGCTTTTTGGAGTGTAACTCTAAATAAATACAGAGTGTAGCTCTGTATTTTCCCTGGAAGATGTTATGAGCTCAGACTTTTTCGAAGGAAAGGAAATCTTACGTAAAGCCAACAAGCCCCAACTAGCGCAGGCAGTCACTGAGTTCTCAAGCAAGACATCTAAAAAACTGTCCTTGATTCCATCCCACCAACTGAGCATTATATCCTTGACGGTGGCTTCCTGGTTCACCCCTTGGCATGGAAAAAGGGTGACATATGCAGACTTTACCATACGCCATTATGGTAAAGCAACAGTCGTTTTTGATGGTTATAGCGAAGGTCCATCCATCAAAGACAATACGCATCAGAGACGTGGTGAAAACACTCACCCCATCGTTAACTTCAATGCAGAGACTGAGTTTGTGGGAAGAAAGGATGATTTCCTTTCCAGATCTTGCAACAAACAAGGACTTATCAATCTTATGACCGAGGAGCTGGAGAAGAAGGGCTGCACTGTTACTAATGCATCAGGTGATGCTGACGTTGACATTGTCAAAGCTGCAGTCAAGGCCTCAAAACATCAGCCCACAACCTTGATTGGGACAAACAATAGAGGCCTCTATTTTCATTCAGACAAGTCCAAAGCTACTAAAGTGTACAACATCAGTGAGATGAAACATGTTCTGGGTAGTGACTTGTGTTCCCAGTTGCTGTTTATTCACGCCTTCACACGATGTGACACATCTCTACGCATGTTTTGTCTTGGCAAACACACAGCATTCCAGAAACTTGTGAATGGTGAATCAACCATCCAGTCCTGTGCAAATGTGTTTCTGCTCCCACATCAAGCAAGAATGTCATAGAGGACCCTGGGACCAAGGCAATGGCAGTGTTGTTTGGCGGAAAGAGTACCGATTCACTTGCCTCTTGCGCTACAACCTTTTTAGCAAGAAAATCATTACCGCCAAATCATTTTTACCCCAGAACATCTGCCTCCAACTGAGTCCTCAACCAAATACCACTGCCAAAGAGTATACTTCCAGATCATGGTGTGGATTGGAAAGGAAGGTGACATGAAAACAGTGGATTGGGGATGGAAACTGGTGGACAACCGGTTACTGCCAGTTATGACCAGTAAGACTGCCACCCCAGAAAGCCTCCTGCAGATGATCCACTGTAATTGCACAACTACCTGTTGAACACAACGGCGCAGTTGCAGGGCATATGGACTACCATGCTTGCCTGCTTGTGGACCATGTCAAGTTGGGAACTGTGAGAATCACTATAATTAACCTCTATGGGAGGAAGAGTGTGATGACTAATGGTAAGTCTAGTGAAGGTCACGGTGCAAAAAAGTATAACAAATAAACCAGAACAACAGGAATCAACTGAAGACAATAGAAAAAGATATGTATAAATAAGAAAAGCATTAAAAAATATAAAAACCAAAAGGCAAAAAACCCAAAACGCATAATAAAAAATATTTAAAAATAAAAGGGGCTAGCGGTACTGAGCCTTCACGTGGCAGCCATGTTTTGACTAATTTTACAGTACCACACAGTTCTAATGAATTTATTCTTTATTGGAATCAAAAGAATGGTTATGAACCACATAAAACACCAACACTAGGCAAAACGATATGAGAAAGGAGAAATATGCAATTACTTAAGGGAAATTGTCCTTATTTTTCCGATAAATATGCTTGTAACCAATTGCTTTAATATATAATTGGGTGTGCTCAAGCCTTCGGCGAGAGCACAACCTTTGTTCTCTCACATATATATTATTATTATTTTTATTTCTTTTTGCCCCCCTAAAACTCAGTCAATATTTGGCCTACATAGACAACGTAGGTGTCAAAAGTTTCGTCTTGGTAGCGATTGAGTTGCTTGTATTGGGATTTACGTTCCGTTGCACGGTTTAAGTAGAAATTACGTTTTTGTGTCGAAAAGTGAAGCTAACGGTGGCTAACTTGCTAACCACAGTCAATGACGCTACTTACGTCACTAACGTCACGAAAACTCGCGTGACTACCTCTAGCAGAATATTAGTTTAGCAGCTCGTTAACTTCTGGGAGATAGCTAGGCTAACTATAGCTTTACTGCAAGGCAGCTGCAGAAACGCCACAAGCAAAGAGGCCAGGTGATAACTATTTACTAATTTTACTTTGTGATATAACACACAATTGTGATGTGTAATGTACAATATAAGCTGATATTATTAAGGAAGTACATCTACTTTCGGAAAAAGTAGTCTACTATTTCACTGAAGTATTAGCATCATGACATTAGCCTGTGTTGCCCGGGCAACACATACTACAGTGGTCTATGATGTAGCATTATCTGTTTTCAATCGTTAAAATAAACATTCCTCACATATACATTTTCGTTGTAGGGTTTATTCTGACATTAGTAAACGATTTGTTGGTGAAAAAACCATTACCTGTGGTTTCAAACCAGTGTAGCTCACTGCAACGCTGTAGCTTACGTGAGACACACTACAAAAACATCTAGCTTACACAACTGTAGGAAGTCAAACGGCGACAGAACATGTTCGGCACTCCCCTTACTTAAATCAAAAGTCTATCTAACTACTAACCTGAACTTCATTGCCACAGCCTAAACGTTGTCAATCTGTTCATGAAAATAATTAATTTCAGCTTAAACCGTATAACGGAACGTTAAATCCAATTCAACCAACGCAATCGCTACCAAGACGAACACAGCAGTAGTCTAGTACTGTACCGTAGTAGTACAATTTACCGGGCAGCTTCTCCACACAGGGCTATATCGCATTTTGCGTTGTTACTGACAATGATCGCTACCAGTGAGCTTTTTATGAATGAGCGATTTTCCACTAAATAAATGTCAAGCTTATTTACGTTTTGGGGGGCATATTTTCAGTTAGCAGATGGTACTGTTTGAATTGCGATTCCATCTTCTACTGCCGGGTAACGTCGTAGAATAATCTTCAAAGGGGGTTCTTTATTAATGAATGAATGCAATGAGTAGGCTAAATGCCTGAAAATATAATGAGAAGGGAAAAACTTATAATGACGTTTAAGTCATAGAGATTAGGTCAATTTTTACACCGGTCTGCCCAATTTATTCGTTTTGTTTCAACGATGAGGCTGCCTCTTGCAGGGGAAATGAGAAGACATCTATTTCATTCTACACTTCACTCATATTTTCAGTTGTAAATGAGCAGCAAAAAAAAAATGCTTTTAAGTCTATGTCATCTTTATAAATAATAAGTATGCATTTTTATATAAACTAGAGAGGGTACAATTTCTGTGTAGGGTGTGCTTGCTTGCGTCGGTTGGACAGGGGTCCGTTTTTTAATGACATTTTTACAACTGATATTTCTGTATTTTATATAAAAATGCATACTTATTATTTATAAATATTACATAGATTTAAAAGCATTTTTTTTGCTGCTCATTTACAACTGAAAATACGAGTGAAGTGTAGAATGAAATAGATGTCTTCTCATTTCCCCTGCAAGAGGCAGCCTCATCGTTGAATCAAAACGAATACATTTGGCAGACCGGTGTACAAATTGACCTAATCTCTAAGACTTAAACGTCCTTTTAAGTTTTCCCTTCTCGTGATATTTTCAGGCATTTAGCCTACTCATATTGCATTCATTCATGAATAAAGAACCCCCTTTGTGAAGATTATTCTACGACGTTACCGGCAGTAGAAGATGGAATCGCGATTCAAACAGTACCATCTGCTAACTGAAAATATGCCCCCAAAAACGTAAATAAGCTTGACATTTATTTAGTGGAAAATCGCTCATTCATAAAAAGCTCACTGGTAGCGATCATTGTCAGTAACAACGCAAAATGCGATATAGCCCTGTGTGGAGAAGCTGCCCCGGTAAATTGTACTACTACGGTACAGTACTAGACTACTGCTGTGTTCGTCTCGGTAGCGATTGCGTTGGTTGAATTTAACATTCCGTTGTACGGTTTAGGCTGAAATTAATTATTTTCATGAACAGATTGACAAAGTTTAGGCTGTGGCAATGAAGTTCAGGTTAGTAGTTAGATAGACTTTTGATTTAAGTAAGGGGAGTGCCGAACATGTTCTGTCGCCGTTTGACTTCCTAAACAGCTGTGTATGTTAGATGTTTTTGTCGTGTGTCTCGCGTAGGCTACAGCATTGCAGTGATACACTGGATTGAAACCACAGGTAATGATAATTTCACCCACAAATCGTTTACTTGTAATCTAATGTCATAATAAATCCTACAACGAAAATGTATATGTGAGGAATGTTTATTTTAACGATTGAAAACAGATACATCATAGACCACTGTAGTATGTGTTGCCCGGGCAACAGAGGCTAATGTCATGCTAATGCTTCAGTGAAATAGTAGACTACCGTTTCCGAAAGTAGATGTGGGGCTACTTCCTTAATAATATCAGCTAATATTGTACATTACATTTCATAATAATGTTTCACATCACAAAGTAAAATGAGTAAATAGTTATCACCCTGGCCGCTTTGCTTGTGGCGTTTCTGCAGCTGCCTTGCAGTAAAGCTATAGTTAGCCTAGCCTAGCGTAGAATGAAATAGATCTATTTCATTCTACGCTTCACTCGTATTTTGAGTTGTAAATGAGCAGCAAAAAAAAGATGCTTTTAAATCTATGTAATCTTTATAATTAATAAGTATGCATTTTTATATAAAATACACAGGAATATCAGTTGTAAAAATGTAATTAAAAAACGGACCCCTGTGCAACCGACGCAAGCAAGCACACCCTACAATTTCCCCAGAAATTGTACCCTCTCTAGTTGTACCTGTAATCACTTTTCTATCATGCAAATTGCATGATAGAAAAGTGATTAGCATGATGCAAATATGCTAATTAGAATATTACATGGCCAAAACATGTACTAGGGGTGACATCACAGACACACAGCTAGGTGGCAGATACTTTCCATTACAAGTTAGAAACTCTTTACCTACTGGATGGCCTCGATGGCATCACTTCAGAACATCCATCCATCACCTTCCGTTTGTCCGGGGGTCGGGTCGCGGGGGCAGCAACCTAAGCAGGGAGGCCCAGACTTTCCTCTCCCCGGCCACTTCCACCAGCTCTTCCTGGGGGACCCCGAGGCGTTCCCAGGCCAGCCGAGAGACATAGTCCCTCCAGCGTGTCCTGGGTCTTCCCCGGGGCCTCTTCCCAGTGGGACGTGCCCAGAACACCTCACCAGGGAGGCGTCCAGGAGGCATCCTTATCAGATGCCCGAGCCACCTCAACTGGCCCCTCTCGACGCGGAGGAGCAGCGGTTCTACTCTGAGCCCCTCCCGGATGACCGAGCTTCTCACCCTATCTCTAAGGGAGAGCCCGGACACCCTGCGGAGAAAACTCATTTCGGCCGCTTGTATTCGCGATCTCGTTCTTTCGGTCACTACCCACAGTTCGTGACCATAGGTGAGGGTAGGAACGTAGATCGACTGGTAAATAGAGAGCTTCGCCTTTCGACTCAGCTCCTTCTTCACCACAACGGACCGATGCAGAGCCTGCATCACTGCGGACGCCGCACTGATCCGCCTGTCGATCTCGCGCTCCATCCTTCCCTCACTCGTGAACAAGACCCCGAGATACTTGAACTCCTCCGCTTGGGACAAGATCTCCTCCCCGACCCGGAGATTGCACTCCACCTTTTTCCGGTCGATAACCATGGCCTCAGATTTGGAGGTGCTGATTCCCATCCCAGCCGCTTCGCATTCGGTTGCGAACCGCTCCAGTGAGAGCTGGAGGTCACGGCCCGATGAAGCCAACAGGACCACATCATCCGCAAAAAGCAGCGACCCGATCCTGAGGTCCCCAAACCGGACCCCCTCAACGCCCTGGCTGCGCCTAGAAATTCTGTCCATATAAGTTATGAACAGAATCGGTGACAAAGGGCAGCCCTGGCGGAGTCCAACCCTCACCGGGCACAAGTTCGACTTACTACCGGCAATGCGGACCAAACTCTGGCACCGGTCGTACAGGGACCGAACAGCCCCGATCAGGGAGTCCGGTACCCCGTACTCCCGGAGCACCCCCCACATGAGCCCCCGAGGGACACGGTCGAACGCCTTTTCCAAATCCACAAAACATGTGTAGACTGGTTGGGCAAACTCCCATGCACCCTCCAGAACCCTGCCGAGGGTATAGAGCTGGTCCACAGTTCCACGGCCAGGACGAAAACCACATTGCTCCTCCTGAATCCAAGGTTCGACAATCCGACGGACCCTCCTCTCCAGCACCCCTGAATAGACTTTCCCAGGGAGGCTGAGGAGTGTGATCCCCCTAAAGTTGGAGCACACCCTCCGGTCCCCCTTTTTAAAGAGGGGAACCACCACCCCGGTCTGCCAGTCCAGAGGCACTGTCCCTGATGTCCACGCGAGAGTCCAGCCCCTCTCAAGGAGACTGGTTCCGGAGCCGATGCTGTGCGTCGAGGCGAGGCCGACTATATCTAGCCGGAACTTCTCTACCTCGCGTACCAGCTCCGGCTCCTTTCCCGCCAGCGAGGTGACGTTCCACGTCCCTAGAGCTAGCTTCTGCAGCCGAGGATCGGACCGCCAAGGCCCCCGCCTTCGGCCGCCGCCCGTCTCGCACTGCACCCGACCCCCATGACCCCTCCTGCGGATGGTGAGCCCACTGGAAGGGGGTCCCACGTTGTCTCTTCGGGCTGTGCCCGACCGGGCCCCATGGGAAAAGGCCCGGCCACCAGGCGCTCGCCATCGAGCCCCACCCCCGGGCCTGGCTCCAGGGGGGGGCCCCGGTGACCCGCTTCCGGGCAGGGGCAACTGAGAACCATTGTTATTTTTCTTCATGGTAGTTTTTGAGCCACGCTTTGTCTGATCCTTCGCCTGGAACCTGTTTGCCTTGGGTGACCCTACCAGGGGCATAAAGCCCCCGACAACATAGCTTCCAGGATCATTAGGACACGCAAACCCCTCCACCGCGGTAAGGTGGTGACTCAGGGAGGGGCACTTCAGAACATGTTTTTATAAAAACCAGTTCCAGTGATGAAGCAATAAACCAAAAGAGAGTGTGGTATTTGTCTTTGCTACAACACCCCCAAGCCATGTCACGGTTCCATGGAAAGGGTAAGTTCTCGTGTGAAGCCCTTATCCTTGGTATCAATGTATCTACTGGATGGCCTTGATGGCATCACTTCAGAACATGTTTTTCAAAAAACCAGTTCCAGTGATGAAGCAATAAACCAAAATAGGGTGTGGTATTTGTCTTTGCTACAACACCCCCAAGCCATGTCACGGTTCCATGGAAAGGGTAAGTTCTCGTGTGAAGCCCTTTTCCTTGATATCAATGTGTCTTTAAGATGGGTTCCATTAAAGTTAATAACTCCCTAATAGGAATCAGAATTTGGTTTATTTGCCATATAGGTTTACACAAACACAGAATTTACTGTGGCAGGAAGGTGCAAACATATATAGATCTTACATTTACATTACATTTAGTCATTTAGCAGACTCTCTTATCCAGAGCGACTTACAGTAGTATAGGGACATTTCCCCTGAGGCAAGTAGGGTGAAGTGCCTTACCCAAGGACACAACGTCATTTGGCACAGCCGAGAATCGAACTGGCAACCTTCTGACTAGCCCAATTCCCTAACCGCTCAGACTCCCTTTACTTAAATCTTAAATTAAGTTAAAAAGTACAATAGTACAATAACTAAATCTAGGAACTAAACAATCTAAAAAATAAAATAATTTCAAACATAAAATGTATATAAAAACAAGAATAAGAAAATGAGTATGAATATAAGAATATGAATAAGAATATGAATGAGCAGCATGAATGGGTAACATAGTGCAATTCAGGTGGCTTGTGTGTAGTGCAATAGATAATATTTAAATGTCAGTGGTAGTCCTTGGCCTTGTTGAAGAGGCCATTAACTGTGGTTTATACTGTTGCCTCAAAGCAAGAAGGCCCCCTGACTTATGACGGGTGACAACAGATTTATTTTGCTGCAACAAGTTACACCGTGGATAAATGAAAGTGTAAATAAATAAATAAATGTGAACACATGAAAAGAAAATCAATATATATACACACAAATACATTGTGTTATATATTTAGTGTCTTATTTAATTTGTAATTTATAAATGTTGTACCGTATTTCTTCGATTAAACGCTGCAGCGTTTATTACACAATGATCATTTTTGGTGCAGCGTTTATTCGAGGGCGGCGTTTATTTGAGGGCGGCGTTTAATAGAAAAAATACGGTATGTCAATTAGGCATTCAATTATATAATTAGTCATTTATTTAAGCTTTGTATTATATAATAATTTATTTATTCAAGTATTATGTATTTAGGCTCCCTTTGCATATTCAGCCCACCTAAATATTGAAACAAGAGAATGCAAATACACAGGTTCTGAAACAACACAGCAAAACATTTCAATGAGTAATTCATCACAATGAATTAGGAAACTGGTTACTTTAGCCAGTTTTCTAAAGAAGTAAATTGACTTCTTTTTTTACTTTACTGATTTATAGTTTCAAAGGGTTTCCTTTGGAGAGGAAATGTTGGGAGGCTAACTAGTAGCAAGACAATATAAAGTGGATACATTACAGATGCAGCTTATTGTATCTGCATGTCAATAATAATGTGCATTGGCCTGAGCACAGAGCATGTAAAACGACACAAAATCACTCACTTGAACAGTTGCTTATGAAGCTCCACTTCCTGTCTCCTTTGCTTAACCAGTAAAGGAAGCCCAACCTCAAAAACCTTGGTGGCTGAAAGGTAGTGAAAAGACAAATTCCAGATTTACCTTGCCCCCCCCTGAGCTCTACAACCTCCCCCCTGGAAATCCATCTGTAACAGGGGAACAGGATGACATCACCCTCCGGGGTCGTCACGACGATCTTGGAGCAGAACCACTCGTTTTCAGGCAAGTAAAAGAACTGTTCTTTTTCCAGCTTGACCAGGAGGGGGTGCCCCAGAGACGAGGTGCTGGTTACACTGTAGCTGCTTGTCTGACATACAAGATGGACAATTGTCATTGAATAATAATATTTAAATGAATGATAATTATAAGTGAGCAGGATTCCATGTCTCTGAGAGGCTGTTACTTGCATGTCCCAATGCAAACATCTCCTTCTGACGGATACTGGAGTGGTAGGATCAAGACCCCACCCTAGTTCCTCATCTTGAAGCAAATGCCTCAATGGATTGGAAGTATTGCATTTCAGTTTTGGCTTGTTCCGGTTATTTTATTCAATCAGCTCAAGTCCAAAAATCCACAATTGTTATAATACATCTTTGTCCAAATTTTGTTGATTTTTCAACAAAATGGGAAAACTAGTACTCTTTGCACTTTTTGCTTATGTCAAAGACACAGACATGATGAAGCCAGGAGCACAGTGAGACAATCTACCGCGCAAGACCTGTAAAGCCAGAAGTTCAACATGGTGCAGACAGCATCTTGGTTTAATAGCCTAGGTCTATGGGTAGGATGTTGGAGTTGTGGTAATTGTAATACGGTTCCACTAGAGGAAATGCTTGGAATTACTAGCAAACAGAATATGACTTCTACTTATAATAGGCTAGTGTCTACAGTATTTATAGCTTAGGCTTACTTGGCAGAACACACACTATGGGCTACATTCATTAACCTAGCCTGGTATCCTGTTGCACACAGTATTTTCAAATACGTTTTAAAGTTCTTACAGCTTGAGACACTGGCCCTCATTTATCAATATAACATAGTAACCATCACAGATTAGTATGCAGAATCTTCTTATATACTCCTCCCCCTCCTCCAAACGGGGTCCTAATGTTTCCTTGAATGTCTGAGTCCAGCATCCAATCTATCTTCTCTTTATTTGCAAAGCAAGGTGAATACAGCGTTAACAACTTTTCACAGTAAGGACAAACTACCACTACCCCTACTCTAACACAAATCTCTCCTTTTAATACCCCCCTCTCTTGTAATACTTAAAAACAAACTATTGCATGACATTTCAAAATCTCAACTTCAGGTCTAATGCAAAACCTTCCAGTCCTACTTCACATTTGTCATTATGCTATCACAGTGTCAGGCTCTACACCCTTTCAAAGTCTACTTACAGGCATGCAGAACATAAATTGCCTCTAGTGGGTGCTACAGACACCAGATCCAAAACAAAAATTGTTTGACAAAATCACTCATATCGTTATACTATTCTCAATATGTGTAGGGTTCAAGTAGATGTAGGGCAGTTTAAGCTTTGAGTTCCTTGTATTGATGAACTCGCTCAGGAAGGACAACTCGGTCTGCAGTTTCTTCTTCATCTTCTTGGGAGATGCCTCATCAAAGTATTCATCTGGGTATGTTCCAAGGGGAACCTGAAGAAGGACAACAAATTGTATTTGTTCAATATTGATGAGAATTATGGAATGGACAGAGATAAAAGTTTTGAATTCACTCAATGAAACGCTGCTCCTATCTAAATCTTTAGGCATACTTACAAAGTCATCAAATTTCTTGCTAAGCAACCACACTGAGGCCATGTTGTTGACTGAGGTGCCAACATTTGGTAGAGTCTTGAAGATGGAGTCCATGCCAGACCTCCCTTTCGTGGTCGGAGGAGGGTTGTTCAGAAACAAGGGGTTGTTGGCAATCCAACTGCAGTAGTCATACTAATAAGCATACAATATAGAAAATGAAAAGAACAATGGAATGTATGTCATTTAGGTTGTAGATAGGTATATATATATATATAAACCCCTCAAAAAAAGTTCAAAAACGTTATTTCGGTCGATTATTCCTCCCCTTCAATAATACCAATTGGTATTGTATTTTATACCGTTGGCAAGCCTGATTAGTCACCTTTACAACGAGGTACAACTTGTAAGGATTGTGCATTAGTGGAATGAGCAACACAACTAACCGTGTGGGTAGCGGGCCAAAATAAATTGCCAAAATCCCCTGCAATATTCTTCTTTTGGTATTCACTCTCGTTTTGAGTTGCTTGGTGGATTCGATAATTGCACTCTCCCACAGTAATAAAGAAAAAACACATATTGGCCATTTTTACACTTTATTAATTTTACACTGTCAGTGACCTCAGTAGCGTGTGGAAGATCCATACGCAGCCACAACAGCTTGGCACCTCCTCCTCATGCTGGTCACCAGTCTGGTCACACACTGCTGTGGGATGGCATCCCATTCCTCAACCAGGATTTGCCGCAAGTCAGCCAACATGTTTGCATTGGTCACTCTGGCACATACAGCATGCCCAAGCTGATCCCACTTGAAGCTCAAAACGAGAGTGAATACCAACAGAAGAATATTGCAGAGGATTTTGGAAAAAAGAATTGGGCCGCTACCTACACGGTTGGCTGTGTTGCTCATTCCATGAATGCACGATCCTTACAAGTTGTACCTCGTTGTAAATGTGACTAATCAGACTTTCCAACTATATAAAATACAATACCAATTGGTATTATTGAACCAAATCGACTGAAATAACGTTTCCGAACTTTTTTTGAGGAGTTTATATATTATTGACTATTTGAATGTCACCTGTCCCATGTTAACAGCATTATGTTGAGCGGAGACAAGGAAGATGATCATTGTAATGAACTTGACCAGCTCACCCACTGTATGAAACGATTCAGGGATTCCTGGGAAGACCAGAGCAGTCAGTGTCACTGAAACATGTCACGTTCAACAATTCCTTCATAGCCATTTGCCATCATTAAGCTTAGTACCTGACTTGCTGTTTCCCAGAAAACCATAGACGAAGATCTCTTTAATCCAGTCTTGGAGCTCCGAGTCCCTGGACACTTCACTGTCAGAGGGGTAGTAGTACTCCACCATCCCCTTGACAAAGCTATAAAACAAAACACAACACAGAGAATATACCTTCAGAGTTTGAGTTCAGTTTGAAGTCAATCCAAAAACAGCTGAACAGTGTTGTGCTACCTGTTGATGACCTTCCACAGCTTCAGGCCGTCATCCCTGTAGTAGTAGTGGGGGATGAACTCCATTCCTCGTGCAGTAATGTCCTCCGGCAGACAGAGGGAGCTGTAAATTAAATCCGACAGTGACCTCTTCAAAAGTTCTTTCAGACCATTTCCGTCTATCAAACCCTGAAGAAACAAACACACAAGTCAGCTACACTAAACTCTTGTGGAAAACTAAACACAATAACCTGGATCAACCATAATCTAGTTCTGTTGAACTCTCACTTGTCACACTGATATAAGGGAAATGTAAACTTATGAATGGCAATGTACATTTGTCAGGGGTCCATCTGGACTGATTAGTTGTTTACGAGCAAGGACATTTATCTGCAGAGTGTAACGAAAGTGTGGTGTCAGCATCTGGAATGCAAACAATAACAATACAGAGAGAAGAAAAGTGAATACATTGCGTTATAAAAAATTCCACTAAGACAATTGTTTAAAGTAGCCTACTATACATTGGTAAAAGCCTAGTTTTTTAAATTAAATATCACCATTTACATGTTTTTACCCATGAATCAATGTGTACAACTGGACCCAAGTGGCCATATTGAAATGCACTATTTTACACAAAATGTACCTTGTAAATGGGGTGTATCACAGGAAAGTTCCGAAAGGTTGCCATTGCAAAGACCTCTGCCAGCAGGTGGGTGTTCAGTAGATGGTGAGTAATCTGATAGTCATTGAAGTCTGCACATCTCAAATATAACTTGGCTAGCAGCCAGTCATGCTCTGAGTCGCTAGGCAGAAAGATGGGGCAATGCTCCGAAGGTACTTGTCCCAGCTGTGAGTGAAATGAGAATGGTCAACAAACAAAAAGGTTCATGTCTATTATACAGGCTAACATCTTTTGGGCATTAATGTACCTGGATGGCAATGGGCAGCAATTTGTCCTCTGGGTTCTTGTAGAAAAGACAGAGTCCTGGAGTCAGAGGAAGAGGTTCACCATTGACAACCCTGGTTGGCAAACCCTCTAGTTTCTTATAGTCACAAATGAATATGTTCCCTTCCTGTGGGCAAAACCAAACTTATTATCTTAACTGCACTGTTATGGAAGAAAACTCAGTTTTCGTATCTCAGATCCACATTAACAATTTAAACTCAGACCTTGGTCTCTCTGGCTAGAGAGCTTCCAGACTCCAGGAAGGGCTGTACCATCTTGTCAGTGACAGGGAAGTTGGGGGGAAGTTTTGAGCAGCATTGGATCACATTGGGGTTGGTTCCATTAAGATACTGGGACCCAAAGAATTCATCATCTTTCCAATGCTCAGAGACGTACTCTAGAAGGAACATTTTTATTGTCATTTAATATATAAAAGACATATTGGGTGAATTTCAAAGAGGATTACAACAGACAACATGAAAGCTCTCTTTGAGATGTATTGTACTCCTGCAAAAGTTTTCAAAAGAGTAAAGTACTGCTGTGCTGAGAATTTAGTGGTTGGTTGCATAGCATTGGGATTTGTTCGTCTACCGGCTATGGGTGTCCTCTTGTACCAGAAGACCTCCTTCATGTCCTCAAAGGTTTTCCACTGCTCAGTGGAGGATGCAATACCCTTAAGGTTAAGCTCAGCCAAACTGGAGAAGGAGGTTGGACAACAGGAAAACGGTAAAAGGTCAAAAAAGAAATTAAAACTCAGTAAATTCTGAAAGGTTATTTTGTAGTTAACTGTATGTCTATAATCTTTTAAAATATATTTTCAGCATTAAAATTACATTGTATTTCCAATACCAATTTACACAATATACAAGTATACTGTGTGTGTGTGTGTGTGTGTGTGTGTGTGCGTGTGTGTGTGTACAGGCACGCACACGCATACCAATACGTGTGTTGTGTATATTCCACAACATGTCTTACTCAGTACCTCAATCATTAACATACAATGTACAGTACTTGTCAATTTGGGGTGATTAAACAGCAACTCACGCCATGGATTTGGTGTAGATGAAGTCCCCAAGTTTAGAAAAGGAAAATCGGACTTCAGAAGGGAGGGAAAGGGTGTCAGTGATGCTGTTAATGTAAGGCACTCCCTTTGCATATTCAGCCCACCTAAATATTGAAATAAGAGAATGCAAATACACAGGTTCTGAAACAACATAACAACACATTTCAATGAGTAATTCATCACAATGAATTAGGAAACTAGTTACTTTAGCCAGTTTTCTAAAGAAGTAAATTGACTTATTTTTACTTTATTCATGTATAGTTTCAAAGGGTTTCCTTTAGAGAGGAAATGTTGGGAGGCTAACTAGTAGCAAGACAATATAAAGTGGATACATTACAGATGCAGCTAATTGTATCTGCTATCAATAATAATGTACATTGGCCTGATCACAGAGCAAGTAAAATGACACAAAATCACTCACTTGAACAGTTGCTTATGAAGCTCCACCTCCTGTTTCCTGTGCTTAACCATTAAAGGAAGCTCATCCTCAAAAACCTTGGTGGCTGAAAGGTAGTGAAAAGACTTACATCATTTACTTACATTATTAAATAAATGCAATGTTTATTTACAAGATTTCATGAATAAATGAAAGCTTATATTTGCTTAACAAATACAAATTCCAGATTTACCTTGCCCCCCCCTGAGCTCTACAACCTCCCCCCTGGAAATCCATCTGTAACAGGGGAACAGGATGACATCACCCTCCGGGGTTGTAACGACGATCTTGGAGCAGAACCACTCGTTTTCAGGCAAGTAAAGGAACTGTTCTTTTTCCAGCTTGACCAGGAGGGGGCGCCCCAGAGACGAGGTGCTGGTTACACTGTAGCTGCTTGTCTGACATACAAGATGGACAACTGTCATTGAATAATAATATTTAAATGAATGATAATTATAAGTTAGCAGGATTCCATGTCTCTGAGAGGCTGTTACTTGCATGTCCCAATGCAAACATCTCCTTCTGACAGATACTGGAGTGGTAGGATCAAGACCCCACCCCTAGTTCCTCAGCTTGAAGCAAATGCCTCAATGGATCGGTCAAATTGCATTTCAGTGTTGTCACCCAGCTTGTTCTTGTGATTGTATTCTATCAGCTCAAGTCAAAATCTCCACCATCTTTATAGATAGAATATTTTTGGCCAAATTGTGTTGATTTTGAAACAAAATGGGAAAACTAGTACTCTTTGCACTTTTTGCTTATGTCAAAGACACAGACATGATGAAGCCTGGAGCACAGTGAGACAATATACAGCGCAAGACCTGTAAAGCCAGAAGTTCAACATGGTGCAGACAGCATCTCGGTTTAACAGCATAGGTCTATGGGTAGGATGTTGGAGTTGTGACTACAGTTCCACTAGGAAATGCTTGCAATTACTAACAAATAGAATATGACTTCTACTTATAATAGGCTAGTGTCTACAGTATTTATAGCTTAAGCCTACTTGGCAGAACACACAGTATGGGCTATATTCATTAACCTAGCCTGGTTTCTTTTTGCACACACTATTTTCAAATACATTTGTAAGTTCTTACAACTTGAGACACATTTATCAATCTAACATAGTAACCATCACAGATTAGTGTGCAGAAATGATCTACTAACAGGGTTCACATGTGATTCAAGAAACATTCTCATAACATTCTTACATCCCATCATCCACTTACATAAAAAAAACTATGGATTTTGAATGGTTCATAAGTTTTTAATTTACCTGCCCAGTTTGGAAATCCAGACCATAGTTGTCCAGGTTTGTGCGGTTACTTTGCCCGTCTGTTCCAATCAGTGTGACATATATATAGTCAGATGTCTCTGACAGCGCCCACTCACCAGTAGTCACCTCTACTTTGTACTCGGCCATGACGATTTGGTATAAAAATCACTAGAACAGATGAGAACAAACCTTACTGTACAAGTTCATGGATTCCAGGGTATTAATTTCAGCCTGTGTCTTTAAACATCCTGCATCCCAATACATGAAAACAGAACCTACCGTTAACACCTGTTCAGATTTAGCTTGCTTGTGCTTTTTCTCTTGACCAAAGATCAGGTTTGTTTTCGAAGCTTTATATATTTGTACAACTCCTCCCCTTGAAGAATAACAATTTGGTTGTAAAACAAGTCACATCCAGCAGGCTGGAATGCAAATATGCCCCTGTGGTTATAGAGATGACCAGTTACATCCTGCCTTTATTGGTAGGTTGGTTTAAACAAAGAATGAAGTTTGGAATGAAGTTTGACTTCGAGCCTACCTAGGATGTCCTGAAGTGGTCTCCTGGAGATTTAATCTTCTGCAGGCTCATTCTCTAATTTATACTACAATTCCAGGGTGGTATTCCAGAAAGCAGGTTATGCAACATAACCGGGTACCCACCAGCTGATTAACAATGTTGCAGCAACCTACTGGCAATGTGGCTACAACGCTGGGTGTCAGCTGGGGAGTTAACTTACCCGGTTATGTCACATAACCTGAAATTCTAATGGTAATTGAAGGTGAAAATTTGCTTGAGAACCGAGCACTATGCAAAGTTGTAATTTTGCAGGTGTCCATGTGCAAAACATGAGTGTTGCCTGTGGGCACCCACAGTACCTCCTGACGCTCTGATGAATGAGGTGGAATGCTGGAAAACATCTCCACCTTCTAGCAGACTTCACCACACCGCCCCTGCTCCAGCCTCTCCTGCCTCCTCCTCCACACCTCCCCTGCTCCAGCCTCTCCTGCCTCCTCCTCCACACCTCCCCTGCTCCAGCCTCTCCTGCCTCCTCCTCCACACCTCCCCTGCTCCAGCCTCTCCTGCCTCCTCCTCCACACCTCCCCTGCTCCAGCCTCTCCTGCCTCCTCCTCCACACCTCCCCTGCTCCAGCCTCTCCTGCCTCCTCCTCCACACCTCCCCTGCTCCAGCCTCTCCTGCCTCCTCCTCCACACCTCCCCTGCTCCAGCCTCTCCTGCCTCCTCCTCCACACCTCCCCTGCTCCAGCCTCTCCTGCCTCCTCCTCCACACCTCCCCTGCTCCAGCCTCTCCTGCCTCCTCCTCCCCTGGAAAATGCCAAATGCGTTTGGGACTTGGATAAAACTACCATTAATTGTATTAAACATTGTGCTTCTACTTACAATGTGTCAAACTATAATTATTGGATTATCTGTATGTCTGTGGCTCAATAATCTAATAAAACAGGCACTGGTTCATTAGGTTACATGACCAAGGTGCTATGGAACAAAACTTGAACATTATTTAATTATATATTATTGAATACAAATATACTCAAACAAAGTGTGTGCAAAATGTGTTGTTGCCATTGGGTTAGAGAGCCAGAACCAGTAATAACAGTTTTAGGAGTAATGAGAAACTTTGTTAATGGTCCCTAACTGCTGTTTGTGGACGTGAAGAAAACTTCAGGCAAATTTACATTTACATTTATTTATTTGGCAGACGCTTTTATCCAAAGCGACTTCCAAGAGAGAGCTTTACAAAAGTGCATAGGTCAATGATCATAAACAACGAGATAGCTCCAAAAACATTGCGGGTAACCAAAACATGAGCATACATTGTGATAAGCAAATAAGTGCCAATAGGAAGAAACATAAGAGCATGTACAAATGACAAATTAAACCTGTAGGAAAGCAAGCAACAATAATATAATTTACAACGAGTACAAGTAGTTAAATCAGTTAAAAACTAACCAAGTGCAACAAGTCACTCAATACATGTCATTGTGTTCCTGGAGGAAATATCTGTCATATCTACAAACTGATAGTATCTTTAGGTGTGAGTTTTTGAGAGAGAATTAGCTTAAAAATAGACACAACTGAAGACAAAACATCATATGCACTGACAAAAAAAACATTATTACCAGTGGGAGGCAATGCTGTTAGTATAGGTGATCTACAGCATTTCCATTTCAATGATGATTCATCAATGTCAGATATATTCAGGAATTGGTCAAATACATATACTGTATTGTCTTGGGAATCATGATCCATCTCTGTGAGCGATTGGTTCATTTTAAAGCACCATGACCCCAGTGCTTATCTTGCATGACACTCAATAGACTAGCTTCCAAATTGTGCAAAAACAAATGAGCAGTGAAAGATGTGACCAGCACAGATCCAGATATTAATATTTCCTTTTCACAACAAGAGAACAGCACTACACCTGACACAAGGGATTAAAGCAGCAATTCCAGAATTGTTCAAAAGATTTGAGAACTATTTGACCAGCCCGGATCTCTAGATCATCATAATTCCCATTCAATAAGGGAACACCACAATCTGATGTAAAAAAAAAAAGAAAAACGGATGGTTCAAGAGTCAAAAAGTAAAATAACTGTTCATTGTTCGAAGCAGGGCATGAGCCCCACAATGATAAACATTTGGAAAAAGATTAACTTTATTGAACTAGATTCAAAGATGTGAATGACAAGTAAATTCAAGTTAACAAGATCCAAACTTCCCATCACATACAGTCCTGTCAACCTTTCAGTAAGTAGATAATTTGACAGTATGACACCTTCTACTGGTGGTTTCAGAAAACAGCTGTGAATCTAGATCGCACTGCCAGTATCTGGTGTACAGAAGAATGTGAATGTGTTCATTTTCACTCGAGTGCCTGAACCTAACAATTTACTATAGGTCTCTTCTCTAATTTATACCCCAATTCCCCCAAAAATGGGACGTTGTGGAAAATGGAAATAAAAACAGAATACAATACTTTGTCTTTCCATGTTTTTATACATGTGAGGAGGGATCTTTTTACCACCCTCTTTTACTGCATAGATTTCCTTCAAGAAGTCTTCACTGAGATCTTTCAGTTTATTCCTCAGTCTTTCTGTCTCTCTATCCCGGTCCTCTATCTGCCTATCCTTGTCCTCTATCTGCCTGTTGAACATCCCCTGCATCTTAGTCTGCGAGACCATGATGCTCCTCTGTAGCTCAGGTAGGACCACCTCCATCAGGTTAGTCTCGGCTTCAACTCTGGTCTCCCCTTCATAGTTATCCCTGATCTTCTCCATAGGCCGCCCGTGTCTCTCTTCCCTCTCCCTCCTTCTCTTTCTCCTCCCTCAGTCTCTCCAGCTTTCTCTTCATCTCCTCTCTTTGACCAGACTCTCTAATGAGCTTCCTCTCCAGTTCTCTCTTCGTCTCCTCATTCCTCTCTTCTTTTATCCGGCTCTCCAGTTGAGTTGTTTGATGACTAAGTGTTTTGATGTCTTCCTCCTGCTCCAGGATTACTCCATCCATCTTCTTCAGATAGGTCTGCAGCCGTGTCGCAAACCTGTTTGTCATCTCTGTTTCATCCCTTTGCACCTTCTCCTTTCTCTTCTTTTGAATGTTTTCCTCGATATCTCTGACCTGGGCCTCTGCCTCTAGGTAGTTCTGATTGCTATAGAAGCTGTTTCCTGCCACTACTTCCTTTACCTGGTCCAGCAGCTCCGAGACCTGAGATTCATGACCTCTGTCTTTAATGTTGAGGACGTGGTGCCTGTTCTCACGTCTGTCTAAAAGCTGCTGGAGGTCCTGACCTCCTTTTAGGAGAAACTCCTTCATGCTCTCCTCTCTCCGATTATCATCATGGGTGAACAGAACGATAGTGTGCCCCCAGCAATCCTCTCCAAATATTTCCGCCACTTTCCCCATGGCTCTTCTCTCTTCCCCCTCAGAGGACTCCATCGGATTGACCAGGAGGAAAGCATGGGGTCCTGGGGCAGACAGACAGACACTGAGAGCCACACGCTGTCTCATTTCCTCCAAAGATAGTCCAGCGAAGAACAAGTCTGGAATGTCCACCAGTACTAGCCGTCTCCCACACACATCCCCCTCTCTCCTCGTACAGCTGTGGATGACTGCAGAGGGGCTGTCCTGAGCCTCAAACTCCTCTCTGCCAAGGATGGTGTCTCCGGCTGCCTTTCTCCCTGCCGTAGTCCCCCCCAGCAGCACCAGTCTCACACTGCTGCTCTCCCCCCCACTGCAACACAACACAGGGCCCTGGTCAAAGCATTGGTCAAAAGGTGACAATATCTAGCGGTATGATGATCGGTTTCTTACCTCCTTCACTCTGTCAAAATACAAACTACAGTATCATGATGTATTTGAGAATGAATAGTTCTTACTCGCAGGAGGCTCCCACATACTATTTCTTCTTCTAATAGGTTGTGTGGCATGTGTATATGGGGTCTCTCCTCCCACTGCAACACAACACAGGACACAGCTCAAACTCCTGACGGGATGGTCACCCCAATGTTATCAGTTCAGTCAGAACTCAGGTGTTGCTTTGTGCCCAATTTTACCACACCTGAGTACTCTTACTTTAAGAGCTTGCTCATCATTTGGGTTTATGAAAAGAGGTTCACTCACCACTGGTCTGATTTGATTATTTTCTTTGTCTTGCTATCTCAGTCTTTAGGTCACATATCTGCTGTACTGAAATTACATAAAAACTATGACGTAAGGGAAAAAGTGTAATTGCAATATCAATGTACTAAACATCCCGAATGCCATGACATACAGTACCCCATTTTCTCACCAAGTTGAGTGTTTTCATGTTTAACATCTTCTAGTTGTGTCTCTTTCTCCTGAAGGTGTTGAGTCTTCTCCTCCAGTTCTGTTGAGGCTTTCTTCAGTCTTCTCTCTGTGTCCTCTTGTTGTTTATAGCTCTCCTCCAGTAGTGAATCCTTTTCTTCTATCCTCTTTTTAAATGTACTCAATGACTTGGTGACATCCTTCACGTGTCCATCCTTTTCTTCAATCTTCTTGTTTCCATCGTTTTCTTTCATTGAAACTTGCCACATTCTTCTCAAACTCCTTTCTCTGATAGCTCTCACTCTCTAGATCCCGCTCACTCTTTAATCTGTCCTGTAGCAGTTTGTGTCTCTCCTCTATTAATTTAGTGTACATCTGAATTTCTGCCGGAGGAGAATAATGCGTTGGGATTATACCATTTGATCAAAACATCATCGAGCAGGCATATATTTTTTGTTCTTGATCAATCCTCTATATTCAGAACTAACACAGACTTGGGGTTTAAGTTTAGTAGCTATACAAGACTTCACAACTAATCTCTCTTGACTCAATATACTCTGTACCTCCCTGATTGATGGAGTTTCATACTTACCAAGCAAATAAGCAGATTTCTCTCTTTCAATAGATAGCCTTCAACTGAAATGGTAGAAACTAACAGGTCAGATATACAATAATGCATTGCATTAACATCGCACTGAATTCCTTCAAGTCTCCAGCTTGACTGGATGTTCAGTACAACCAGACTAAGACTCAGGGTCTGATGGAATAGGTAAGCTGGACAGTGAATTAAATGAACAAATCTCCTCTAGCAAAGTTATTACAAAGGCTGTGTGGACGTGGAAATCTGCAGATTAAATGTATAATTCAATTTCTAGTATTCTGATATTTTAATAATAACACCATGATATAAAAACGGCAACCATAACATGTAATGTCAACTTTCTAAAAGATAATGGTACATTCTTTACTCACGATGATTTTATATTAAATATTAGATATTACTTACCTCTATTTAATATGTCTGTTTAAAAATAAATTGAAAAAAGTAATTATAGGTGAATACAGCAGAGCTTATTATGGGACATATCTGAATGATGATGTATATCTCCTCCAGTGTGTCCAGTTAGGGTGTTGTTATAAAGGTTTTATGGTTTAAAGTAGGATTATAAAAAGTATGTTTAAAATGTATTTATATTGCCATGATATTGTTGTTTAGAAGAAACACTAAAACTACTAAATGCAAGAGTCAACAGTAAGAGACGTCAATGTAATGTTCCAAGTCATGACTTGTTATCAATCAATCAGATAGTGCTAGTTTACTCAACTTGTAAGGCAACTTACAGCTTTTTGGAGTGTAACTCTAAATAACACCCTATTAACATGGACCAAAAAATAAGGTTTTGTACTTACCCACTGAATGTACACCTGATTCAACAAAAGTAAAAATAAAGTACACAAATCATTAAGACATAAATACCATTATACCTGTAGTTCTTCCTCTTACCTAAGGATGATGAATTGCCATGTTTATGTTCAAATTAACAGACAGAGCAATGATTGAATTTGACATATTACAGTATGACATGCAGCTGGTCTAAGTTATAAGTCCCCATCACCTCATACAGTACATCAGTGTAATCTATATACACAACTGCTAAGTAATGTGAATGTGTTTCTTTAAAGTCAGGTTAGGGAATCGGGCTGGTAATCTGAAGGTTGCCAGTTCGATTCCGTGCCAAATGACGTTGTGTCCTTGGGCAAGGCACTTCACCCTACTTGCCTCGGGGAGAATGTCCCTGTGTACTGTAAGTCGCTCTGGATAAGAGCGTCTGCTAAATGACTAAATGTAATGTAAATGGAAAGTTTGTAGACTGTATAGACAGACTCATAACAGAGTGGTTAGAATGTGCAGCATAACCATATGTAAACAACGCTAATGCAAACATATACTTACAGTACAATACATGTATTTGTGTTGTGTTTATGTCCATGTGTTCAGTTATGTTCTGTAGCTGTTAGAACACTTACTATCCTTGTGCCATAGACCCACAATAGCCTACTCCTTGATCTGTTCTCCATGGATGACCTGGCAGTACTCTCCTCTATCTGACCCCCCGTATTCTCTCAGCCTCAGAGACACGTCGCCTCTCTCCAGCTCCTGGGGGACCAGACTCGCCCTGCCCTCGTAGCCCCTCGCCTCTATCACCTGGCCGTTCTTATACAGGTAAATACACTCTGTCCTCTTAAACCACCTGATTGTCATGGCAATAGCGCTGGTCTCAGGCAAGAGGTGACATGGGAAGGTGACATCCTCTATCACCAGCCCCCACAACCTTCTCTGGTACCCAGAGTTTAACATCTGTTGGGGAGAAGAGAAACAGTATTGGCATTTCTGCTGGTGCAAGACAAGAAGGACAGATGGGAAGTTCTCAGTGGGGAAACTCAAAGTGCCTTTTACCCCAGGATTACAGTTTAAACACGTTAGGATTTGCTCTGCTCTTTGCTTTGATTAGAAATGATCTTTCTTTTGTTGTAAAGTGTTTGATGATACGAAAAGAATTCACATAATTGAAACACACAATACAGCACAAATGTTAAGCAACCACTGTATCTTGGTTATCTACAACACAAAAGGTTTTACGATAAGATAACCAGTGTTGAGAAAGGATTTACAGCTACAAACGCTTGTATGTTTGACACTGAACTGCCATGAGCCAAGGTTTTTTCTCACAGGCAGTGTACAGTAATACAATACAGTGTATTATTGAACATTTTTGTATTCAGTCACTGTGAGTTATGATTCAGTAGGTGGGGACTTACAGTGAACTCTGCCATTTTGCTACCCTGGATAGGGAGTAAGGAAACATGATCATTACACCATTGATATGATCTGTATTTTCCTTATCCTCAAAATATACAATTTATACTAGTCACTCCTTTTAAAATGTACTGTTTTCATTGAACTGGACAGGATATCCTACTCTCCTGCCACCATGTGTCCTGGCTAACTCTGACAGGTACAGTAAATATATGGAGATATCTCCATACCAGCTTTAGTCTTTAAGGCAATCATGACGCATGACTAATTATTCTTGATTAGTCCCTCGAAAAACAAAAACATTCGGGAAACAAAACGATCACCAGCTACACTAACACCTAAGCCCCTGTGTACGCAGTGAAAAACAACTGTTTGGAAGTTCACACCTGTTTTTCTCCTTACAACTCCTTCTGTCCACACCCTTCAGGACGGGGGTCATTAAGAATTGCATCTGATACAAATAGTTACATATTAAATTAGGGAGTCAGGTGGCTGAGCGGTGAGGGAATCGGGCTAGTAATCCGAAGGTTGCCAGTTCAATTCCCGGTCATGCCAACTGACGTTGTGTCCTTGGGCAAGGCACTTCACCCTACTTACCTCGGGGGAATGTCCCTGTACTTACTGTAAGTCGCTCTGGATAAGAGCGTCTGCTAAATGACTACATGTAAATGTAAACTATGTTCAGCTCCTTCTGAAGCTGTCTGGGGCTCTCAGAAACTCAGGTCGAATGGCAGCATAGAGCAACACAGCCCTGCTGAAGTTCACAGATCCCACAAAAACATATATGTTATATCAGTGTGTGGAACCATAGGGATAACCCGGGGACAAATCAATTACATAATTCAAATGGGCCTAAATACAGAAACACAACTTAATATTCTTATGTGTCCCTTAGCTCTCACTCGTGAAACTCCTACACTTCATGATGGATGAAACAAAGCAATATAAATGATGTGTTTTGTGAATTCATGCACTGTAGCCTATTGCTGTATGAAGCTGCGAGAAAAATAGGATTTAACGCACTCCGAGGAAGAGTGTCCCTTATCAGCGTCTGTAGGTAGCCTACACTGCAGAGATCAACCTACAAATAAAAGCTGTAGTCAAATGTTGTTTTTAGCGCAGACGAGAAACGGAGCTACAATCAGTACACAGAACCTACTGGTTAATTCGGACCACACGCCAAATCTGGAAGCACACTGCTGTTAGGACAGTGCATTCATCTCTGAACAATGTTTTACAGATTCGGTGTAATTCTCACTCCGGAGTGCAATGACATTGACGTGTATGTTTTGGGTTCCCGTCCAGAGATGGGTCACTGGGATCCGAACAAGGCGGTTCTTATGAAACCTACACAGGCTGTCCTGTCAATGCACGAGCCTTGCCTCTGGATCGGCGACGTGCAGCTCGCGGAGCCGTGCAAAGACAGCCTGTGGTTCAAGTTCATTAAAAGAATAGATGGCAATTTCATCTGGGAAGGTATTACTCACCTAGTTAAATTGTTACAGTTTAATATTACACATAGGCCTAACGAAACCCCATCAACACGGACTCTTAAATAATGAACCATTTGTTACGGGAGCTATTCTGCATAGAAAATGATGTGACCAGTGACATAACACAGACCCCTTAATACAAAATGATATAACCTGTGCATATAATCTAAAATGATTGGTCCCTCTCGAATATTTCTCAACATTGTTTTGTTTTTGTAAGTCAGTCATACTACCACTCGATGGCAGCAAAGACACGTCTTTGGAAACACTTTCGGGAGGCTGCAGCTTGCGCCACTCTGGTGCCACCTTTAGAGCTGATGTGTGACAAGTGCATCTCTGTCCCAAGAGTCCATCCCGACAGGTGGACATAGTCGTACATAGTTTGTCAAACAGTTCTGTCTCATTCTTATCTCACACATACAGGCCCATGCTGCAATCAAACACTATGTATCCAATTCTAACCTGAAAACCAGCCGGCCCTATGGTTTTGATTTTTGATTTTACAAAAATGTTTTTTTTGGGGGGGGCCCAAACCAATGTGGGGCCCTAAAGAAATGTTTAGTTTGTTTATTGTGTCGTCCGGCCCTGCTTAAAACCCTTAACTTTAAATATCTCTAAATCTATAGAATATTTGAGTGTGTCACCTGCTCTTACCATATTTTTCGATAATTCTGATCTTGGATATCCAGGCAATGGGCCCCATCATGACCGATGTTGTGTGTATGATGAGAACAACCTGGTGGACGGTGTCTACTGTCACCCCATTGGCCACTGGATTGAGGAGACTGGCCACACAGATGAGATGAAGCACACAACTGACTTCTACTTTGGTGTGGCGGGCCAGCAAGCTATGAATTTCTCCAGGTGAGCAAACCGGTCTCACTAATTCTGTCTTCTCCCTCAGGTAATGTAGTCAAAGGTAAGGGTGAAGGCATACACCTACAGAGTAAACAAACATAGCCTTTTGTCCACTCAACCAAGCCTTAAACAAGACCTTGCTGAAGATCTGCCCTGTCAGAGGTCAATGGTCACTTTGGCAATATTTGTGAGAAAGGGATGAGAGCAAAAGGAGAAACGGATTATGTAAATTGATGGAGACAGTTGACGAGAAAAGGAGTAGGGGTATTTCAGCCATCTACACTAACCAGCCATCCTTAGCCATCCTTTTTCTTATTAGCTTATTATATTTTATTTATAGAACTGACCATCAAAATGGTTTTATAATGTCTGCTGTGAGACAGTTGCTGATTGCATTATTACAATTATAATTTCGTTGAGTCCTACAGCCTTCTTTAGGTTATTGGATAGGATGTTCTTATTTGCATTGACCATCCCTACATTCAGAAGTGTTCTGGCTTTTGTATTCAGAATGTTACCAGAAAATGGCATTCGAGTGAACACTGACAAGTACAACAGTAAATCAAGGCCCTGGCTAGCCAGTATGTAAAATACTGCTCACAGCTGACCAGTACAGCTGACCAGTACTGACCAGTACTGTGAAAAACAGGAGCTAACCAGGTTTGGAGGAGCCCAGTGAGTTTCTAATCTAGCATCCTTCTCCAGTCATTCTACACACTTACTCACCAGTTATTGTTTGCCTGCCTTTGCCTTTTGTGATGTTCAATGGATGAGTACATCATTTCACAACATTACAACATTAATGAGTTCCCTAGGGGGCCCTGTGCGTGTGTGGGTTTAATATTGTCTGTATGTGTTACTGTCATTGTGTGTCTGTTTCCGTACATAGTGGGATGACCCCTTTAATGGAACTTTTGAAGGATCTCTATTTCAATTATATCGTTGTTTTTTTTGTATGGGTAAAGATGTTGTTTTCTTAGAAAGTGTGTCTTCCATCACATTGTCTTTCACATACTTTATCCCCAGTGGAATTTCCTGAAATGGTTAACACAAAACATTGTGAGAAAATGTTGATTTTTTTTTTTTGCAAGGTCATTCTATATCCATAACTCTATCCCTCAATGCTATACACATATGATGTTAATGGCGGTCCACCTACCTATGCCATTAACGTTTGATGAATAGAGAAAGAACTTCCAATAGAGATCACTAGCCTACCTATAAGAGTACCTCCTCTCTTCTCCTTGTAAACTGTAGCTCATATCGATAAAATATGGGCCTTTATTCTCTGTCCCATCTTCAGTGTCACTCCACTCTCTCCATAAAGTTAGGTGGAAAGACACCATCCGAGTCACATGTCGCACAGCTTTTAATTACTTGGTGGCAAGGTGGTTCTGTGCGATACTCTGCAATTATTTCAGAGAGACGCCCATTCCCTCGTGAAGTTAAACCATTAGTGGTTGGAATGTGTCAACCCCTGCAACCTTTCCTTCCATCGGTTTGGATAAAGAAGGAGCAGTCACACCATGTCCTCCAGGTACCTCATAGATAGCTCATTCCGCTTGTGTGTGCCAAATCCATTAGAGGAATGAGAGATTAAAAGGGTTGAAGACCCTAAATTGATATGGGTTTGAAGAGTGAAAGACCTCTAGGAGGTCACTGGTAATATGTTTTTATGACAGGCAGATTGTCATCACAATTACCGTCATCATATTTAGGATCTTTCACACTTTCCCTTTAAAGGTGGTGAGAGTCCTTTCGCTGTGCTTAATAATGGGTCCGGTAAAATGAAGTCATTTCACTTGGAACAGAACAATTGCTTGTACTAAAAGCCTTCTATGAGTTGAGTGAGAAGTGAGTATGTGAGTGAATGAATGACATGAGCGAAAGGGAGTGTGGTCTCACAGCCAGTAGCACAACATACACCCAGAAGCTACTCCACTCACATCCCGTTCAGTCATCTCATTCAGATCCAAAATACATTTGCCCTCTAACCCAGGGTTAGAGGGCTCCTGGACACTGCTGAAAGGATCTGGATCCTCTGAGGCATGGAGCACGTATCCTGCATGAAAATGAGCGTGGTTGGCAGGGGCCTGGCGGTTTTAATTTGTGTCCAAAGACCTTACAAGCTTTGGTCAAGGACCTGAGTATCAGGAGGCATAATGTCCTTGTATGTCTCCTCAAATAATGGCTTTTTAAATTAGACTTCTAAGCTTGTGTCATTGTAGCCCCTTGTATCACACACACACACAAGTCTCAGGTGCCTCAGATGTCTCATTAATAGTTCGAAAGAGACTTTGTATCGCTTTTCAAGTTTCTGATCCCCAATGCATTTCTAAGAGGTTATGACTTTGCCTACATCTTCATAATCGGCCTTAACCCTGTTCATACGAATAGGATCAATTGGTTTGGATGTTTGTTTGCGTATTGTGAACAAGTATTTAAGCACTCCTCTGCCACCATGCTAGTGCTTTAATGTCTGGCCAAGTTTACGCAGTGAAAGATGATCCCACATGAGCTTACTGTAGCATCATCACCACAGCCAAATGAAGACAAACATTGAGTAAAAAAAAAGAAACACCTTCAAGGAAATGTGCTACAGAAATGTAAACATGGCAGTTCAGGAATGTGCAGTCAGTTCTACCTTTGTCGTGGGTAGGCCCATATTTTATTGTTGTGACTACATTAGAAAAGTAAAAAACGATTTGCTTTAATGTTTTTGCATTGAAAACAAACGGTAGTCTAAAGCGATGACTGGAGGTTGGTGAGGAGCACATTAAGCTTCTAAGCATGTGCGCTCTCTCACTGACTTGTCTGTGAGTGCGACTCTGCCCTAGTTTTTCAATAATACCCAGAGGTCTCTGAGTACCTGCCCCGCTGACGTCCTAACCAGAAGGGTCCCTGCGGTCTCACTCGAGGACATCCCTGAGTGACGCCGTCCCTTCTTTTACGTGTCACTTCCTTCTGCAGCAGAGTTTATGCATGCTAATGAGTGCTAAATGAAGTCTAGCCTGAGAGTGACAAGGCAGAAAATGAGAGGCAGAGGAGGAAATTTCACCAATGGGGAGAATGACAAGTAGGGAGGGAGAGAGTAATAGAATAGAGGTTCTTCTAAGAAGGGAGAGCCCCCCCCCCCCCCCTTCCTGCCTATTTTTCCTGCACAGAAAAATAAGATGAGAGAACAGCTTTAGCTGGCTGGCTTGTGGTCGGTCTGGGAGAGTGGTTCTAAAAATACTTCCGTTCTCCTTGGGCTTCTGACAAGCTCTGTCACTCTCACCCGTTGTCCCTAAGCACTCCAGCACCCTTCACCTCACGCCTCACCACTCCTCCCTCACCTTGCTCTCTCGTCCTTCCCGGACCTTCAGACTGCACTCTGTTCTTGGGTCCATTACAACACAGCCGAGCATTTCTGCAGTCCTCCTCACTGTACCCTCCACTCACTCCTCCTTAACCCCCCGTGCTCCCTTCTCTACCCTCAGGATCCTTCCCAGGGTCTGGCTAGGCAGCTGTCCTCGCCAGCTGGAGCATGTGACCCTCAAGCTGAAGCAGGAGCTGGGCGTTTCCGCGGTGATGAACTTCCAGACGGAAGCGGATGTGGTCAACAACTCGCACGGCTGCCGGCACGACCCTGGACAACCCATGACTCCAGAGACCATGATGCACCTGTACAAGGACAGCGGCCTGGTGTACGTGTGGATCCCCACGCCAGACATGAGCACGGAGGGTGAGGAGGATCTTGGGAAGGATTCAGGAGTAAATAAGTTCTCCTGTAGATCCTATAGGATTGTCTCTTATTATGACGACCCAGAGAAACGTACAGTTAGGTCCATAAATATTTGGACATTGACACAATTTTCATCATTTTGTCTCTGTATACCACCACAATGGATTTGAAATGAAACAATCAAGATGCGCTTTAAGTGCAGACTTTCAGCTTTAATTTCAGGGTATTTACATCCAAATCAGGTGAACGGTGTAGGAATTACAATACATTTTATATGTGGCCCCCCCCCTTTTTAAGGGACCAAAAGTAATTGGACAATTGGCTGCTCAGCTGTTCCATGGCCAGGTGTATGTTATTCCCTCATGGAAGTTCGTTATTTCATTGACAAGGAGCAGATAAAAGGTCTAGAGTTAATTTCAAGTATGGTATTTGTGTTTGGAATCTGTTGCTGTCAACTCTCAATATGAAGTCCAAAGAGCTGTCACCATCAGTGAAGCAAGCCATCGTTAGGCTGAAAAATCAAAACAAACCTATCAGAGAGATAGCAAAAACATTAGGTGTGGCTCAATCAACTGTTTGGTACATTCTTAAAAAGAAAGAACGCACTGGTGAGCTCAGCAACACCAAAAGACCCGGAAGACCACGGAAAACAACTGTGGTGGATGACAGAAGAATTCTTTCCCTGGTGAAGAAAAACCCCTTCACAACAGTTGGCCAGATCAAGAACACTCTCCAGGAGGTAGGCGTATCTGTGTCAAAGTCAAAAATTAAGAGAAGACTTCACCAGAGTAAATACAGAGGGTTCACCACAAGATGTAAACCATTGGTGAGTCTCAAAAACAGGAAGACCAGATTAGAGTTTGCCAAAAAACATCTAAAAGAGCCTGTACAGTTCTGGAACAACATCCTATGGACAGATGAGACCAAGATCAACTTGTACCAGAATGATGGGAAGAGAAGAGTATGGAGAAGGGAAGGAACTGCTCACCACCTCACCTCACCTCACCTCATCAGTGAAGCATGGTGGAGGTAGTGTTATGGCGTGGGCATGTATGGCTGCCAATGGAACTGGTTCCCTTGTATTTATCGATGATGTGACTGCTGACAAAAGCAGTAGGATGAATTCTGAAGTGTTTCTGGCAATATTATCTGCTCAGATTCAGCCAAATGCTTCAGAACTCATAGGACGGCGCTTCACAGTGCAGATGGACAATGACCCGAAGCATACTGCGAAAGCAACCAAAGAGTTTTTTAAGGCAAAGAAGTGGAATGTTCTGCAATGGCCAAGTCAATCACCTGACCTAAATCCAATTGAGCATGCATTTCACTTGCTAAAGACAAAACTGAAGGGAAAATGCCCCAAGAACAAGCAGGAATGAAGACAGTTTCAGTAGAGGCCTGGCAGAGCATCACCAGGGACGAAACCCAGCGTCTGGTGATGTATATGGGTTCCAGACTTCAGGCTGTCATTGACTGCAAAGGATTTGCAACCAAGTATTAAAAGTGACAATTAGATTTATGATTGTTAGTTTGTCCAATTATTTTTGGTCCCTTAAAAAGGGGGGGGTCACATATAAAGGCAGGGTTTCCCAGATTCGTTAAGAAGCTCTTAACGCTAAGAGCTTCTTAGGAACGTTCTAAGAACGCTCTAGAACGCTCTTAGAACACTCCTAAGAAGCTCATAGCGTTAAGAGCTTCTTAACGAATCTGGGAAACCCGGCCAAAATGTGTTGTAATTCCTACACTGTTCACCTGATTTGGATGTAAATACCCTGAAATTAAAGCTGAAAGTCTGCACTTAAAGCACATCTTGATTGTTTCATTTCAAATCCATTGTGGTGGTATACAGATCCAAAATGATGAAAATTGTGTCAATGTCCAAATATTTATGGACCTAACTGTAAATGTGGAAATGTAAAGGAGGATTAATACAATACTGAGGTGTCACAGCCCGAACTTTTCATGGCAGCACATAAGATGCAAAAGCCATGTGAAATAGAAGTAGCCATTCATAAACACTTACATAAAAAGCATTCAGAAACACTTGAATAGTATTACTAATTGAGAAACACTTGTCCTTGAATCAATCATTCTTGAATAGAACATTTTGAACCTATTATCATTCCTTCTCTCTTGACCCATGTCACCTACGTCAAAACCGGAGTGTTCATTTACTGAGCAGAGGAGGTCTCCTCCAAGTTATTTTATAGGGTACAATAGGGCAGCTGGCCTCTGATCTAAAATGATACAAGTCAAGTCTCCTTCAGTGGAACACCCTTGTCTCACGGTATTCATTCAGAAACTTCAAAACTCAAAAGCTGTCAGAAAGTTTGACAGATTTGAAGACCTGTCCAATATATCTTGGAGAAATGAGTGATTGAGAATGCTACAGTTTGGATAGCTCCTGACTGCTGCATGTGCAGACCTAAATGCCATTTGTCCCATCCATATAGTTCCTATTATTTGATGAGTGAGTCATGTGCTATGAACTATAACATGGTTCCCCCTGTTGTTTCCCTATACAGGTAGAATAAGAATGCTCCCCCAGGCTGTCTTCCTACTGCACGGGCTGCTGGAACACGGTCACACCGTCTATGTTCACTGTAACGCGGGCGTAGGCCGCTCCACCGCCGCCGTGTGTGGTCTCCTCATGTACATCCTGGGCTGGAGCCTGAGGAGGGTGCAGTACTTTGTTGCAGCCAGGAGGGCGGCGGTCTACATTGATGAAGAGGCCTTGGTTTGCGCCCGGGAAGACTTTCTACTCAAGTTTGGACAGCTACGCTCGTCTGGTTGTTGCCCACAGACTTGAGAATGGAGCCCCCTTGTGGTTCAAAGGGATAGTTGCAAACTGTGAATGGATTAGAGGCAATGGACCCGGAGGTCCTAAAGTGTGACATATTTCAAGTTAGAATGCTTTACCAAAATACATTTGTCCAATCACCATGATTAATGTGCGAGTTGCCAGATGGTCATATAACTAAAAGCAAAATAAACTTCTGCTCACTTCAATTTGATGAAAACTGCCTTTTTAGTTGAGTGGTTGTCCTATTCTGGTCAATATTCAGGTAGCCTGAAAACATTCTCAGCTGACATTTGAAAAGGCACCTTGACGTTTGGTTTTGTCGACTGCTAATAGAACTTTGAGGACTGAATAAATCAAAAACTCGAAGAAACTCCCAGATGCTTGAATAGTAGAGTTTGTAAAGTGGGCAATGACCACATTTTTACCTGCGAGAGTCGAACAAATGACAGAAATATAAACCAGTCAGTCTCTCTCTTCTCTCTTGCCTTCTCTCACCTGATATCTTCTGTGCCAAATTCGTCTCCTACGTATAAAGGATTACTCCCGAGTCCCAGATGCTTATGTGGCATTTCACAGAAATTCTGTGTTTTCACCGTCCAAGGCTGTAAAGGAAAATGGTAGAGTTGTCTTTGTTGTGTAGAGGTCTTAATGCTACCTGTGAAAAGGAAAATGTCATTTCCTGCTAAATAAATCCAAGCAAACAAACAAAACCTTAAAGCCGTGGAAAAGCTGTGCAGTTCCTCCCTCCACGTTCACTGTTTTCAGTCAATAGATGAAAAACAGACTCTCCAAACTTTTCAGAGGTTCAGATACAATTCATCTTGTTTGTGTTTCCATTATAATATATATATATATATATATATATATATATATATATTCAGGTCTGCCCAGTTAGGGGGAATAAACCCTAACTGCATCCTTCCCCTGGCCCACTTCATGTATGACACATGAACTACTACCCGATCTTTATTCTCATTGTGCTCTTTATGCAGCGGGTTGAAGTCAATATATATTGCTTTCGTACATGCTATTACAGTAAACTATGAACTATTTCCCTTTGTCTTTCTCCTATTCTCACATCTGTTCCCGGTGAGCTGTCAGCATGAATGGATCCATTCTGCTTTGTTCTCAGAATGAAACATTCATTCTCCTGATTTAAGCTCCACCACACACTCATTTAAGCTCCACCACACACTCATTCTTTGAATGTGACTTCACAGTTTATCTTACTACTATTTTTCCAGTAATGGTTGTGTCACACAGATGTCGTTTTTGTCTTAGCTCTGCAATAAAATGAAGTAGCTCCTGGTTTGCTAATGGGTATTGAAACAAGTAGGTTTCGGCAGGATTGTTTACAAAGACGGGTTTGGACAGAGCTGTCCAAACACATCCAAAGTCAGGAGGAAAGGACGACTAAGCCAACCCTTTCCAGGCTCAGTGGCTACCATGTTACCATGCTACCATGTTACCATGTTACCATGCTACCATGTTACCATGCTACCATGTTACCATGCTACCATGTTACCCTGTTACCATGTTACCCTGCTACCCTGCTACCATGTTACCCTGTTACCATGTTACCATGCTACCATGTTACCATGTTACCATGTTACCATGCTACCATGTTATCCTGCTACCATGTTAACATGCTACCATGTTACCCTGTTAACATGTTACCATATTTCTCTCCACATTGGAGTATTTCCTAACCTAAGAGGCTTTTTCTGTTGGTATTCACTCTCGTTTTTAGTTGCTTGGTAGATTGGATAATTGCACTCTCCCACAGTAATAGGAAAAAACAACACATATTAGCCATTTTTACACTTTATTAATTTTACACTGTCAGTGACCTCAGTAGCGTGTGGAAGATCCATACGCAGCCACAACAGCTTGGCACCTCCTCCTCATGCTGGTCACCAGCCTGGTCACACACTGCTGTGGGATGGCATCCCATTCCTCAACCAGGATTTGCCGCAAGTCAGCCAACATGTTTGCATTGGTCATTCTGGCACGTACAGCACGCCCAAGCTGATCCCACTTGAAGCTCAAAACGAGAGTGAATACCAACAGAAGAATATTGCAGAGGATTTTGTCAATTTTTTGGGGGCCGCTATCCACACGGTTAGCTGTGTTGCTCATTCCACTAATGCACGATCCTTACAAGTTGTACCTCGTTGTAAATGTGACTAATCAGGCTTTCCAACAATATAAAATACAATACCAATTGGTATTACTGAAGGGGAGGAATAATCGACCGAAATAACGTTTCCAAACTTTTTTTTTTGAGTTTTTAGTTGCATTCAAACTTTTTAAGCATGATTTTCCACATGATACCTTCTGTACACACATTACATATATTATATGATACAGGGCAAGTATGTGATCTACGCATATTCAAACAATAATAGCCTGTTTGATTTAATACAATTAAATCCACTCACTCTCGCTGTCCAAATATCACCAATAATATCTCATGGAAATAACAGGCTCAAATTATCAGCAGACTGGTAAAATGTCTGCTTTGTTATGGAAGCAGGCCAATTCATATCTTCCAGAAGGCAGACCTATAGTGAGTCAGTCACAGTTATTTTTAGGGGAGAACTATATGCCTGATGAAGAGAATATCAAATAAAAACATAAATCATAACAGACGGAAGGCCTCACATTTACCAGCTATGCTATGGGCAGATTTCTTTTAATGAGCCCTTGAAGTGCCAGGACCTTTTTTAATTACTCAGAAAGCCATGACCTTACAGTTAAAGTGTGCTTGCCTCAACTGCTTGTTTATAATCAGTCTACAATTGCAGGCTAAAAATATGCATTTTTATAAATAAACCATGTAAGTTTTTTTTCAACCAATGAAAAAGCGCGAGCCTTTGCTTTGTTGAAGTGTATTGGCTCTATTTTCAGGGTGGTATTTTTAGCATGAACTCATGGCTTCTCACAAAAATCTCACATTCATCTTCCGGCGGGCTCTATTAGTGTGCGCCTGTCTGCGTCCGACGGCCATTCATCATGGAGACGTGGATCTTCTCACCTGCAGACGCTTCTATTGGCCACCTGCAACAAACAACCACACTTTATATGTATTACTTTCACCCCCGGACTCCCGTAGCAAACATACACAACCACATTGGCATACAGGTGCTTTGGCACCTGTAATAGAGAGCATTTATGAAGAGAGGAACCAGGGGGAACTGTTTGAACTATTCCTAGTCTCACGAGGGTGGGTGGTGGATTTGATAGCTCTTCATACACCACATAGGAGCATTGGAAAGACATTGAGGTGCTTCTCTTGAGATGGGATAAGCCTTCAGGGACATCTCTCTCTCTGTCCCTGACACCCCTGGCAGGCTTCTGTACTCATATGTTAATGACTGAAGGTAGAGCAGAAGAATTGTTCAAGAAAAAAGTGCCTTCTTGGTAAGGAATTGAGTTGTCTTGAACAACTGTTGAAATATAAATATAGTACACTTCAGATAAGGTAGCAAATGTTCCTTGGGTAAAAACAAGCAAATCCATGTTTATTTCAGTCAGTTTACAACATCTGGCAAGACATGAATTTCTCATATCCTGGTGTTGTCAGCAATGACAATGCCGGGTACATATTTGAATGGCATAACTCTTGTTTTGTTAGCTTGTGTTGTATAATTCAAGAGACAGGGTGCTCAGGTTAGAACACTATTAGAAGTAGAGCTACACTGCAATAGCTTCCAAGTCTAGTCTTACACCATACAAATGTACTGAGAACATTGAACTACTTTCAATGAATGTCTGTGACATATGAGTGATGTTTTAAAACTGTCAAAGGGCCTTTTCTGAATTTCTATTCATGCTTTGACAGGATCCATATAGCAATGTTTCATATTTATCTGTCTAACTGATGCATATTCCTATTCTAGGGATTGTACGACGAGTTTCACACCAGTGATGGTGTCTTGTTCTATTAGAGCCAGCCTTTCACAGTCTGATAATGGACCCCAATTCCCTCCAGATCATCTGGAAATGACGGGCCTCTCTGTGCAGGGACTCCAAAGTCTTTTGGCATTTTGCATTCAGACTGCAGGAATGCCTCTCGAGAGTTGCATCTCTTCACCTGTTCATCCCTTTGACACACCATCTGTGCCTCTGTGATTCATTCATCTCTGCAAATTGTAAACACACGCAAACAATTTCATGCTCTATCTGAGTCCCCCAATCTTACACACGCAATTCATGGGATTTCTTTTTTTGGTTAGTCCTGCCACAAATCAAAACACGTGTTTGTGCGCTTTACAGAAATGCTATTGACAGAACTACTATAATGCCCGACATAAACAACACACACACACAAAAAGGGTTTGCATTTTCTTAAGGGAGCTCAATGAGTCGTCTCTCTTCACCAGCTCGTGTGCGATACCAACACACACAGTAAGACATTCAAAGCCCGCCTCAAAGGCTGTGCTGTTGAAATCGACTCCCAGGGTCTCTCTAACACCACATCTATGGCAGCTCCTGAAATTCCGAGGCAGAATAGATGACCTCCCTCTGTTCCATTCAACGCTCAAGTGCTTCCACTCATTTGAGGTGCATTACCACTCATCATGAGAAAAGGAACGACGGGGCTGAAAAGCAAGAAATGGATGGAGCAAGTCTTTTCCTTTGGCAAGCCCCAACCCTCAATCAGCATCCGCTGGAGTCGCTGGCTGTGGTAGAATCCGTCTTGGCTGTCAATAAGTGGCTGTTGTCCACTCTATCTTATATACCGCCACCGCACATTGATTTCATCTGCAGAACATATCCTCATTTGGATGTTGGGAAGGTGACACATTGGTACAGTCCACCATGTGCTGTGTGTGTAAGTGTGTTTTGAGTCCAACAGAGTGTGAGACTGACAGAGACCGTTACAATGTTCTCTATGGGTGTGGGTGGGCCAAAAAAGTAAACCAATGTACCTGTATATGAACACCAATGCACCTGTATATGAACCCCAGTGTACCTGTATATGAACCCCTGTGTACCTGTATATGAACCCCAGTGTACCTGTATATGAACCCCTGTGTACCTATATATGAACCCCAGTGTTTTTTGTGTATAAACCTCAGTGTACCAATGAATCAAACCCAGTTTCTGTTTCTAAAGCCTAGTGTATCTTTTGATAAGCTCCCTCAACAAACTGTTGCAACAGGAAATGGAGACAAGACATGTCATAATTTTACACAGCCAATGTTATGCGTTGGAACAACTCATGCTGTTGAATCCACTGTAAAGACAGTTTGGCTGACTTGCTGAACAGTGTGTATCATTTATCATACCCGAATTGGACTTGACAGCAGATTCACTTTGCAGGTATCGAGGCAGCAAAGTTCCTCGGCTCTGTAAATAAAGCTGTATCCCAGATCAATAGATTCCACGTCTTGGCGGGAGATGTAGCAGTGTCTAGTAATGTGTTACTGTACACCCCTGGCCTCAGCAAGCGAGTGGCTCTGTTGCTCTTTACTTAAATGAGCCACCATCTACCAGGCCTGGGTGCTTAACATGAGCTGCCATTTCAGAGTTGATGCAAGATAGAAAGATATAAGATAGAGGAGACATCAGGGTCCAGGGATCCAAGGTTTATTACTAAGGTTCCTTCACTCACCTCCCTGTGATTGTGAAGGCTGTCCACTTGTTTATCAAAGGTATTGAATTCCCGCAGTAAAATCATAGCCCCATTGTGAGCTTGTCTTATGGAGTTACCCATGGCAACTCTGTGCAACCACACTGCCTCTGCCCTGAGTGGCAAAAAAAGGTCAAACGTCCAATCAGAGACTGTTGTGACAGGAGGGCTGGGGCGTGATCTCCGAAATGATTAGCTTGACCTCTGGACTCTTAGGAGAGAGGAGAGAACTGGACTTGCAGCAAGAAGAATTGGGATAGATGTGACACTTGGCAGTTTTTCCATTCAGCTGTTGTTTTAATCTTTGGGCTGTTCAAGTTTATGTAATCAATTAAATAAATGTACCTTTGCATATGCAAGTAATAATGAAAAAGTTTATTGTGCAAGTGTGTTGTAGTTAGACTTTCCTGGCAATTCACATCAGTTAATTACCAAAAACAAATTAAAGTGCAGATTAAAATGTAGCATTTTACTCACACCATCAGAGTGTTTGGTTCCTAAAAGATTTCTAAATTAATTATTCATTGTTTTCTATTTATGAAAAGTAAGTGAAGACAAGCTTGAACAGTGCCTCATTCCAACATTGTGTGAGAGAACAGTGCTGGCACATGGAGAGAGCAAAGTAATTATTGTAATGAAATTCCACCCAACTTTGTTCTACTCTCTGTGTTGCAAAGAACAAAGCCCTTCAGCCCTAGCGACATTTGGGTAATTTGATCAAATTACAGCAAACTGCACCTGCATTGTTTTCGCGTTTTAATCAAACTAAAAGCTCACGTTAAATTAAAAGTAATATTAATCAAATCGGGCTGCCCCTAAAAGATGGTTAGTTGAATTAGTGGTTCTGCAGTAGCTGCGTTACACAAGGATACTCTGCTTTCCAGCGGCTACTCTAGATTTACTACAGTATAAATCTGGATCCGGATGTTGTAAGTTAGTATCATGAAACTGTTATCGCTCCTCACATTCTAAACAGCTTCTCTCTCCATCCAGATCTGCTGTAGAGAGATGGCCTTTGACAGGTTTATCAAAACACATCAGTCATGTTTCTCTTTTCTCTAAATCAGTTCTCGCACTTTCATTTTCAACATCAAATGGGTACGTTGTTCACTGTCCCAACAATCAATCACGCCAGCTTGCCCTGGAACACGATGGCGCATCACAGAGCAGGCTAATGATAATATTAAAGACATGTCTGGATTGTGTGTGTGTGTTTATGCGTCTGTGTGTGTGTGCATTTGTAGTTCAGTCAAGTAGCTCAGACAGTGGACTGGGACTAATACGTTTGGAAGATGCCAGAAAGGACAGGACAGTGTATTCTTGAAAAATACTGTAGCCGATTTAGCCCTGTTTTTAACTGGCTAATGATGTGTGCTGGCTAGACTTTATATGGAGAGGAAAGGAAAGGGTCTGCATGGCCAGGCATGATAAGTGAGCTTCCCTCTACTCTCTGTCTGTCTGTGAATCACTGAGTCCAGATGCCAAAGCTGACAACCTGGTTAACATGGTAATCCTGAGATCAATGAGCACTAAACGATCCAATGAGAGAAATGTTCCTCAAAGCATCACTGGCCCATGAACAAAGTCCCTTCTAATATATACATATCAAGTCAGACACATGCCTGACTTATGAAACATTTTCCTTCATATTCCAAATGGAAATTCTGGCTTCAAAAAGTTGGTCCTGCATAGCAATGAACTGTCAGTGAAAATGTGCTAGATTTAGTTTATTCTGTATTTAGTTTTAGTTTTATGGTGTGGCAATTCATCTTTATCATTTAAGAATTTAACAACGTAACAACATTCCTTTACTACAGTAAGTACCCAAACAAACACATTTTTGTTTGTTTGGGTACTCTATCAACTCGAACAATTTCTTACCTCAGGCTATATTTGCTGTCAAACAGGAAATGGGCTGTGGACAGAGATGGCCATCATGATGCCAAGAACCTTTCTGTTACGCCCTTTTTGCTATTACGCGTCCTGTTAAGTCCTGTACACGAATATAATTTGTGTCATGTGTCTGTGTCATCCTGTCTGAGACAGGGATTGTCAGGGCCACCGTGATGGCAAGACAATCAGATTCAGCCACCATGGCTGCATGTCGTGACTCCTGTCCAGCCTCCCTGTGTGCCTGTGTCTTCCTGTCAGAGGTGAGGTCGTGCAGTGGAAGTGAGATGTAAGGGGACCTGGCAGGGACAGAGTGTGAAGCCTGTCTTGATCCTCACTCCTTGGCCGTAAAACGCAGGGGCCCTGCCAGACCTGTCAACAGCAGGCCTGCTCCGGGAGAGCAAACACAGGCAGACACTCTTATAAGCTGCCACACTGACAATACCAAGGCTACCCGACCCTATTCCCGGAGAACTGTCCTACAGCTCCAACCCCAGTTCTAACTAGCCTGATTGTGCTTATGTTGATAAGCTAATTATGCGTTTTGGGTGCACTCGATTCGAGTTTGAGTACAAACCTACAGAATGGTAGGTCTTCAGAACCTTCAGGACAAAACACTTTATACAAGGTCTATACTTCTAATACACATGTTTTACACGTGTACGAACCTTGTTGAACACTTCATTGAAAGTCAGCACTTTTGACCTTTCTTAGCGAGGCCATCAGTGCAAAACCATTTTTTTTCCTGACCTCCCTAGTTAAAAGCCGATTTAGGAAATTACATCACAGTGACCCTTGAACACCAACAGCGTGTTTGTCTGAGAGCCCTTCCACGTGACTGGTGTCTATCAGAGATGGAGACAATGAGGAGCACCTAATCTCCTTGGTAGTATGAGATGTACCAAACAGGTAATGACCCTTGGTGAGATACAGCGAGACACAGAATTTCCCTGCCTAATGGGTTTCTTTGAATCTCAGGGGATTTTCACACAACGGGATTCAATACAACGCTGGCCCATGAGCAACACCAAGAGGCATTGTTCTTTCTTTGTATGTCTTTTTGGCGACAATGGGCTTGTCTCAAGGCCGAGGAACTGCTTCGTGGAGCTTTTTTCTCATCCAAATCGAGTTTTTTTCTGCTAGGCATGCAGAGTTGGGAATTGAAACTGGGGGAAAACATGGACGTCGATGCCAATAAATGTTCATTTGGAGTGTTGGTTCTGTCTTAGGAAGATGAATCCAAACATCATTAATCGGATGGTCCCTGAGTACTTCAGGATGGGATGGAATATGGCTTCCCGTACCTGGGAAGGATGGGACCATAAATCACTGGTGACAACAGATAATTAATGCAGATCAATTGGAGAGGATTGGTTTGGTTTGTCATCTACAGAGCAGCACGGAAGATACAGGAACTAGCTATTTACAGTCTACGAGGCTGAGGACAGGTTTTTCTGTACCACTAGACAATACACAGATAATGTTCCTCTAGAGAACATGGGGCTTTCTCTGTAGCCATAACAATGAAATCAAAAGCTTGTGTTGTTGGTGGTTTCCAGGTAGGCACGGTATATATCTCCCTATCAAAGACAAGCTTTCTGTGTAGACCTCGGTCTCAGAGCCAGAGTCTCCATCTTTTCTTTTTCTTTCTCTGTCTTTCTGTCTCTTTCCTTCATTAGTGTTCCCCTTTAACACATCTGGCCACCGCACACAGACAGATGGAGGGAGATGAGGCTCATCCACATACCCGGGACCAAGCAGGTGTTGCATTCCCACAGCAGACACACACACACACAGCAGACACACACACACACACACAGCAGACACACACACAGCAGACACACACACACAGCAGACACACACACACAGCAGACACACACACACGTCCACCCAGAACCCACATGACCTGTTTACTATCTGGAGAGCAGCTTTGGAGTGTATGCTTCATTGGAAAGCATGCTTGTATGATAGAGTTTTTAATGTCATCTGAGTTGTAAAGATCCTTAATGAATTGACTTTGCAAGTTGATTTGGCTCAGTACATTTCCATAAAGGAAGTTGTCATATAGGGCAATATTCGCTTTTACTGAGACATAGCAATGAAGTGAGTAAAAAAGTAATCTATTAAAGTTTCTTAGTTTATTAAACAGTTCTTAAAAGCATATGAGGTCTGATTAGGGCCATGCTGCCAATTCATTTTACATACGATGCAAAGTCACCGTACCGTCTCAAATCAGCCAGCAAGTAGCAGTAAAAAGTTTTGCACTTAGACGTTTCCAGTCACTCTTCACTGAGTAAACTCTATCCTCTCCTCAGTTCCTCTGTCAGTTCCCCCACACTCACACACACACTTTCACAGACACACAAAAAAGTCACAATTTTCCAACAGCGTTTTCTAAATTACCCTGTAACTCTAAAGTGTCAAGTAGATGGGAGGGCAGAAAGGGGTAGTGGGTAATTTCATGTCACATTTTCAGCAGACTCGACGTCTCCTTCAACAGATAATGCGGCCCACTGTGACAGGAAAAGTAAATCAAAATTACCCCCCTCTCTTGACAAAATACTCCCTCAAAAAAGCTTCTGAGGTAATTTCAAATCTTCCACATTCACAAATTTGCATAAAAATAAGACAATCAAGTTTCTCAGGAAGTCATGTTTGCTCAGTTTCTTGGCTGAACTATCTTAGCCAATAACACGCTGTCTATATCACTGGAGCCGTGGTGTGAATTACTTTGAGTAAATTTAGACAAAACCATTTACTCTTGTGCTTATTTTTGACCTGCTTCTAAGGCTACAAAAATTGGTTCTGGTAGGTTTTTGTCCTCGTGTCACCTTGAGGAGACAGGGAAGCTGAGTGGGGCTGAACACCCAAGCAGCCAGACTCCCACAGAGGTCTCTGGGTGATCTAACGTGGACCATGGTGTGGACAAACCGAAGAAGGATGGGAATTGCACCATGCTGACTGGAACTGATCGGAACTGGCTGGAACTGGCTGGAACTGGCCGGAAATGTCTGAAATTGCTGGAACTGACCAAACTGAATGCTGGATTGAAGCAGACAGAATCTAGCTCTGTCAAAAGCACAAAAGGAAGCCCTAGCTGGATACAGATGGATCAGTCCAGCCTGACATTGCATGATGAAATGCAATGTCAAAGTTTGACAACTGTCAAACTTTCTCTCTCAGAACAACCTGTTTGACCCCAACCAATCGGGCTTCAAGACTGGCCACTCCACAGAAACTGCCCTCCTGTCAGTCACCACTGCCATCCAGTCTGCCATAGCGGCTTCGAGGTCATCCGTCATCATTCTGCTGGACCTTTCTGCAGCATTTGATACGGTTAACCATCAAATCCTGATCGCCAGACTTTCTGAGATGGGCATCTCTGGAAATGCACTTCAGTGGATCTCATCCTACCTGTCGGGAAGATCCTACCAGGTCTCCTGGGGAGGCAACGTGTCAGGCCCCCGCCAGCTCTCCACTGGTGTCCCACAGGGCTCTGTCCTTGGACCCCTCCTCTTCTCCCTGTACACCACCTCGCTTGGACCAATCATTACCTCCCATGGCTTCTCCTACCACTGCTATGCTGATGACACACAGCTGTACCTGTCGTTCCCCCCGACTGATCCGGGGATCTCAGCTAGGATCGAGGCCTGCCTCACAGACATCTCCGCCTGGAAGCACCACCTCCAGCTGAACCTCGCCAAAACAGAACTCCTCATCATCCCGGCCAAACCCTCCATCTCCCACGATCTCTCAATCACCCTGGGATCGGCGACGGTGGCCCCTACATCCTATGCCAGGAACCTCAGGGTGATGACGAGCTCTCCCTCACAGCCCACAGTGCTGTGGTCTCCCTGTCGTGTAGATTCACCCTCTACAACAACCCCAAGATCAGGAGATACCTGTCTGAGCATTCCACCCAGCTGCTTGTCCAAGCACTTGTCCTCTCAAAGTTGGACTACTGCAACTTGCTGCTCGCCGGTCTCCCAGCATGCGCAACCCGCCTTCTCCAAAGGATTCAGAACGCAGCAGCCCGTCTGGTCTTCAATCTACCCAGACGCTCCCATGTTACCCCACTCCTCATCTCCCTCCACTGGCTTCCCATCACGGCCCGTATCAGATTCAAGACTCTGGTACTGACCTTCCGAGCGGTGAACGGGACTGCATCCGACTACATCAAGTCTCTCCTCCAGTCTTACACCCCACCCGCCACCTACGGTCTTCTTCTGACAACCGTCTGGTGGTCCCACCGCTCAAGAGCGCCCGGTCCCAACACAAGCTCTTCTCCTGTCTGGCCCCCCAATGGTGGAATCAACTCCCCACCTCCATCAGGGACACTGACTGTCTCCCCACCTTCAAGAAAAAGATCAAGACGCACTTGTTCCGGGAGTACAACGGCATTTAGGAATGCTTGGCTGGACCTGTTAGTTTCTTCCAGGATCACAATGACTCTTATTGAGAGACTTGTTGCTCTTGTTGGTTAGTTGTAACGGATTTAAATTATTCTACTCGCTGTGAAATATTTTACTGTTGATTGTTTTTCTACAGGTACACTCTTGCACTTTTTGAGTTTCATGTTGTTTAATTGTAACTTGTTTAACTGCATGCTCTTATGGTTCTTCCCTTTGGCACTTATTTGGTTTTTCACAATGTATGCTTCATGTTTTGCCTGCTCGCAATGTTTGGGGCTATCTCGTTGTTATGATCAGTGACCTATGCACTTTTGTAAAGCTCTCTCTTGGAAGTCGCTTTGGATAAAAGTGTCTGCTAAATGCATAAATGTAAATGTAATGTAATGATGACATGAACACATTCCAAACCTCTATTTGCAGACAAACAATGGTCAGTCCAGAAACATAACAGCAGTACTGGATGTAGAAATATCAGTTGGGACAAAAGATTTGATATCAACTGCTGTGCTTCTTTTCCCCAAAGTGAAACATCTGCTCTAAACAGCGCTAGTTTTACTTTACACCTCTTACTTCCCAACTCTCGACTTTACAATAACACATCTCTCTCTCTGTCTCTTTCTCTCTCTCTTTCTATTAAAGATAGAACATGATTACATACTATATATAGATATCTATGTAGATCTCTCACTGGTCTTCCAATTGATCTTCGACATTCCTTTCTTCCTCGCTCCCACTTTCATTCTTTCTCTCCTTTTCTGACCCTCATGCATCTCTCATTATCTCTCATCGATTGTGTTATGATTTCTTCTCCTCTCGGAAGGATTTGCTTACCACCCCATCATTTATACAGCACATTAGCTATAGGGGGCAGACTTAAGTAACAGACAAAGTATGGTCTTTTGTGGAAGTTGCCTTGGTTTATGACTTTGTCTTGATGTTTGGTCTGTATGCGCAGTTAATTTAGTTTGGCATCTCCACAGGCAGAAAATTGGAATGTGCTTGGGCCTATGCTTCAGCGGGCACGGTAAACGCAGCCGGGTCCTCGCACACAAACAGAAGCGTAACGTGCGATTGGGCCGCGGGCCACGAGCGATGGCAACCGACGATAAAGCCCTTTTACGCTTTGCCGCTTTCAGAAAAGCCTGTGACGCAAAAACGCTCCATCTCGTTTTGCTTCACAGACAAACGACTGTGTGTTTTAATCTTTCACTGATATGCACTGATGAGACTGATAAGAGAGATGGGGTAAATGAAGGAAAACACAATTGGAAGGTTTTAAAGATGTATGACAAGGTTCTTGTATGGACTCAAACATTACATGGGTTGAACTAAAGTTTTCATCTTTACTTCATTTCTGAAGGAGACCTTACCTGTTTCCTTTGACATCATTCAATGCCTGCAATTTCATTAAAACACCCCAAAATATCCTTGACGTAAATTGGGTTATTGTCAAGAACAACAATCTATCTTTCTCTTGATGTTACTAGGGTAACATCATCTCTGACAGGAGGAAGAATAGGTAATATATGCCAGTTTCCATTTCAAAACATGGGGCCATCAATCTTTTGTACTGCTAAATCATTGCCTCAATGAAGCTTTACAATTCAAAACAAATAGTTTTGTCCTTGTGTCAGTCAGGCTGCCCTCTGAAAAAGCCTGAGCACCACGCGTTTATCTTTCAAACACAAACAGTTCCCCATTCACTGCATCTGTCTCTTCAAGCTACCTAAAATACCTTACAGCTCCACAATGATTCTCTGGTATTTACCCAAAAAGAGGGAGAACATTTATCAAAGAGGGTATTTAAGTTGTTTATCTGCCTTACAAATCTAGTGTAGGCCTATCTTTTTCATATCCGAATATCACCTTTTAAGAAAATGTATTTTCGGAATAATACAGTTTACCCTGTAAAAGTGATAAAGCTTGCTAAATTGCCCTTTAGTACTTTCAAGGCACCTCTGCGAGGACCACAAGGTGTTGGGTTAGTATGCCTGACTAAAAGCCAGTAAACACTTGAAGCCTCCCACACAGGTGTCAGGGTGCTTGTACTCTGGCACACACTCTCACTAATAGCCCACTTCTCTCCTGCCCTAAGGCACATTGGTCAGTTCCAACCTCTGACCCTTCCACCTCCTTCTTCGCCTCGCTCCCACCTGCCTGCCTCCCACTAATCTTCCTCCTACACTGTCTGAGAGGGAGAGAATTTAAAATATGTGTGTGTAAGAAAGATTGAAGACACCCAGTGTGAGGGTCTCACTTCCCAGCAGCAGTCTGGGCAGCTGGCGAGGAGCTAAATCAGGGATCAATACGTTGCAGGACAACATCACCGGGAAACGCAGTACCTTTTTACCGGCCGGCCACTTAGACAAGCGCTCCAGAGACACAGGGCCTTTATGTAAGCCTCCTGAACAGCCCCTCGCTTCATTTAATAAACAGCTCTGCGTATGCCTGCAGCTCAGCCCTAGCTGTTGCAGCCAGCACAGTAAGTGATTGAATTCCCTTCGCTGCTGCATTTATTCTGTGTGTTCAAAAGCAGAATAAAGGGCTGTCCTAAAAATGGAGACTGGTCGTTCATCAGGACTGTGTGTCTGGCTTTGAAGGCGCGCGTGAAAACGTAGCTGCGTTCAATAACACTTCCATGTTTCAGAAGTATTAAAAACACGACGGCTCCTTTGCCTCTGCGTTTCAATTAGACACGCGCAGAGGGGGTGGCGAGGAAGGCGTGCGGTGAGAGAATACCTAGATTTATCTGAAGTTTGAGTCTAAAGTTTGAAGCTGGTTGGAGTTCAACAAGCTCAAGGCAACTGCCAGTTATGTCATGGCCTCAAGTGCGAAAATCTCACGAATGGCAGGGTAGTGGTTGTTGATGCAACCCGCCACCCTGTGGTTCTCACGGTGAGTGGGTCATGGAAGTGACCTGGGAACCTCGTAGGAGGGAGTATAGTTGCCCTGTCTAGGAAACACAGCCGCTTGTTCACTCTGAATAGAAACTGATTGGATGTGAAATCTGACGGAAGCGACAATTTCGCACTGCAAAAGTGACGCGGTGGGAAAAAATGCAGGAAACACGAGTCTGTCCTGAACACAAACGACTTGATTGAGCTCCCCACTTTGGGCGAGAGCACAGGCCCCGTAGGCTGGCTTTGATTGCAAGAGAACGGCTGAGCGAGGGGATAAGGAGGAGGAGCAGAGAACGGAGGGACGATTGGTGGGGCCGGGGCTGGGGGGTGAGGGTGGTGGTGCCGTGCGGTGACAGCTTAAGAGGAACAGAGCGTTCCAGGAGAGGGGCGTATGTCGGCTCAGACGCAGGGCAGGGGACAAAGTTCAGAGAGAAACGTCAAGGATAAAAAGGATAGACTGGCTTTTTTTGTTCTCTGAACCTTTCCGTATCTGCACAAAAAGACTTCTTGCACCAAATTTGACATAAGTGACACCCGGGCACCTGGGAGAAACTTTCTTGAAGGTGACTGGAGGAAGATGGAGGAAGATGTGAACCAAAGGGGCAAAGCTGGTTTTATCAGGTGGTGTTATCAGACCTATGCTGGTTGGTTATAGGATGGAGAGAATGCGGGAGGACAGGTGGGAAATGGAATGACACGATAGAGAAAGCACCTGACTCATCCTTCACACACACACTTACACACACACACACTTACAGACACACACACACACACACATTTTCTCTCCCTCCAATGTGTCTGAGCGAACTCGGGTGACACCAACATCACACACTCACAACACATAACAGACCCCCCCTCCCCCACAACCAAATACCCAAAGCAGTGATTTTTCACTTGGACGTTGGAAGAAGATAAATGCATGGAGAAGCAGCAGAACTGATGATGTGTGCTTGTCAGCACACACAATAGCAGGTGATACATCACTCTGTCCTCACCACACACAAGCTGTCCGCCCAGGGAGGCTCAGGGCAGAAGCCTGGTGGACTACAATACCCACAATACTGTCCGCTGCTTTATGATCAAGATAAATACTACAGCAAGATGTCTCCTCATCAATACTGAACAAGATTCAAGTTGGGGGTTCAAAGAAAAAGAACATTATTAAACAGGTATTATTTCAACAAAAATCAACACATCTGGTTTTAAAGAGACGTTTAACGTCAGGTGCTTTTAGGTTCTCAATATTGTGGTATATCTTACAATCCACTAGGGGCACTACGCTAGGATAATGAGACCTGAGGAAATGTATGTATGATGGATGAGGAAGAGAAGTAAAGATATAGTTCTACACTACGTCTGCTCCGTTGCTTGCTTTCACCATAATATACAACAAATATAAATCAGGTTTATGCATCTGGCAAGATAGTTCTGCAGTATTTAATCATATTTTATTATTTTAGGATGTGAACAATCCCATATTAGGATTGTTTTGCCTCTAGCTGTGTAATTGTGCAGGTCTTTTCCATTAAGCAGCTGTACTAGGAGAAACACTACAGACTTTGTAACTCAAACATATGTTTGCAAGTCTATAAATAATGTTGTATTGCATATTGTTATGGTTTTGTTAATGTGTAATACTGAGACCAAAACCATATATTATCTGTCAGACCAGATTACTTCAAAGCACCAGAGGAAAATAATAAGCCTTTTGGAAAATCCCGAACCCAATTTCACTTGACTTTTCACTTGAATTTGCATGATTAATTTAACAAGCTGTAATTAACTAAAACATACGAGGAAATACAATTCACCATCTTCATTTCACAGCAGATTATGTAAGCAAATTAAATGGGGAATAACTACAGCAGTCAAACTACAAAGATGTAAAAAGCATGAAAAATGCAACGAGTTCAGTAATATATGGAAGGCAAAATGAAATATTGGAAGGGGAATTCTTGCAGGAAGTAGATAGATTGTTCTCCATCCTGTTATGGGGGAGAAGAAATTGGAGGAGGAGAAAGAAGGAAATCAATTTTAATCCCCTTTTTTCATCTGGAAGGTCACCCTTCTTGACCAACCCCCAGGTAAGGAATAGAAGGATGATAACCGTGAGCTGGTTTGGTGGACCCAGGAGGATGTGTGTGGGTGTGTATAAAAAGGTGATTATAATGCTAGCTTGAAGCAACCACACACACACACACACACATTTAGCACAAAGCTGCAAGATTAATCGTACCTGGCAGTGGATAAGGGAAGTGTTCCACTTAGCTGCTCCCCGCTCTATACTCTTTAATTACAGTCGCCCGTGGGCTCACTGGAGGGCCCTGAACCCTTTACCCAGCCAGAAACACAGACAAAATGGTCCTTTCTACACTGGCCATTACCTACATGATTCTGCCTACTGCACTGGTGCACACACACAGTACAGACACACATAAGCACGCACACACCCAATCACACACAAATACATACACATACAAGACACCCACCACTTCGCAGTAAACCAAAATGCAATCCAATTTTGTCAATTCGGACCAAAAACCAGACACACACATTGAACGTTCCTCCTTATCACTGTTTTCATTGGCCAACAGCCCCAAACAAAACGTACTCTCCCCCCTTACCCTCCTCTGATATGGAGTACTTTGTGAGGAGCATCTCAAACAAGTATCCAATTTTCTAAAGTAAGCAGAAAAGACACAGAGAACAGAAGAGGGAAGAGGATTACGAAAAACAAAAGTCCACTTCATCATTACAGTGCTTACACAGCATGAAGGCTGAAGGAGAGAAACTTCTAGAAGGGCTTCACAATACAGCCGTACAATTATCACCGGGAGAGAAACATATCGAATTTATTTGTTGGCTTGTGACTAATCCTTGTCTGGAATAAAAATTTAAAAAAAATTAAATCTATGTAGCTGGAAGGAAGTATATGTATACTTGGTGAGAGGCGGACTGTGGTAACAATGACATAGCCGAGGGAGACAATGGCCATAATGGAGCCACGTCACTTTACAGAACGGATGGACCTTGAAAGCAGGGGCGGGGAATTCAATAACAGAGATGCCTAAACTAAAGAGAACATGCAGAGAGCAAATGGTCGGACTTAAGCATGTATAGGCAAAGGAACCTCTTAGAACCTGATCTAGGGAGGTTTTAATGTTCCTTTCACAGGAGCGTGGCTCCAGGGCAACACTTAGAGAAGGAGACAACCATCTGGCCAAGAGGAAGTCTGGTCCTGTTTGGGAGATCTCAAGTCAAGGACAAAGGAAAAGGACATACTGTGCTGCAGGTATGGTAATAGGGGCTAACATTTGGAATGGGACTCAGCCCATGTCTATAATCACTCCACAGTCACCAATGCTGACTCGCAGTAGTGAGCTTTGACGGTACTGAACATCTTCCGGATGTTTCCCTGCTTGCTGATATTCTCTGCTTCTCCTCGCTGTGTAAAGCTTACGGTTTATCCCTTCGGTTCCATGAAAACATAATCTGTTTCTGCCCAGAAGAGAATGAAAGGAGATACTGTGTGAGGAATCATACTTTACACCATGACTTCCGGAAGGAATCCAATATGGAACAGATTTTGGACGGTGGTTGACTGCCAGACGTCCCAATTTGAGCAATTACTCCAACAATCTCTCCCATTTTAATTTGAGACAATTTAAATTTTGTGGACGAATGACTGGCTTGGGGCTGGCTTCTAGGCGTCAATTATGACATCACTGGCTCGAGCCAAGGCGAGCATTGATCTGGCCATTCTGTTGAGTAGAGTAATGGACAATCATCGTTACTGCGTAGAGAGGGTCATTATGTAGAAGTCTATTCATCACATCCAATGCACACACCACAAGACGAATGCGTTTCTCTCCTGGCCTCTTCCTGCATCCCAGATAGCCCTTCACAGAGCCGTTATCTGGTAGAGTGAAATATCCCAACTATCCACCTGCATCACACTTCAGATAAGACAGAAGTCGTTCAGCAGCCCAATAAAAGAATCACACCAATTGATCTTCATTGGCTGTAAACAAATTATTAAAAACTCAAACCCAGGATTGTTTATTTGGTCTGGTTCAGACGAGAGACTGGACATCTATCGTTTGTTTTGTGTAGATAACGGAAAGACTGCAAGTCTTTCTCAAGGCATAGAATCAGGACCTCACTGATAAACTCCACTAAACAGATTAATAAAAAGCAGAAACGTACCACTTAAAGTTCTTCAACCTCTCTCTGACCCTGTATTGGTCGGAATACCTCAGAGACAAACAGAGCTGTTCTCTAATTGGCTGCTGTCCCCAGAAACACCAAGCTTCACGGCCAGGCAAGGCTTTGTGGGAAAAATGTCACATAGAGGTAAAAAGTACCCAGGGCTATCAGTGCTCGTTAGCTCAGGGCCTTCTATGAATTCATTACAATGAATACATTATAATACTTTCAAAGGGATGCCTCTGTCCTTGTTGTCACTGCTGCATGCTTAATACGCAGCTGCTGGACTTATAACCCAAAGAAACATTTCCTATTGGAGCAACGTTGTTGGGATGTATACAATAATTCTATAATTACTGTCTCTCCGCTTAGTATGATTTAAATGTCATTAAAAATGTATTTCAGACGGCTACAAACACTTGGGTTGCTGGAGACAAAATTATTGTTAATCTGGTTTTAATTGGCATCCTCACAGAAGAATGCACAGTTCCATACTAATTTCCTGGAGAGAGAAGTTTAGCACAGGAGATCCTGTGTGTATACACACAGTGTGTGTGTGTGTGTGTGTGGGGGGGGGGGTGTCGGTAGTTGTAATGTAGAGGTGAAGTCTGTATAATATTTCCCCAGGGGTCTCTTACTGTCCATGTCCCCTTCTTTCACACATAATGAGAGGAGGATGGGGCATTCTGACCACCCTGACAGCCCTTCCATTCCAGGACGATGGTACTGCAGCCCCCCTCCCCCACACACACACACACACACACTCCCTTTTCACCCTCCACTAGGGAGAGATCTTGTTATTCTGCTTCTCCCAGCTCTCTCCATCCTACAGCTGCCCTACTTGAGTTTCTCATTCGGTTCCTGTGATTACCATCTTGGCTCAAAGCCTCTGCCAGTTTCATCAGACGACCATTTAAATTGCATTTCACCTGGCGTAACTGCATGGGTCACAGCTCTAGCTGTGTGGAAGGTGCTAGGTTCAGGGTGCTGTGACTCAGTGGCTTTGGAATGTGGTTTCGGGTATAAGTCAGGGCAAAGTGGAATGGTGGAAAACTTGACATTAGACTCAGATGGAGAATCATGGCCATGCATTGGGTTTTGCTCTTTGGCAAACGGTTTCCACTCCAGAAAAGTTTGTCCAAAGCCTGTCATAGGAAACCCTCAAACAGGATGTGTGAATGTACCAACATTTTTTGAGCCATTTAAGGACCCTTCTTCAACTTCTTCAAAACCAGTCTACACTTTATTACACTGTCAAAGAAACAATATTTTACATCCACAAGAGCGAGTGAGCAATGGGAGAGCAGGGGTACTGGTGAAACATTTACCTTGTTATTAATTCAGCAAGATATTATTCGTGTATTACATCATTTAGGTTGTCAAGACAACCCTCATTAAAGCTCTCTTCATATTAGCATTAGCAGGGTGAATACGCTTGCCAGTAATCAGAGTGGAGGCCCTCTACTTGTAATGGCCAGAGCGTACATTTGTCAAGATTGAACAAGTGGCCTTGTTCATTAACAGGGGATCAGTCTAGAACTGGAGGACTGGACATGTGCACAGTTCAGCCCACACCAGGTTCAACCCACACTCCCTGCCCAACAACACACACAAGTAAATGAAAGAAGGCAGGAAGGAAAAAAACACACCATAAAGCAAAGTATAAGGTCAAGAGAGGGAGGAGGTGGACATGTGAAAGACAAGAGCGGAAGACACAGAGGAGACGTCAGAAGGAGGACTGACAAATGGAGAGAAAGAGAGAGAGAGAGAGAGAGAGAGAGAGAGAGAGAGAGAGAGAGAGAGAGAGAGAGAGAGAGAGAGAGAGAGAGAAGTTGATGAAGCACAAGACCCCCGAGTCTTCCCCTCAGGACCCCATGGTGTCGGGAAGCCAAAGCCATTTTTCTACCTTCAAGCATCCCATACTCAGTGGGGATGAGAGGGTGCGTGCTCACATGATAATGGGTGTTCCTGTTGCAAGATTAAAAACAGTTATGGATTACTTGTTGGCCTTGAACATATTCTCACCACTTGAGGAAAGGGCAGGTTTCAGGGAAATCCAATAACCATTCTGGAAATAAATGACCTTTTGTATAAATCAATCAATGTGTTGTTTGTTTCAGTCCAGAGATGGATCAGTGATTCCAGCTTCATTTTCAGATATAGCATTCCCAAAGGACAGAGACAGAGTAACCTCTGCTAAAAGGACACACAAAGAAGATGCATGTATACTAGCATGAACAAAAGCACATAAAACATACAACAACGACTCAGAGAAGCACTATAAAACATTCTGTCATCATTATCAATAATAAAAAATAAAAAAATCTTGCAGGAACTTGTCTTTCATGTCATATTTCGGGGTATTCTTCTTGGACCAGCTTCCACCACATCTACGTGTATCAGCCAAAGCGTTCGTTTGACTCATATGGGGATGGAACTAACTTGTTAAAATCCTTGTTGGGAGTAGGAACATCTGTTGTGAGCACACGCTGCCTTATTGCTATTTATGACTTGTCTCTCAGCCTGACACCGTAAACGAATGGCTCCAGCTCACTGTGGAAGGGTTTCTTTCTATTTGTGAAACCGCCATACATTGTTTGCCTGCTCAGGCAACCCCCTCCCCAACACACACACAAACACAGACACAAGGTTAGGAGGAATGAATGGCCCTCAACACTGAGCCCCGTTCAGCTTCTCGTTAAGTCATCCCGTGGGGGCATTACAAGCCTATTTTGGTCCAGTAATGGGAGAGTGTTACCCAGTGACATTGGTGGCTAGCTTCCCAAAAATGGAAGTTTGAGATATGAGAGATTTGAAGGATGTCTGCCTGCAGTTGAGGCCTTGCAATTATCACCACTTTCACGGGCCTGAAGCTGCAGGGAGGACACTAATCACATCACATCAGAGTCTGGGAGTCTATTGTCACCGGCGAGACAGCTGGGTGACTCAGACTCAGCAAGCAAAGGGGCACAGCTTTCATCGAGGACACAATACCGTGGCATACATGGGTGTGTGTGCGTGTGGGGAGGTTCTACACTGTACATGGGTGTGTTGGTGTGTTTTTGTGAGGTTCTACAATTGTGTGTGTGCGTGTGTGTGTGCATTTGAGAAAACACACATAAACACAATTGTAAACGTAACACTGTCATGTGTGACGTGTGTATCCTAATGTACAATAATGTATTATATACTGTATACTGTATCAATAATGACTGCACGAGTAAAATACATGTATGTGCAGGGGTGTGTGGGTGTGTGGAGGTGGTGGTTCGGGAGGTAATTTTCTCTTCCTTCTAAGCAAACAGCAAGGCACATCAGTTTACAATCATTTATTCATAACATCTAATGGAATCCTTTTGTCCACTCAGAAACTATCATAAGAAAGCATAAAAAACGCTGCTTGGGATTTGATCACAATGGGGAAAGAACAGACATGTATTTATCAGTGTATAAAAAGCAAACATACATAGCCTCAGCTGACGACTCTGAGATGTGACATTAGCGAGTTAACGGACAAACATGAGCATGTAGGTAGACGACAGCGGGTGTTGGTCTGCGTCAGTTAATGATGCGATTCCGCTCGCCTTTTCAGAGAGGAAATTACATACAGTAAGGTAAGTCCCTTTTTAAGGGCAGACATTTTTCGAGAATTGTACTAGGCATCCCCTTGTTGTTAGTGATGCTGGAAGCTGAATTATCACGACGCAACAAAACAATACCTTCTTTCCTGGCTTGATGTTGATAACTCAGCACTAGTTTTACCACCTCTGCGTATGAGTAAAACATTATTTTGACTCCTTTGACCCGCGACAAAATGGTGTGTCGTGGTACATCAAGAGTAATGGTCAGAGATAGTCTTTTGTACAGTCTAGAGAGCTCTATGGGATTCAGCATGGGACAGAGCGGTAAAAACAGCATCTATCATCGTAATAGAGAGAGAGAGTCTGGGGATGGGTTAGAGTCTGGAGAGAGCCCCAGGCTCTCTCCAGCACCGCCAGACCCTGTTTAAGAGGGGGATCTTTCGAGCCGTGCAATCTCACACCTCCCTGCCTGGCTTAACCAGACTCTGGACCGCATGTAACGCGGGATGACACAGAAAACAGCAATACGAACTATGGAAGCAAACATTTACACTTTTAAGGTGGAAATGTGGTCAGAAATAGCTTGGAGTAATAGTCACAAATATTTTCCCACATATTCTGAGATAACTGCCTATTCTTTTTTAAAACATTTTTTATTTTTTATTCAGTCTGGAGCAAGATGGAGGGCAGCTATGATTACTAGTCTATTGAGTTGGCTGGCTGTTTTAGATAGTGATTATGTGGTCGTTATTCCATTGTATGGCAAGCCAGATGAAGCAAAACACAGAAAATTGCCAGATGGACTGTGACAGCCTCACAGTGATACCAACAGAAGAGAGTGCCTTTCTGAGTGGAACAACAAACATCTAGAGACTATGGATCTGCTGTCAAACAGATAACATGTTATTTGGACATTATTGTTTGACAGAAAACAGAACAGGTGAGCAGTGAGAGGAATTAAAGACACAAAATGACTGAAATAGTCCATCAGTGTTTTGAGACCCTAACTTGGTCCTGTTCCAAGCAAGTTATAATGGGATCGTTGAGGTTTTATTGTGCTTTTCTCTGAATTGTATATAGCTAGCCTCAAGTCCCCTGCTCATATTCTCTACACCACTCCCACTGCAAAAGGGAAAATATTATGTGCTCAGCAGAAAAATTATGGATTGAAGTGGTCATGCACTCTCCAACTATAACGCTTTATTCTTCAACCAGCATTATTTTAGTTTATGGATGCGTGCAGTGCTCTGCAGCTCTTCATTCTACAGAGCTGCCACTTGGTGAACAGTTTGGCACCTTTGACGACTGCTCTGACCTTGCTCTTGGAAGGCTGTTTTCAGAGAGGATTACTGTATATCATTACCTGCATTATTCATTTGTCTCAAATGTATGATTTAAACAAATTTGATTTCAGTTATTGACTGCCCCCACATAAACAAGCAGAATCATTTTCCAGACAGAAATCTTTGGGAGAGAGGGCTGTTCTCCAGTCCCCTCACCCACCCATCATTCTAAAGCACAAACCATCGCACCCACACACACAAATATGCACATTCACACACACACACACAAACACACACTGCCTCTCTCACTCGCTTGAGGGCACACACACACACACACATACCTCAACAACAACTCATTAGCTCACCGACGTCTCTCTGCGAGAGAGAAAGCGCGCGAGAGAGAGACAGAGACAGAGAGAGAGGAGAGAAAGAGTGCACCATCCATTCATCTTTCCCAGTCAGAATGGGAGTCTGGCAGGCCGGGTCCCATCACATTAGCATGAGCGCTGGTCCTGGAGGAGACTGAGACACAGCACAGCTCGCTCCCTCCACACTGCCTGTCTCTGGGAACACTAGCACTTGGAAAACACAAATAGTGGCGCACACAGCCATGGGAGGGAGACTGTGTGGTGCACGGAGGAACAGAAGGCTCTCTTTATGAAAACAGACACACATACGAGCAGAGGGTTGGACTGACGTTTTGGAACACACAGGGCCTGAGAAAAATGGGTTGGACTCACATGGGAAAGCATCAGAATTCGGAAGCATCTGGCAAATATGTGCACGCGTGTGCCCATGTGAATCCTCGATCGAATGCGTGTGTGTGCGTGTGCCAATGTGAATATTTGCCTGCGTGTGTGTGTGCCCATGTGAATGCTTGATTGTCTGTGTTCACGTCTGTTTCGGGGTCTCAGTGGGCTTGGCCGGTCGTGGTCCCTTCAGTCTCCATTGTTTGGAGAGAAACAAGCCGTTCCATCTCGGCCCAGCCCGGGATTTGGAGAACACTGTCCAGAATACTAAACATACCTACAAGACAACAGGACCAGGTCAAACAGACAGAACCTCGCTAAGACACATCCCACAAGCAGGTGTGACTGTGGCAACCTGCCCTGACTGTGTTTCTGTCATTGGCTGGATTAGCACAAATCCGTGTTAGCTTGTTAGCCAGACTGAAATAAAAGTGCCCTCCCATTGATTGTGTTGTCCTTTGTAAACAATGGTTTATGTGGAGTCAGAGAGGGATAATCCTTCCGGATTACTGGGAATCAATAACGACTGTTCTCTTTACACTGGCACATACAGGTGGGTTTGTGGAGGGGGATCAGTTATTCAGAGCACAACAGCATTAACAACGCCTTGGGATTTGATGAGAGGTATTTAGATTATAGGGGTAATGCTGTAGATTATGATTGGTAAAATAATGGAATCTGTTGTGTCCTTGACAATGGGAGAAATAGGAGGACCTAGTTGTTGTATCAAGGTCACACAAATCCCACAGTTGTCACTAAATCATTGTAAAGAACAGAGATCCCATAATGGTTCATTGATTTAATTTGCACGTAGAAATCCCCTTGTCTTGGTGATGTCTAGTTGAATATCACGCTCTGATTGGTGTCGCAAAGTGAAGGAGTGACTGACACAATGGGGTCACCACAATGGTGTCACCAAAGCAGGGTTTTAGCTTCGGATAACTCTCCCTATGATGAATAAATCAGTTGGTACCTCAAACTCTTTCACTCTAAATACTCAAGCAAAAGCCGGCAAACATCTAATCCTAGTTTAGTCATTCGCAGCTGCATTGTCTGCAACAAAAATGCTCAAACTTGTCAGAGCAGTTAGGTCATTTGGTTTCAAACCAGACGCGTGGATCTAACTTACTTCGCCTTTCTCGTTCCATCTCTCTCAACCGCCCCTTTCTGTCCTCCCTCCCAACAGGGCATAGTCTACAGTAATCTAGCACTAGTGCTAGTCCATTAATCACAGCCCCCCATCAGACCGTAGCTCTCCTCAGTTGCAATCAGAGTAAACGACGCGGCCGTCTCCACTGACAAATAGAAAGGAAGTGCCTCTCAATATACCTGGCATTTTACGAGCCCAGGAATGCAGAACGAGTGTGTCTCATTGTTGGCGAGAGAGACATACGTCTTAAAAGCGCAGATACAAAGGGGGGAGGGGGGGGGAGAGAGAGAGGGAGAACTGGAGAGAGGGAACGGGAGAACAGCAGAGAGAGAGAGAGAGAGAGGTTGTGGATGGATATGGACCATTAGGAGATTGCTGGGGTGCTTCCCAGTTAGACTCCCTTGGCTCATGCTAATTCAACAGCAGCTACCGTATGGTGGCAGGGAAGCACAAAAGCCGGATGGTAATTAGGATGAAGTCTTGGAAATGTTTTGTTCTGTCTTCCACACACAGACACACGCAGGCAGAAACACACACTCCGACACCTACACACTCAATGTCTCAGTCGGGTCAAGATGAATAGAATATGCAAGTTGTTACAACTTATTATTGAGTGCTCGTCTGAAAGCGGTACAAATTGTCTTAAAGTGTACAGAGGTTGATGCATCTTAAATGTTAATTGGTATTTATGTACATTGATTCATATTTTATACACAGTCATTGTTAATGTACACATCTAACAGGTCCATTAGTGTCACTTCATTGCACACTTTTCATGTACCGGTAACCAAACTCCAGACACTTAAATGAGCATTATCGGTGCAGTACAGTGTACACTCACTGACCTTCCTGATATTGAACAGTAGATTAACCTTTATGTTCATTTAGACTTCGGTCTGCTTCATTACGCAATGAAATTAGAATTAAAAAACCTTAATCATGTTTTATTAGCTCCTTACTGGAGTCTCAGACTTCACCCAGGAGAAATAGCTTAAGTGTAAAATAATGTTCTGATGATCTAGGTGACAAGATGATGAAAAATGTAACAGGAGATCAAGGCTTTATCTTGGGGTTCTATTCACAGTTCCATAGATATGTGTACAGAGCGATGCATACAACCTGTCCCTGAATGTCATGTCTAAACCTGGCTGAGGATGACGGGTGGCTGGACCACAGCGAGAGGTCAGTATCAAACACTATCTGACTGGCTTCAAGTCCATGCTGGAACCCAGAGAGAGGGGTAGTGAGAGAGGGAGGTGAGACAGGGAGAAATACAGAGGGAGAGAAAGAGAGAGAGACAGAGGGGAGAGAGAGGAGTGAGAAACAGACAGACAGACAGGGGGAGAGAGAGGAGAGAGAGAGAGACAGACAGACAGACGGAGAGAGAGGAGAGAGAGACATACAGGGGGAGAGAGAGAGTAGAGAGAGACAGACAGGGGGAGAGACAGAGGAGAGACAGACAGACAGACAGACAGAGAGAGAGAGAGAGAGAGAGAGAGAGAGAGAGAGAGAGAGAGAGAGAGAGAGACAGACAGACAGACGGAGAGAGGAGAGAGAGACATACAGGGGGAGAGAGAGAGGAGAGAGATGGACAGGGGGAGAGAGAGTCTCAATAGAAGACGCTGCAGTGTGCCACTTCATTCCAAAACGGGAGAAGCAGCAGCTTAACAAACATTAGCACACCACGCACACAACTGTGCTCATGCATTTGTTCATTACCAGTCAGTCTCTCTTTCTCTATCTCTCACACACACACACACACACACACACACACACACACACACACACACACACACACACACTCAGACCTAAACAAATGCAGGAACTATCTGGCAGTGACAGTGAACAGGGGATTGTTATATTTAGTTGTGCTCCACTTTGGCACTTTAGCATGAGTCAGCAGTAAACGGTTTTGGAGCGGACGAGTCTCTGATCCAGCATTGTTCACTGGAGGACTTCAAAAAAAGGAATCATGTCTCCTTAAGTCAGTGGAAAACCTTCCTAACTGTAGCTCTTCAGACTTTTACAAAGGAGTGCTATTTACAGCCATTTGTAACAGTTGAAAAACTCTTAAAGCCAATTTTGGCCCATTAGAATCCTTTGTGGGGGTTCTTCTAAACGTGTACAGAACCGTTTCAACTGCCCTTCCTCACAATGCACTGAGGGACCAGCACAACCCAATGAATGATCACACTTGACCGTGTGTTGGTATTTTTGGTCCCCTCAATTCTGTCTGGAGAGAGTGGTGCGAGAAAAGAGAAGTGGGGCATCCTGCTTTCCTGGCGAGGGTTTTGAGGATGAATAATGGAACAGAAAAATAGTAAATTTAGGATCCTCTGACGTCAACTCTGACATTTGCTGTGTAGTTAACGCCCCTTCCTTCTTCCTTCTCCCTCTTCCTCCCTCCTTCCTTCCTTTTCTCCCTCCTTTGAATGCAAACAAAAGGAGTCAGAGAAATATCAGAGGAAGGATAATGGAATTACAGCTCCTTGAGAGAGTCAAGACAAGACAGGACGAAGAGAGTCGTGGGAGTATTAGTTCTGCATAAAAACCACAGACACTGTCATCTAGGTCATTAACCTTATCACTGGGTGGGAGAGAAAGCGTTAAAAATGGTGAGAGAGAGAGAGAGAGAGAGAGAGAGAGCGAGGGGAGGAAAGAGAGACTACAGCGTCTCAGGGTAGAGAAATTAAAGTGTACGAAAGTGAGAGCATACGACAATGCACGGTGGGATCAGTTGATAAGTGACAGGAGGCTGAGAGGATGCATGAAGGATTCAGTAGAGAGAAGAGCGATGATGATGGATAACCATGTAGAGGATTGGTTCAGTTGTCTCCGTCAGAGGATGCATATCTTGATCACAACAGAATTTCACCCTACGAAGAGGGGATGACAGATTGCTTTTTTCAGTCCTATCAAAACAAAGCTTGACGCACATAATTGTGGAATAATGGGACCCCACCCTTTTCTCTGCAGCCCCCCCCCCCACGCACACACAAACACACACACACACAGACAAGCAGCACAAACCCCTCCTCTCCCTCTCTTGTAATTATCCAATCATTTTTCTTTTCACCCTTCCTCTTCCAGCTATCTTGATCAACTACATTCAAGTGATCCCGCTCCCGCAAACAAAAAAAGAGAGAATGTCCCCTGGAGAATGTACACCCATCTGGGAGAATTGTCCACGTATCTCTCCGTGGGATGACGTTTCCCATCACCCACCTACTCTCTTTCCTGACAACTGCCCCCCCCCAGTCCCCTCGTGGCTGAGTCTCCCAGCTCCCGCCTGCTCCTCTGTCTCCATGACAGCCCTCCTGTCTCCCTGCAGCCCTCTGATATGCCACGCTAAGCCCTGGCTGAGCTCTGCGTATCCTTATTAGTAACGTCTGTCGAAAACCATACGCGTTCCAGAGACGAACACGAGCTCAGCGAGGAGACGCCACGTTTTGACGGCAGAACGGGGAGACGGCGTCTGTCATTCCCGAACCCCTCAGGACACAGACAGCTACGTGAGAGAGCTGAATAGTCTGCCAGCCCAGACTGATCAGCAATGGATTTTCCTTCGTGGGTGAAACGGTTCTAATTATGGAGGCTGTTATACAATACCAATGCTCCAGTGCTTTTGGTTTGTTTCGCTTTTGTCAAAGTGACACTTGGTAAAATAAAACTTGCCGGCCCTTCCTCACTTTAATACTGACTAAGACACTTTAGAAATATTTTTTGTAGGTATACTTATTGCACACAAAACAATTGCAGCACAATGGATGTATCTAGTTCCAATCATAACCCAATTCTATCATCAATCCCTGATTAGATTTGGGGATTCAATAACACTGATGTGTGTGCTGGGTGATGGATAATGTGGCAGGGCGCTTCAATATGGGTAACCAGACCGTAGCTAACGGGCCATGCTGTAATGCCTGGAAAATGGTATTGACTACACACACCCCAACCCTCATGGATATGTCCTGACACACACACACACAGATTTCTATTTGTCTACCCTCATTAGACCTGAGCCTGAGCAGTTGATGTCTGGAGGAGAAGCGTGACATACAGGAGAGGAGCAGGGTCAGAACTAAACACTGAGAGAAAACTCCATAGATCTGTTGTGGCAGTATGGCTGTGTGTGTGTGTCTGAGAGAAAGAGACAGAGGGAGAGAGCGATGATGACGATGATAGAGATGATTACGTCCAAGATCATGAGAATGGAGAAGGCGACGAATCAAATCCAATTGTATTTGTGTCGCCCTTCTTGCAAGCAATGTCACAGAGGGCTTCACACACACCCATAGAACTGCACCTAAACCAACCAAAACCCTCCAGGAAAACAAGGCAAATCTCTTCGGAAATAGTGTTCCATCACCATCAGCACCATAAGTTGGAAGTCTGAATGGCGATGATTCATGTGAAGATGATCATCGGGCGTTCATGGCTTCCTTGGGGTGTAAAGCTGAGGCCACAGGCAGGGCGAGAGTTGGGAGAGCGAGAGCGAGAGCGATATAGTGTGACAGAACGAGAGTGAAAATCACTGAACGAGCCTTAAGTAAATGAGGAAGTGAGTGAATAAGAGAAAGAGAGGGCTTGATTAATGAACAGTGTGAGAGGCAGCGTGTCAGCCTGGCACACTCTGTCATATTAGAGGCTGTGTGCTAATAAAATGAAGGAACGTGCTTCATCTGGAGAAAAGGTGTCCTGGTTTCTCTCTCTCTTTCTCTGTTTCTCCATCTTCTGTTATTTAAGACCCCCGGGGAACCCAGCTGACGCCAGCTAGGACAAACCGTGGCAGCCAGGGAGTGTAGTCCTCAGGGTAGCTCTCTCCCAGCACAACCCTGAGCTCTCCACATGAGACATCAACAAGAACGCTAATGGTGCAGCTGATGTTAGTAAGTCTTAGCCAACTGCATATAGTCAGCATATTCACCCTATCAGCAATACAGAGCACTTTAGCAACGGAAAGGGTCAATGAGGCCTCAGCCACATTTAAGTACTTTAAACGTCAATGTTTATGAGCAGAATAAATGAAACTGATAATCCTATGTTTCTGCAACTATACACCTGCAGGATGTACATCCCTCCAACCTTGATACTGTTCCTCTCACACCCCCCCCCCCCCCCCCAGTCCCTCTTCTCATTTCCAGCCCATGGCAGTCCTGTGGTTCTGTTGTCCAACCTTTCCTCTCCAGAATCTGGTCTCTGTCTTCCCCAATAGCCAGCAGGCCAGACCAGCCCAGATGGGCTTTGCCGGAACCACCCCCCTCCCCCCCCCCACCCCCCCCCCCACCCATTCTCCCCCCCCACCCATTCTCCCTCCCCATCACCACCACCAAAACCGCTGCCAGGCAACAGATCAAAGGAGACGAGCGGAGAACATACCCGACACGCCAGCCTCACTAACCACGTGGGATGAAAAACACAAACGGCGCCAGCGGACACCCTTCTTGCCCAATCCCTTCTCCTGGTTCCCCAGCAACTAGCAGACACTTCACAGTTGCCTGTGGGAGGACAAGCTGGGGGATTCTGGGAGATGATGTGAGGAAGGCTCTGCTTTTGTTTTCATTGGGAACAAAGACAATTAGAGGCAGCAGATTGTGATACTTCAGGGGGAGGATAACAGTAGAATTAGATGGGGTTTTATTGTTTCTATGCCCAGTGGAGGTTTTTGCCCAGTTTGAGAGGATGATGCAGACTTGTCTTTGATCTACCTGCCAAGATAGGTCCATGGCAGATTGAAGAACTAGAACACATTGGGATATTTTCCAAGATTATCATTGCTTCCATAACCATGACTATGCAACATTGTTGAAATTATTCTAGGTATTCTTTGATACCTTTGTTGCCATTTCCTCTGTACCCCCACCTCCCCATTGCCCCATTCCCTCAAAAACACATTCTGTGAGATAATTAACAGAAAAAAGTTGGTTTGAAAATCAATATGCATTGACTGTACTGTCCCACTTCATCACAATGCATGAATCAACAAAATATCCAATCTTCATTATGTCACAGCGTAGGTTGAGCAGGAGCCTCAATTACGGCCATAAGCTCATGTCTTATTAATTCCATAATTTAACTTTACCAATGAAGTGATTTCCAGGGTATAGATAGTAGAGGGAGGGATAGACTAATTCAGACCCCTTGGGAGGAATGAAACCTCTGGGTTTATGTGAGCCGTGTCTCATATATCCAAACATCCATCCCTGACTCCACTTGTGGTAAACTCCCATGCAGGCTGCTGATGCATTATTGAAGTGCAGAGGGAACGCTGGCCACAGAGCACTGGGAATAGTATTAACAGCAAACTTGTCCAGCATGCAAAAGTCTAGCTGTACTACTTAAACTAATTAGTGACTCTGGGATGCGTGCTGGCTGTACTACAAATGGATTAAGGAAATGATCAAGAGACTAGGCCGAGGAGTGTTCTTAAAATACATCCCCTCCCTCCCTCCCTCCCTCACCCTCTCCTTCTTAGGGAACGGGTGAGTGAAAATTCACATCTCCTAGCATGCATTGTCACCACAGCGCTGGGGAAGGAAGGATGGGGAATGGATGAAGGAGGCCTTAAGGTAGAAAGAGTTATTTTCCACGTGAGCCAAAGAGCAAAAAATCCTTGAAAATCCCCATACAATGAGGCTTTGTGTATTCAGACAGGAGAGCTTTGGCAGTGGGACAAAGCCGGACTCCAGCTGAAATGTTACATTATTTGACAAGGATACAATTGGTGTACATTGGTGAAACATTGCATCAAGCCATGCATGAGATCCTGTTATCTTAGCCCACACTTGTGTAGCCAACCAGTTTACGAATAATGCACTGACCAAGGAAAGTCTTCCCTCCAATCAAATTAATTGGACATCACATACTCTTTTTAGGGGAGTGGAATGATGAATGAACAGGGCTGAAAGTGAGTAATATACCTCTTGTGGAATACAGTTTGTAAGAGTGTATTAACAGTGAGATATGAAAGGAAGCTGGGTTTCTAGCTAATTAATTTTTATCCTTCAAGTCCTCAGTTTCCACTCAGTGGCTCTGCAAGCGGTAACATATGATAATGACACCCCCTCATGCTGGGCAAATCAATTCCTTTGATAAATAATAATGATAAAAGTTGGTGCTGTGCAACGTGGCAGGTTTCACGCGTAACAAGGCCCATTTCCGTCATAACAGTTATGGATGTGGGCTCTGGGAAGAGGGTTTTAAATGGTGTGTAATTCCTGCTGCTGGGTAATTTGTATTGTTTATAACAGGATATAATGTGCATATTTTATATAAATCCTATTCAATACGACTGAGAACTCTTGTTATAAATTTTTTATTCAGAATAAAACATATTTAGCCATATTACATGTAGTGTGGTAAATCTATACTACCTACCTCAGCAGAGACAACACAGTACTGTAGTGGTACAGTTCTTCATCACCATCATCATCATCATTGTCATTGTCATCAGTCCAGGGACATAGTTGGATGAGGGTATGGTAGTGTCAAAACGAACAAGTTTTACAGGATAGCATAGCACGAAACACAACGCAGAACTCCGAGAGCGAGAGACCAGTGGCTGGCGCTCGGTGAGGGAACCAACACAGATGCAGTGTAACAGCACACTCAGCAGGGACTACGTCAAGACGCCACAGAGCTGATGGTAGGACAGGAACAAACAAACTGATTGGTTTATTTTGTCTGCTTTTTGACTTGGTATCTCCTTACTGCAGTGTCTGATGGATAAGAAGGGTGTGCTAAGAACATGGGCCTGACCTGTCTTACTAATGAATACAGTCCAATTAAACAGAAGGTGTTACAGACCACGCATATTAAAGGTGTTTATGAGACTGAGGTAGCAAGGCAATCATGGCTTTCTTCAGATTTCTTAACTGATTTTTATAAAACTACTCTAATTCATGACTACTGTATGGATCTCTTTCAAACCCGACTGAACAATTTAAAGTTCAATTTCTTAAATTTCTCTTTCTTGCTCCATCGTCTCTCCTATATAAATTTATCTGACACTAAATCAGAATCACACTTGGAATGACAACTGTATAGGCACAGGAGGGGTTAGCTTTACGTCACATAGTCGCAATCGGCTTGAACAACACCGACAGAATCACACCAACGTTTTAAAGGGGAACCTGACAAAGAGCATGCATAAAACAAAACAAAACCAACAAAAGATATGTAAATAATGTTGCTTTGAGGGAAACACAAAGCCTATTTTCAAAAAGATAATTTACGCTACTGGTTTTACCAGTAGTTCCATGACGACCCCGGTTTCCAAAATCAGAGCGTGATACAGTACAGTATGAACGTGATACTGGAAATGACTGCACTTGCGGGATTAAAGCAAAGAATAGCAGAACAATGACACAAATGTAACAGTTCAATTCCGTGTGAAAGTAGAACTAAATACACAAAACAAACCCAACCCCCGCCCCTCCTCAAAATAAGCATACTTAGTTATAGAAAGCCCCCTAACCCCATAATTATCAGCATATTCATACAAATCACTGACAAATGTTTAGCCGACTTTAAACAATCTACACTTCATAAAATGTACAGTTTGCATAGTACAAGACGACAACGTGGTGGAGATAAGTAGTAAAGTTCTGTGGTCCTGTGGTCCTGTGTCTTTGGGTTTTAGGGTGTGGTTTCTCCCTGGGGGGGGGGCTAACACGATGTCCTCCAGGAGTACAATGAAGGTTGAGACAGAGCAAGCTGCATTTGGGAATGTCGTTCTCTTTCCCAATACACACACCTAATGCTGCTCTACAGTGAATGTCCTCACAACACCTGAAAGACAAGAAAAAAACATGCACACACACTCTCAAAATCCAGTACTCATTACGGCACACACACAAACCGACCGCAAACACATACAAAAACACATATGGCCACAAAACTGCCTCAACAAGGATCCAATTAGCTAGGTTAAACAAATTAAGGTTCCAGGGGTTGCAGTAATGACTAGAATTATCTTTCCAAAGCCATACCTATGGGAACGACTGACTAAGAACAATTATTGCTCTGCTAGTTTCAGGTGGGCTGCGATCTCAAAGTACTTCCTGTTGGCGAGTCTCATTAGTGTTGATCAGGAAATATCGAAACGTTTTCATGAACTAATCAGGGTAGGTTGGCATGGTGACCGCAGTCCCCCATGGCCGTCACAACCAGTTTAGACAGGGGCGGTGAGATAGGGTGCAGGTGGTCACTGAGGATTCTGTGAAAGAGCTTTTTGTGACCGCAATTCTTTCTCAAAGAAAAAGAGCCCGGGAAGAGAAGGTTCTGAATCCATTCAACCCAGTCTTGGCATAAAAAACAGGACAATAACGGAATTTAATGGAGTTAGATAAGAAGAGAGGGATGAATGGGTACTTAAATAAGGGACAAGGACGATGGTAACAGCCGTTCTAAGCACATTTCTCCTCTGTGTTGAACACAGGGTGCCTTTTAACAGAGCATGAATACAGAAATGACCTGAGTTTAATTAAATCTTTTTTTGGATATCAACACCATTATGGATGTCAAAGGAGAAAAGGTGTAAAAGCAGGTGCCTGGTAGCAGCCAAAATGGTCATAACAAAATGAACAATGTAACTGTTGTATAAATGCATTTATGTAGAGAGGACACAAGCTAAGATAAAAGAGAGAGAGAGAGAGAGAAAGAGTGAGACAGAGACAAAACAGAGAAAGTCAGAGATAGAGGGAGATTGGTCAATATCTTGTTCCCTCAGACTGCAGGACTATCTCAGGTGAAGTGGTGAGAAGAAACTGGAGTTCCCTTAGACCTCTGACAACCTTTAATGGCTAAGTGGTTTTCTCTGTGTATGTGTGTGTGCTAAATAACTGCTCATTCGGACAGAAGCTTCTCTCACCTGTGGTCTTGAAGGGAGACTTGAGGCTGTAAAAAGAGGAAAAAAAAGTTTGGGAAAAATATAATTTCATACATACTTCACAGGCTTTCATTGTATCAAAGCTTATTTTTTTGAAGAGAGCTAAAAGTTCCTCAGAAGGTGCTGTTTGTAAGCTAAACAGTAATCTATTGTCAATAGCCCTGCAGCATCTACAAGATAAGAATGGATTTTTAACTAAACTCCAGATAGACTTTCGACCCCCCCCAAAATCCAAACACAAATTCAAGACACTGAGCTAATTTGCAACTCAAACTTTCTTATTATTTTCATCAAAGTCCCCCTTGAGGAACTTTCCACGTCGATGCTGCCAGGGCCACAACACATACGAAGGCCAAAAGTTTGTTCTGAACTTGAAAAGTGACTTGGTCTACAGTTCTTCAAATACAATCTGTGTGTGTGCTGCATAAGTTGTTCCTGTCCTACTCTGAACCAAGGATCACAGTCACCAAGGCGTTGTTTATGCTTTCTTCTGTCCTTGATCGAGGAAACACACTGTGCCTAACCACCATCATCAATAACACATCACAACCAGGAAGTGGGGGAGGACAGGATTTGTTTACTGTTCCAGAGATGTGACTTATGACGGAACGTACAAAGACTAGTTAAGACAAAACCATAGGGGAACGTATAGAAACACACTGCTAAAAGTCACGGACACACAAAACCCTCATGTAAACGTGCACCCGCAGAGCTGGGTGAGAAAGTCAGCGTTGTCGAGAGGAAGATATATTAAAAAAAAGGAAAGGCCAGCAGAAACCAAAAGGGTAGAGTCGGAGTGAAGGAAAGAGAGAAGGCAGGAAAGAGAAGAGGTTGAGAGGAGAGGTGTGTGGGAGGGGGCAGTGGACTTACGACTACATGCAGGGAAGGTGTTGTTGATCTGATCCATGATGTCTGCTAGGTCAGAGCTGCTACTGTGAGGGTCCAGCAACTCCTCTGGACACACACACACACACACACACACAATAAGGTTATGGGTCCGGATACACATTTTATGAGTAGTATACTGTACAGTATGTATGTGTGATATGTGTGTGTGTGTGTGACATACCTGTGTGTTCGGGGCGAGGCCCTCGATCCTGCATGCTGGGGGACGACACTCCGTTCACCCTGGACTCCAACTCAGGCTGAGAGACAGAGAGAGAGAGAGAGCATTAGAGAGAGAGAGAGAGCATTAGAGAGAGAGAGACAGAGAGAGAGAGGATTAGAGAGAGACAGAGACAGAGAGGGTGGAGCAGAATGCAGCATTATTAAAACATGGAGCCATAACTCATCATTATTCATCAATCACTGGCTTGCTTCTTTTTGGATGACTTCAAACTAACAAGTGTGGAGGCAGCAGGGAGAGGCTGGGAGACATGGAGGAGCGTGCTGGAAGCTGGGACGTGTGTCATGTCGAGATCTGGGTCTGCACAGTACATGTGTCTGGAACCACGTCCCAATTAGTGTCTGACACCGAGTTCATCTGCACTTACTGGGCAGACAGAACCATCATATGGGATGCACTAATGACAGGATGTCTGTGTGTTTGGGGGTTTTCTGATAGGAAACAGTTTGAAAACTGGGTGAAGTGTCAAATTAGGCTGTGAAAAATATGCGCACACACACACAAACACTGCTGGGAGATCTGCAGGACACCATATGTCCAGTGACATTTCCAGTCACATCAGCCACATCCCCTTCAGCTCCTCCAGAGACAAACAAATCTATGTCTGCAATCTCCCCTCCCCTCCCCTCCCCTCCCCTCCCCTCCTCCCACCCTCCCCTCCCCTCCCCTCCCCTCCTCCCCTCCCCTCCCCTCCCCTCCCCTCCTCCCACCCTCCCCTCCCCTCCCCTGTATCTTTATTTATGTGTGTGTTTAAATGTATATATATATATAATACGCATTTAAGCAGTATATACAGTACAGTACAGTATGGTTGTGTGTGCGAGTACATGTTGTGTTTGTGTGTGTGTGTACATGTTGTGATTGTGTGTGCGTGTACATGTTGTGTGTGTGTGTGTGTGTACATGTTGTGTGTGTGTGTGTGTGTACATGTTGTGTGTGCGTGTACATGTTGTGTGTGTGTGTGTACATGTTGTGTGTGCGTGTGTGTGTACATGTTGTGTGTGCGTGTACCTGATGCAGCAGCTGCCTGAGCCGGTGGAGCTGAGACTCCAGCTGCTTGTTGTGTTCCTCCAGGATGTGCATGCGCGCCTCCAGACGGCCCTTGTGCTGCCTCAGCAGCTTGGCCTCGGCCAGGAGGTCCGCCTCCTCGGGCCCCTCGGGGTCCCACGGCCCCCCCCCCGGCGGCCCCCGCTGGGCATGCTGCTCCTTCAGCTGCTCGTACTCCCTCTGCAGGGTCCTGGGGGGTGGGGGTGAGTTGCAGGAGTGAGTAGCGGGCACACATGCTCAGATGTAAGTGAAGTATCTTGAAGATAGAACCAACACGTGCACACACTCGCTTCCTTAAGCTCTCTTTGCCCATGTAGCTCAACCCCCCCCCCCCCCCCTCAATCCTCTCTCTCTCTCTCTGGCCTCTCCTTTCTCAGCCTGCTATCTAAAGCCTCTCGCCCCGCACAGAGGGAGGTCCTGGCCTGTCCTTATCTGCCTCCAGCCCAGTGTGAATCTCCTGCACAGCCGCCCCGGAGGACCGGAGACGTCGTTTATGGGTTTATTTCGGGGCTGTAAGACAGGCCAGGGGGACTGGGGAGTAAATCTCTCTGTGATGGAGACAAGGCCTGGGGAAGCTTCCGGAATAAACGACTGCCGCCTCACGCTAACCCGCCCTGCTCTGAGAGGAGGCGCGTGTGAGACAGGAGAAGAGAGAGTGTGTGTGTGTGAATAAGAGATTGAGAAGGTCGGCCAGCTAGCGAGCCGAGGAGCAACACAGCAACACAGTCAATGTTTGAGTGTATGCGTGTTTGTTGGGATGTCGGAGGGTTAGCCGAGGTGAGTATACAGACATCTCCACCGCCGAATCCCGTACCTCTGTTCCTCCTCCAGGCGGGCTATGATTCGCTCCAGCTCGCCTCGCTCCTCCCTCTCCACGGCCTGCAGGATCTGGGCGGGGCTCTGGGGCTGGCTGCAGGGGGAGCTCTCGCCCCCTAGGGTCTGGCAGTACTGCAGGATCAGGGCATGCTCGTCATCCCTGGGGGAGGAGAGGAGAGGAGGGGGGGAGGAGAGGAGAGGACGGGACGGGGGGAGAGAAAAGGACAACAATAAACAACGATCAAAGTGCCAGCGTTGGCCGCGCTGGAACATCAACACGTCCCTTAAACTCTGCGAATTGCAGCGAACCATCATCCCAGTGCGGCACACAATTGGTCATGTTGACCAATTGTGTTCTCTCTTCTCCTGTAGCTTTCGGAATGACGGGTAAACAAGCGGAGAGCTTGTGTTCTTCGTAGAGATCACGGTGTGCTATGCCGAACCTCCAGACCCTTCCCCTGCACCAGGTGGGAATGGGGTGACAGAGCGAGGAGGGCAGGGGAGGTCTGGTGGGGAGTGTGCTGGCGTAGGAGCGCCCTCGCAGCAGAGCCGGTAGACAGAGAACAGCAGCCCACTGTGCTACCCTGAACTGTCACTCCGCCATCAGATAACAGCTCCGAGCCAGGAGGGAGAGGCAGATGAGACGAGGGAGGGGGGGGTGGTGGAGGGGGGGTGGAGAGGTGGAGAGGTTCCCAGATGGAGAGAGAAATGGAGAGGGGGAGAGGAGGGGGGGGGGTGATGAGGAGTGGGTGGTGCATATGGGAACGAAAATAGGATGGGAAGTGTGTGTGTGTGTGTGTCATATCTACATGATCTGACAGGGGGTGGCAGGTCTCCCTAAATCCCAGCTGTCACCTCCACTTTGAAACACACACTGAGCCCCACTGACAGGAGCTAAACTATATCGCACACACACACACACACAAACACAACTACACCCACACATACACACAGGTATTGTCAGTGTCAGTGCCAGGCGTCTGTGAGTTTGGAAAGCGGAGCACTGGGTTCTGTCTCTTGTGACTAGGCCAACCTGGGGCGGTCACAGGCTAACGGCAGTCATTAGCCTGAGCTTGGAGCGAATAGCACCGCTAGCGTCCTTGGCTAGCATGGCTGAGCTGAGCTACCACCACCTGGGTGATCAGGCTCCAGACTGGGATCTTCTTTGTTGAGAGACAACCAGCAGAACTATAACACAGCCAACACGCAGCCTGCACACCCAATCACACACACACACACACACGGGTACCGTATGCCAGTGCTCAAACCAACACGGATGTGCACGCACACCCTTCTGTGAGCGAGGGGGACACACTAATCTCCATGAAGGATGGCTTAAATATGTCGAGTGAGCGAGGATCCCACTTGTCCATATGAAGGAAGCTAAAGGAGCAGAGGTTATTAATGGAGGTGGATGAGTAAGCATCGCTCACTCCATCCACACAGGAGAGAGCGAGACACACTCAACAGCCTTGGCGGGTCTTCAACCTGCTTCTAATTACAAAGTCGCGTTGGAGAGGGGGGCCCTTCAGATTCTGGTGCTGAGGGTGCAATGCTGTGGTGAGATTCAAACTGGGTGCGACCCTGTGTGTCTGTGTATGTGTGTGTGTGTGTGTGTATGTGCGTGTGTGTGTGGGAAAACAGAAAAACTTGTAATTGGAAAACGTCCCACGCTCTCAGTCCCTCCCCCCACGTTGTCGTGCGTTCTTTGTATGCATTGTCTCCTTCCAATAAGACCTCTCTTTCTCATTCTGCTCTCTTCCTGTTCCTCTCTCTGAAACCGTGATCGATGCTTCCATTCCTGTTCGCACGCCCGCACCCACACACGCACGCAGGCAGGCTCGCACACACACACAATCAAGTCTTTTCGGACACATACGCAGGCATGCACACACACACACACACACACAGGCCCTATCTCCCTTTTCCGAGAATCTATCAATCTCAGTTGGGTCTCAGGACACGAGCCACGCGGGATTGGCTGAGACGTAGATAATGACACATGAGCCTGGCAGGAGACCGGGGCAGAGCTCCGCCCGGCGACAGGTTTACAGGCAGCAGCCCCGATCCGGAATCCGGGGGGGGGGGGGGGGGGGAGAACAGTATTTTCAGTGTAGAGGACTATGAGACTGTTGGGAATGGGAGGATTGAGGTGGGGTGATACAAGGACATAGACAGAGGGAGAGAGAGGGGTATGGAGGGAGAGAGGTAGGGAGTGAGCAGTCAGGAGGGAGGGAGAGAGGTAGACAGGGAGGTAGGAAGGGAGTTGTGCTGGTGTAAGTGCAGACTGAGGCCTCATCTCCTAGGACACCACACGGCCTATCAGGAACCGTCAGCCCCTGACAGAGCAAGGGAAGAGAGAGAACGCCACACTCTTTCATTCTGTTCTTCAGATGAGATTTCAAGCCCCCATTCCCCGAAGGGACCACTGTTGTGGACACCTGGGGGAGAGGCGGGGGTATTTCTCTGTGTTTTAAAGGAGCAGGGGGCGGTGGTGGGAGGTAAGGGGAGTTTGGGGGAGATTTGCTGTGTTGTAAAGGGAATTTTCAGGCTCAGATGTTCCTGGTGTTTGTGCTTCTCTGTGAAGCTGAGCAGGGTTCGGAGTTTAATCTGGCTGCTTTATCCCCGAGTTAGATGGTGATTATGCTACAGCCATGCAATATGATGACAGGACGGAAGGATGGTGGGAGAGGGGGAGGGAGGGAAAGGGAGGACAATATGAACGAGAGAAACTGAAATAGTGGAAGTGAGAAGTGAAGATTCCAAAAGAGAGAAGGTTTAGGAAATGCACCGAAGCCAACACGGAGCTCTAGCTCCATAGAAAACACAGCATGAGGTCCCGTGTTTCTAATGAAGGCTCCTTTTTTTCAAATACAAGCCTGGATGCACACAGCCCTTATTCTCTCTCTCCCTATCTCTGTCGCTCTCTCTTCCCTGTGTGTCTACATGCAGTGTGTGTGTGTGTGTGTGTGTGTGTGTGAGGTTGTGTGTAGGAAAAAACTAAGACCCAGGAAGTATATAGACACAGCAGTCCCAGAGATCACAAGTAAGTGGAACAGAATTAGAGATGACTCTTACAGAGATGAAACAACGGCGCTAAGCAGACTAGGGGAGGACAGGCGCTTCGCTCCGCCCGGCGTCGAGCCTGACACTCCACCAGCCCACAGGAACAACACACCCGTGATTAGATTTGGGGGCGGCAAGGACTCTCTCAGATCAGCTTAACCAGGGATTTAGGATGTTTAAGGTGTTTGTCTTCAGCGACAGTGTCACCAACTGTCTGCCTGTTGGCAGTTACACAGTGTTGAGAAATAGTCTATCTACTGCTACATTTTGCAGTGGAGTGAGGATATAGGACAGATTTACTGCACGACTGATATAGCACTGGCATTGGACTAACACAAGACTGATATAAACTGATACAGGACTGATATAGACTGTTTCACTGATACAGGACTGACAGAAACAGATACAGACTGATAGACTGGTATTGGTCCTTGACTGTTATTGACACATACAGGACTGGTATAGGACCGATGCAGGACGGATATATTCTGATACAGGACTGGTATTTTGTCATTGTTCCCCATCAGCATGTGGGAAGCCAGCCCACCATGAGATACGTTTGAAATAATGTTTGTAAAGCAGAATAAAAGAATGATGTGTGGAGTAATGGCAATCCCACAGAGCTAAAGTGGTTAAACTAAATGTTAGACTAAATGTCAACAGACATTAAATACTAAAATGGTGCACTGTGCCATTACAGAGGCATTCCGGAGCTCTGCTCCCCACCGGACAACCACGCCATTATCCTTCCTCAGCACAACCACCATCATCATCCTCACCTCGTCATCCCCCACACTCGGCCTGGGCGTGGACAAGGTGAGGTGAAGGCTTTTTCGCTAAGCTCAGGTCAGCACGGAACAAAACACAGCTAATGGAGGAAACTGCCAATCTGGTTGGTTGTTAGGGCTTTTACAGTCTAGAATGTCTGCCTGTGTCGCTGTGCCAGCCTGAGGGAGGAGGAAACCACGTCACGTATACTAGAGGTGAAGGAAATGCAGTCGAAGCGCCAGACTGCAGTCTGGCACTTCAGACTGCACAACACTCGTCCACCCATCTCTCTCTCTCCCTCTCTCCCTCTCTCTCTCATTTTACTTCCCTCCATACATCTGTCGATGTATGGAGGGCTGAGGGAAGGGGACAGCTACGAGGAGAGCAGTGACGATAGTCGTGGTCCAAAGCTGCCTTTGCCTGGTCTAAAATGGTGCTTTCTGGCGGGAGAGAGGACGAGGCTGGAGGAAGGTGTGGGAGCAGTTACGCACACATATACACATCCTCACACACACACACACACATACACACATCCTCTCGCACACACACACACATCCTCACGCACACACACACACATCCTCACACACACACACATCCTCACGCACACATACACACATCCTCACGCACACATACACACATCATCACGCACATACACATACACACATCCTCACGCACACACACACACACATCCTCACGCACACTTACACATACTCAAGCACCGACACACGCACACACAGATGAACCAACTGGAACTTCTATCAATCTACCCAAAATACCTATGGTCTTCTATCCTCCTCTCTTCTGTGTTCCCATCACTCTGTGCCTCCAGTGCCTCCCTCTCCCTCTCCCTCTCCCTCTCCCTCTCCCTCTCCCTCTCTCTCTCTCTCTCTCTCTCTCTCTCTCTCTCTCTCTCTCTCTCTCTCTCTCTCTCTCTCTCTCTCTCTCTCTCTCTCTCTCTCTCTCTCTCTATTTCTCTCTCTATTTCTCTCTCTCTCTCTCCCTGTACTTTGTCCTGCATCGCCCAGATGCCTCTTTGTGTGTGGGAGAATTCTTGGCAATGAGATTCAGCTGAAAACTGCTTCCAAGTCCCATTTGTGCTGTGGATCGCAGGCACACACGCGCCTACCCATACACAAGCGCACAACACCCATACACCACACACACACACAAAGATAGACAGTACAGAAGGTTATGAGTGTCTTAACCTACAAGCAGGTGGCAATCTAAGAGATATCTGACAAGGCTTTGATTTTTATTCTGTCTCTTATCAGATTGAAAAATCACCTTATCTGTGGGTGGACTAAGGATATAGAAGTGTATGTGTGTATGCGGTGGAAGAGGAATATGGACAGACAGAAAGTGTGTGTTCTGCTGGGTGTATGTGTGTGTTGTGCTGTGTGTGTATGTGTTGTGCTGTGTGTGTATGTGTGTGTGTGTGTTTGACCTCCAAAAAGGTCCGAGCTCCGAGAACTCATTCCATCGATTAGAATCTCTGCTGTGAAGAGGACCGAGCCCTTCCCTTCAGGCTCCTCAAGTATTCTTCTATACAACACTTTGTCTTTACCCTTCACACACACACACACACACACATACACGCACGCACACTTAACCCTCATAGACACACTCTGTCAACCCTCAGACACACACCAGCTCTCAATCCTCTGACACACACACAAGCTTCACACACACCAGCTCTCAACCCCTCTCTCTCTCACAGAAACACACACAAGCTTCACACACACAAGCTGGCATCCCTCTTCCTACTGTGTTCACCCAGCACTAGGGCCGGGGCTGCTCAACAGGGAAATGGGTGTCAGAGGCCTGGTGCATGCTGGTTTTGGAGTGGGACTTGTAGTCGGCTGGACGAGGAAATGTAATGGGTGTACATGTGCATGGGAAATGTAGTGTAGCTGGCTACTTACATGCTCCCTGTAGCTGAGCTGCTATCTGTAGGGAGGGAGCCATTGGAACGTTCCATCTGGGCCAACCTGATATACATAGACACACACACACACACACACACAGAAACATTACTCACATGGAACTAAAAAAGATAAAAGCAATCAACCGCACATTAGCATGCAAATTAATGCAACTCCACTGATGTAATGCACTGACTAATGCGCTGAGCTGAACTGAAGAATTCAAGACTCCTTTTTTCAAATGAATCAACATCTCATCTTGCAAATCAAGGGTCCCGAGTTTCCCCTGTGTTCACAGAACTAGGTGAAACTCGGGGCCCGTGGGAACCCACCTGTGTTCACAGAGCTAGGTGAAACTCGGGGTCCGGGGGAACCCACCTGTGTTCACAGAACTAGGTGAAACTCGGGGCCCGTGGGAACCCACCTGTGTTCACAGAGCTAGGTGAAACTCGGGGTCCGGGGGAACCCACCTGTGTTCACAGAACTAGGTGAAACTCGGGGCCCGGGGGAACCCACCTGTGTTCACAGAGCTAGGTGAAAATCGGGGCCCAGGGGAACCCACCTGTGTTCACAGAGCTAGGTGAAACTCGGGGCCCGTGGGAACCCACCTGTGTTCACAGAGCTAGGTGAAACTCGGGGCCCGGGGGAGCCCACCTGTGTTTACAGAGCTAGGTGAAACTCGGGGTCCGGGGGAACCCACCTGTGTTCACAGAGCTAGGTGAAACTCGGGGCCCGTGGGAACCCACCTGTGTTCACAGAGCTAGGTGAAAATCGGGGCCCAGGGGAACCCACCTGTGTTCACAGAGCTAGGTGAAACTCGGGGCCCGTGGGAACCCACCTGTGTTCACAGAGCTAGGTGAAAATCGGGGCCCGTGGGAACCCACCTGTGTTCACAGAGCTAGGTGAAACTCGGGGCCCGTGGGAACCCACCTGTGTTCACAGAGCTAGGTGAAACTCGGGGCCCGTGGGAACCCCCCTGTGTTCACAGAGCTAGGTGAAACTCGGGGCCCGTGGGAACCCACCTGTGTTCACAGAGCTAGGTGAAACTCGGGGCCCGTGGGAACCCACCTGTGTTCACAGAGCTAGGTGAAACTCGGGGCCCGTGGGAACCCCCCTGTGCTGTGGTCTAACCCAGCAGACAGACCAGTCCTGGTCTGGGAGCCAGTCACGCCATGCTGTTAGGGGTCTACACTGTGCATGATTAGGATGGCAGCTTCAGAACCATGCTCACTTTCTCCAATAGAACCTCACAGGAGAACGTCTGGGTCTGCATGTCGGTGTGTGTGTGTGTGTCTGCAACTCTGTGTGTGTTCGTCTCCGCATGTGTGTGTGTGTGTGTTGCTGTGTGTGTGTCTGTGTCTTTGTGTGCGAGTCTGTCTCGGCGTGCGCACGTCGTGCGCGCGTGTCTAAAGGGGAACATGGTGGATTACGGGGCAGCGGGGGCGACACAAAGCAGCATGGTAATGAGATTGTGGAGGCAGATCAGAGGGTGTGTGTGTGTGTGTGTGGAGGCTGGAATAATTAATAATAAAGAGGAGATTACACCACAGCACAACATGGACATCCCCCTGTCACAAGGGGGGATATCAGGCTAGACCAGGGTCCAGGGACTGCATGTGCTCTCATGGGTGGTGGTGTTTCCTCGTGCGAGGGAGTGTGTGTGTGTGTGTGTGCCTTGGCCTACCTGCAGGCGTACTGCTCTATCCTGGAGTGAGTGTCATCATGGGAGAGCTGGGAGGGCTGGGGCAGCCTGGGGGAGGGGATGGGTGGAGATGAAGGAGCCATGAGATGACCGCAACACAACCACTAAACAACCACAGCATTACCACGATACAGAAGGTTTGAAAAAAAAAAGAAAGATGGTTCTGGCAGATCTAGGTGGCATCCGTGCGGAGTTAATGCTGCTGGTTGGATGAAAGGATGTTAGGAGGACAGCGGGGGTGAAGGGGGAGGATGCTGTTTGGGGGAGGAGAAGAAGGGGGTCGATTTTGTGAGGAGGAGGAGGAGGAGGAAGAGAAGTGGCTTGCAACAGTTGTTTTGTTTTCGATCGCTCGTTTGTTCGGTTTGTTGATCGGGCAGGCAACTCAGGCAGCATGCAGTAAGACTGGTCTAGTCTACGTGGAGGGATGGTGCAGGGGAAGGGGTGTGTGGGAGGTTTGGATGCAGGGTGAGGGGGGTTCGTACGGAGAGGGAAGTGGGGTGGGGGGGTGGAGGGGGGATACTCACTCATACTGCTCCGGACACATGCTGATGAGAGTGACGGGACTGCAAGAGAAAGGGAGGGAGGGAGGGAGGGAGGAGAGGTGCCACAGAGCAACACAGTTTAGGATCATGTCGCAGAGGAGGGGTCTGCACCAAGTACACAACAGGCGGAGTGGGCAGGTGAAGGGGGGGGTCCATCCTGCAGCAGCATGTGAGGTGAGGTTGGGGGCGGACGGAAACAGCCTGAGGGGCTGTTGAGTGTGTCATGACACAACTTTCATTGATAAAACATCCCTTTAGATTTGAATCAATAGTGGAGCAAATCCATTCAGCTTTTGTACCAACTCAGAGTGTGTACAGGAGTCAAAAAGGCAAAGGGCGACGTGAAAACACTGGAACACCGCCAGGAGATCAATAGAGTTCTCCAACTAACCCTTCAATTACTCCAATTACTTTTCCAATTAGAGTAATTGAGTGGGTACCAGTAATTCAGGCACTGTTAACCACTTGTAGTGAGTCACTTAAAAGACTGTCGCTCCAGGCTTGTATCAGTAGTAGAATATTCTTTTCAAGTTTCCATGCCGATTACGGGTCATTATTCACCACTATTCTAGGAGGCATGCTCTTTGCCATTTTAAAGCTATTAGCAGGGGAGATCAAGGGGCCGAATCCAATCTCTGTCTTTTCCTCACATGTGCACTCCATTTGCTGCCATCCAATCAAAATCTATTTCCAATCATGTGGACAGCAAACATCTGATAGCCCCTCTGTCGGTACGCTGAACACAGGCCACTTAATCTAGTGGAAAGATGATGCTAAATATAGACACGGGGAAGACAAATCAAACGTCTTGTTCTTTAGTGAAGAGGAGGAGGGTGGGACGACTGTGTCGGTGCAGGAAGGTTTGATCCCTCGTAGTGAACACGTTTTTTTTTCCGCTGATGAAAGCCACTCGTTTTTAAAATGAGAAGTGTGGCATTGTGGGTGTGTATTGTTGCTAAAGCACCGGAGACGGGTTTTGTAGCCAGGAGGAGAATTCTGGGAACCGAGAGAGAGAGAGAGTGAGATAGAGAGAGAGAGGGAGAGAGAAAGGAAGAGGAAGAGAGAGAGAGAGAGTGAGAGAGAGGAAGAGAGAGAGAGGGTGGGAAAGAAAGAGCAAGAGAGAACAGGAGATGGAGGAAAAAGAGAGGAGGAGAGAGGAGTTCTGCAGGTTCTCTGACGTCTCCACTTTCTCAGCTGTGAGAAGGTAGTCTCCTCTGATGCCTGCAACCCGCCTCCATCTCAGCTGTTGGCTGTTATAACCTTGGTTTGTGTTCACTCTTGTGACAAAGATGAAGATGGAGAGAAGAGTGAGAGAGAGGGGGTGGGGCAGAGAAAGAAGAAAGAGACCTTGGGCCCAGCAGCTTGTTTCTGATAAATGTTCTTGTACGTGTGATAAAGAGCA